>NC_047511.1:28835820-29163183 GCF_902827115.2 Pseudochaenichthys georgianus
GCAAGAGCTGCAGCGAGCCGTTTAGTGGAGAGAGTGAATACACATACTTTACAGAGATGCTGTATGCGGAACCAATGTGACTTTGGAAAATTGCACAGTATAAATCTATTCTAGTAGACCTCAACAATGGAAATGATCAGTGGAAATGGCCATGACATTACATTACATTTAGCTGACGCTTTCATCCAAAGCGACTTACAATAAGTACACTCGACCAGGAAGACACAACCTTGAAGAAAACAGAATCATTTAAGTACATCAGGTTTCATAGAGCCAAACATTTCAAGTGCTACTCAACTGGCTATAGATAAGCCAGTCCTTTATTAGTATAGAAGTGCTCTTTTAGCAGTTCTTTGTTAGTAATTATATCGCTCGAAGTGGAGTCGAAAGAGATGAGTTTTCAGACTGCGCCGGAAGATGTGCAGGCTTTCTGCTGTCCTGATGTCAATGGGGAGCTCATTCCACCATTTTGGAGCCAGGATAGCAAACCCACGTGTCTTTGCTGATGGGAACTTGGGTCCCCCTCGCAGCGAGGGTGCAGCGAGTCGTTTGGCTGATGCAGAGCATAGTGCACACGCTGGGGTATACAGTTTAACCATGTCCTGGATGTAGGAAGGGCCAGATCCATTCGCAGCATGGTACGCAAGTACCATTGTGTTGAAGTGGATTCTAGCAGTTACCGGAAGCCAGTGAAGGGAGCGGAGGAGCAGAGTGGTGTGGGAAAATGTAGGAAGGTTGAAGACCAGACGAGCCGCTGCATTCTGGATGAGCTGCAGAGGTCGGACATGGGACCTTTAAGATACTTAGGAAGCAGTTACATGAGACTTATTTATTCTCTCTCCAATACCTGTTCCAATTTAATTTCATAACAGTACAATCTTCCTACCACACTTCAAGAGAAAACAAAAAAATTACCACCTGTTTTTACCATAGCAGTAACTACATTATAATCAAAAGGCCATGCCTTGAGGTTGTGAAAGGCTAAGAGAAGGATATTAGTAAATCACTGAACATTAGGGAAACTGCTGTGGTGGAAACATGGCTAAGGGGTTGTGAGTTCAATCATAGGCAATTCAATTTTAGGATTAATTTCCATTTCGGGCTATTCTGAATCACAATGTAATTCCATTTAACACAGAGTCACTGTGCGGTTAATCATGTATTTACAAATCTCACATTAACTGTTCAGCAAATAGATCCCACTAAGCAAGGAGTTCAAATTGAGTTCATATGGAAAGGAGTTAAATGTATGCATCATTAACTTTACTTGACTAGTTTGGGACCTGATTCTTAACAGCTTGGTCATAGAGCTGAGGGACACTCTACATTAGTAACAAATGGTCATACATAATCAAGAAGGTTAGGAGTTTAAATGTGAAAACAGGGAACTTAATTATTTCTTAAACATGTCCTAAATCGCCATGGTATATGGTGTTCAAAATCTGTCAATAATGTCCAATAAATGATTCTAGAAAATGTAGCTGATATGATGTAATATGTGTTGTGTTCTTTTATAAGCTCTTGTATAAACTGCTTCAATAACACAACCACATAAACACCATCAAGTTCAGATATAATTGTGTGCACTGATCTTTTTTGTGCTTGTGTGCATCCTGCTGGGCTTCACTTGTACAGCATACATTAAAAGGTCATTTGAAACAATACGGAAGTATCAGGAAATGGCCACACGTCCGAGCAAGACAAAAGATTTGAAGTTCAAAATCCTCAAGTGAACTAGGGACTGAGTCGCTCTGTGTTTATGTGGATTGATGTAGAAAAGAGAGATGTATGGATATGTTGATAGGCTGGAAGCTGAAGCTGCCCCGGGGCTACCTGTGCTGCATGACAGGATCTTTTCACCGAGGCCCCACACAAAGAGGTGCAGTGAACGAGGGAAATAACAAGAGGTTAGTTAGTTAACTGGGGTCACAAGGTCAAAGGTGATGAGGCTTTTAAGTGTGTGTGTACATTAGTGTGCACATGTGCGTGCGTGTGTGTGAGTGAGTGAGTCATAAAGAAGATGTGATGTATGATGAAAGAGACTATGCAGGTGGACGCTGAGGTCACAAGTTGAAATGTTGTGGGGGGGGATGCAGAGAATATTTACCGCATGACTGAATGTGTTTGCTGGAGGTTGCCTTGTCAGTCAGAGCTGATGAATGGGGTTTAAGTGATTCAGGCTTGTAAGCTCAGAGGTAATGGACTACAGCTGAGTGAGCCAATACTGTTGTTTCCAGAGAGCTGGAATGTGGAAGTTATATGCTTGTAAATGGTGTATGTTCTGACCAATAACTCAATCAAAGATCTAGTGTGTGGAAATTGGGTTTTTTGTGAAAAGTTTTACTAAATGTTTTAAAACATTTAAAAGGTTTAATGTAGAATGGTACTAGATTTGACGTATGTTTGATGTTAAACACACTCCCAACACTGTAAGAAGGATAATTGCTTAGTTAAAGCTTAGCAATTAAAGCATGGGTATGCAATCTTGTTTTGTTGTACTGGGCAAACATTAATTAGTACATTTTCAGCATAGTTGCCATGATAGACATATTTCATTTTAGTTTGTTTCATGAATTGTTTTGCATAATTTAAGTCTATTTTGCGCTCTGAACAGATGTTGCTACTTTTATACTTTTAAGTGAAAGCTTCGGTCACCGTTTAAGTAGAATATATTTAAATGAATCACCTTCCATTAAGTACTGCAACATAGTCTCAAAGACTATAGAGACATTGATTATTTCCCAACTTTTAAACGGCAGCTTCATTATGAACTATTGAGAACATAGCTTTTTGGAGATTAAAGATAATATAATTGAAGTGGAGTAAATATGATATATTGTTTATACAGGATAGCTTTCTGTGTAATGAATACACCAAGTCAAATAGATCCACTCAGAAGGATTATGCAAACTGTTTTGCATCAATGCTGTAATTGGAGTAGATTATCTTTCTACAGCATATTATAAAGTCGTTGTTTGTTATATCAGGTCTCATACAGCAGCAGTGTGTGTCCCATACTGCAGTAATATGGTACATTGAGGCCACATACTGGGGTCATTTAACAGGAAGATGGTTAAGCCCTCCTTCTCCTGCCTCTCTCTCATACAAACCCACACACAATAAATATTTATAAAGTAAAAAGAGGCTTTCACAGTGGTTCCCTCATATTTGAGGCACCATCATGCTTACATGAGTCCATCATTGTCCATTTCACATTTACAATCTATGTGCATGTATCGTGTTTTAATGTTGGCAGAGTAACAAACAAAATAACATGTAGTTCAGAGAAAGTCATGTGAGACTGTATGTGCTTTGTTTTATGTTCCTTTTTTTCAATGGCCATACATCTGTGTCGTCACTTGGACAATCAGGTATGCTGTACGACCACTTTCCACTCTCTGCACTCTAAACTAATGTCTACACTAAAGAACAGAGACTTAAACCTAAGAGAGCCATGCCATGATATTGGTTTTATTATAGAACCATGTACCATTGGTAATCTGTGCGAGATGAAAAACACAGCATGGCAAATGATGGCACAACATAATATATAAAAATAAAAAATAAACTGCAGTGTGTGCCATTTTGGATGCCGGAGGCACACGATGACAAGTGATACTGATTGTTACCAAAGAAAAGCCTTTAGACCTTGATGAAGAACAGGCTTTTATCACTGGGGTAATTATCTACAAAGGATCTTTGTCAGTGATGCAGATGCCCCCTGTAGAGTATGAGGGTGGAAGATGATGAAGGGTGAACACATATATTAGATACATGTGTGACACTGTGTTAACATGTTAATATGACTAGATTCCTTTGTACATTTGAGTTAAAAAACAATACAAACTAACAAAGCAAAACAATATCCACTGAGAAAACTCAGATATAGTTAGAGTTGATATCGTATTATGATTTTTACATAGTGAGTGTTTACATCAAAACATACGGTACCAATGATTTTACCCCAAATCTTAATCATCGGTAGCCCCCAGGCTCTGGAACGACCTGCCCCCTCATGTAAAATTGTCGCCCACTCTTGAAGCTTTTAAGTCCTGCCTAAAGACCCACCTTTTTTCCCTCGCTTACCAGTCAGTCTGAGGTATGTCATACCTATTTGTATGCTTTTACTGTCTGTCCATAGCCTTTATGTGCCTTGTATTTATTCTTATGTGTGCTTTTATCTTTTCGTGTAATATTATATTTTATTATAATGTTATGTTCATTGTGAAGCACTTTGGCAAACCCTCTGTTTTTAAACTGTGCTATATAAATAAAGTGGATTGGAAATCTCCACGGGGACGTTATCAATCAATCAATCAATCAATCAACCAACCAATCAATGTTTATTTTTTTTTTTTTTTTTGATTTTGATATACTTTATTAATCCCCGTGGGGAAATTGTTTCTCTGCATTTGACCCATCCTAGTGTTAGGAGCAGTGGGCAGCCATTTTGAACAGCGCCCGGGGAGCAGTGTAGGGAACGGTGCCTTGCTCAGGGACACCTCGGTAGCACTTGGTCTTGCCGGGACTTGAACTGGCGCCACCACCGCCCCTATTTATATAGCCCAATATCACAAATGTTACATTTGTCTCAGTGGTCTTCACAGTTTGTACGGAATATCAGTATGACAATACGACACCCTCTGTCCTTAGACCCTCACATCGTACAAGGAAAAACTTCCGGAGAAAACTCACAGTTTAAAGGGAAAAATGGAAAAAACGTTACAAATATAATGGCCATTATTGTCTTTAGTGAGTGTGTATGTGTGCTCCTGAGCAGTTACCCGAGCCACGGCCTGGTCTAATGATCTGCTAGGCCAGAGTTATAGTTCATTGAATAGAGATTTGAACCCAAACACTTTGACCTCTATTTAACTTTTCTAATGGACTTTTTGGCGGTAAGAATTATACTTCAGGAACAAAATAGTTATTTTGTGTGTATATAATGGATAATGCTTTAGCCTACATGCAAGCTATGCACTCTTGTATATGTGTTGCAACAAACATGTTAAATAGATGTGATATTAAAATGGAATCCTAACACCTATCATTACTGCATGAAGTTGGCAAAATGGGGGCAAATATAATATATTTCACTTTGATGCTTGAAGGTAAAATCTCTTTTCACCTGCTTTTATGGGGCGGGCAGAGGCTATGATTAGCTTCAGAGCAGCACTCCTGGGAGAAATGTAATGACTAGTGAAACAACAACAGGGACAATACATGGGGTGTTCACCCTGTTATTTAAAAATAAAAGTGGCTTAAATAAAGGAGATTTCAGTATAAACACTGTTAAAACAAAAAGTGTTTGTGAAAATTCAAGAAAATGATTTGCTTTATCTTAAACTAGTTGTTGTTGATGGGATATTGTGTTTTCTTCTGTAAACACTGATATATCACATTAGCTCAGGTGTCTTTCTAGCCAGCACTGAAAAAGCAGGAAAGATGAGAAGAGTAAAAAGTAAATAAGGGAAAGATACAACGTTTGGAGCTTAAGAGAAAAAAACAAGACGTGAGGAAGACTAAGACCTGCCCAGTTTTTATTAATATGGAAATAACCTTCATAACTTCTGCCTTTTTAACAACCTCATGTGGTATTTGGCCTTCTCACTCTCTCGTTCTACCTCATTGTCTCTCACCTTATTTTTCTCCATTGCCAATACGAAGAAAGAAACATGCAGCATCAAATGAGGCGTGCGCCCTTACGCACCAACTCTCACACACACACACACACACACACACACACACACACACACACACACACACACACACACACACACACACACACACACACACACACACACACACACACACACACACAGTCCCCTATGCTGACTCGAAAGTAATAGCTGAGGAGTGCAACATTATGGTAATCTCTGGTTTTCCCCGTGTGCACTTCGTATATATTTCTTCTATCTCTACATTCAATTCATTTAAAACTCATTTGCGTTATGAGCCTTAATTCAACTCTGTCCTGCTCTCACTGTTGGAGCACTAACAATAAATGGAAATAGCAAAGTCCCACTGAGTGACATGATTATCTATAGCAATGTTGTGTCTTTATTTGTTTATGTCTGTACTTTTATCTCAATATCACAGCATGAGTCAATGTATTGCTTACAGTAGGTTTCCATCAGTTTTTCGTCCTCGGTACACCCGTCTCCTGCCCTAGTTTACTGTAATAGGATTCTTCATTTTTCACACAGATTAAACACACACACACACACACACACACACTGCAAGTCGTTGGTGGAATCAGCATGTGCTTTAGACTGGTGTGATTAATGACATTCTGTGCACCAGTGAGCAGATGAACCAGAAAACAGCACAAACATTATCATAACCTGAAAGACCTAATTACCGCAGTGCACATCTGACAGACGTGTGTGTGTGTGTGTGTGTGTGTGTGTGTGTGTGTGTGTGTGTGTGTGTGTGTGTGTGTGTGTGTGTGTGTGTGTGTGTGTGTGTGTGTGTGTGTGTGTGTGTGTGTGTGTGTGTGTGTGTGTGTGTGTGTGTGTGTGTGTGTGTGTGTGTGTGTGTGTGTGTGTGTGTGTGTGTGTGTGTGTGTGTGTGTGTGTGTGTGTTTGTTGGCGTGGGGTGAATGGGGGATGAGGATACAAGATTTATGGCCAAGCAAGGGAATGTTTTGCTGTGTCCCCTTCATCCCTTTTGTGTCCTTCACCATTCATCTGCAAATTAGGAATATGATAATGACCATATTATATATTATAATGAGTGTGTGCATGCATGGGGGTGTGTACACACAGTGTGCGATAGATCTCTCTGACCAGCTGAAGAAGGAATTTTTTTTCGTTATGTACGGAACCGTGTTCCGTACATAACGACAACAACAACTTGGCATACTCAGTCACATATAATGCCCTACATTACACTCCTGGAATAAAAAAAGACACACTCCTCATTCAGTGTTCTCATGTGGTTTGAAGGTGACCAGGGTGGATGCTTTGCAAGTGGCTAACAAATAAAGGTACTAGCAGTGACAATGTGTTGTGTTGGACTGGCTGCTGGTGTGTTATTACCATAATTACACCTTTTACCACAAATGAGAATGATCTTTGTTAACAGTTAGGATACAAAACATGCCACAAGGATGTACTTTCAAGTATGACACCAATTTTCATCATGAATCATCATAGCAACCTTCAGTTAGTATATGGTCATGTGTTGAGTGTGTCCACATAGTGAGGAGATCCTATAACAGCATATACTCTAGTTGTCTCACTGATTCAAATTACACCCAAAACACAACCCCATTTTTTCCGTTGTGTTAAATCCAATAAATCCCCCTCACATTATTTTTGTTAAATGTATATCAAGATGCAACAAAGGTTTTGAGATGTCTAATTCTAACCTAACCTTCTACCACCAACACAGTGAAAGTGACTTTCCTCGGTGATCATCAGAGCATTAACACTTATATTCATTAGGAACAATATTTTTTAACAATTGTAGACATACTGTATGTTGGGTATGTGGCTGCTCTACAATTTGAAAACCGATTATCTGGGAAAAGAGATATCACCAGGTACCACCTTGGTATTTGGCTCTTTGTATAATCCTGGATAATGACAAGGCCACTGTCCTTTGGGAAGAAGAGGACATTTGCAAATTGGGACCTTAATTAATCCGCCTCTCATGGCACCGTGTAATGGATGACACTGAATCTGATAATGTACTGGATCATCGTCAAGAGCTTGACAAGACACTAAGTTAGGGCTGTCTGTTCCTCTCTTCTCTTTCCTCTCTTTCGCCCTCTCAGTCATTTCCACACATCTTTCTCTAACTAAATCCGCCCACAGGCCCCTGGACACCAGAGCATAACAGAGGGGAGGAGAGGGAGGCACAGATGAGAGAGAAATAGACAGGAAGGGCGATACCAGAGCGAGAAAAAAAGAGCACTGAAAAAGGTACATGTAGATAAAGAGTTTGGGAATTTGGGGCAGAAACAGAAAAAATAGGTAAAAAAAGAGGATGAGACAAATTCAAAAACCTAAGATGTTGGAAAGACATTATAAAAGGTAATTTAAAAGTGCTGTTCAGTTTACAATTATTTAGCTTTAGAGTATATGTTTTTAATAAAAAACACAAACAGATATTTGTTTTCAGCAATGTTTAGGACACAGTACGGGTTTAAATTATTATGGTGGATGTGTTCATACATGAGTAGTTCAAGCAAACCTTACAAACAATTCAGGGGATTAATAAATGTCTGTATTCTTTTGATGCATTTTGCCAGAAAGAGCCAACCAAGGAAAATAAGTAACTTCAGTACTACATAGAAAGTTTGACATAAGGCAGCGCATTAGCCCTGATTTTTTTTTAAAACAGCACGGAGTTACTCAAATAAAAGGCAAAGACAAACAAGGATTCACTCTGACAAAGGCTAAACACATTCCAGAGTTTAAAAGTCAAGTCTGTACTGCAGCAAAGAAAAGTCTATTCACGTCAAGTGGATTTTCAGAATGTAATTTCTTTCTGCAAAAATGGTTGACACATTAACGAAAAATAATAACATTAATAACCCAATTGCTTCCATTTCGGTTATTATTGTTTTATAATGAACACAACTCGGTTGTCAGCTTCTGCTTTGTCAAAGTACTGTATGCTCTACTTGTGTCGTGCCAATAAAGCACCCATCAGTTTAAGCTGAAGTCTATTGAACCGATAAAGCAGAGAGGTTGAATAGCAATAGAGAGACAAAAGAAGAAGAAACTGCTGCTGAGAGACACTTTGAATAACACATATTACCAAGGGAAATACAGAGGGAAAAAACACTTGGTTGGTAAACACTTATTCAATAATCACAGAAGCTATGTTAAAGCAAACACAAATACTGTTGGATACAATGAATGACATTATATTTAATTTGATTCTAGCAAAATGTACAATAATACATATAATGAAAAAGCTAAAAAAAAGTGTAATAATGTTTTTCTTGGATTGTGCATGCATGCCCTTCAATATACTTTATATTAAAGCTACTTTGAAGCAAATTAAAAGTGACTATACAAGAAACCACAGCAAAGGTCACAGATCAACAGTCTGCTCAGTTTGGTAATGGTATATTGTGTTTACTGTATTCAAAGACTTCTGGTATCCAAGGCTTCTTTGAGTTAAGACAGTAATGAGAAGTTAAGAGAGCAAAGCAAAACGGAGAATCAAAGCTCTGGCATAAGGCCGCGGAAAGAGAAACAAATGTACGAGATCCGTTAAAAAAGTAATCTGTAATCATTTTCACACAACAAACCTTGTAGATGTATAGGATATTATTATGTTGCCTTGGTGAACTTAAACAAACAGACATCAAAAGGGAGTGTTTATGGAGACCCCTCCCCTGCCTGTACACCTTGTTAAGGTTTTTAGTATGCCGAGACCCCCAGGGTCTCCAAAAACCTTTGATGTCTGGGATGAGATGGAAAATGAGATGCTGTTTAACAAACTGCCTGCAATGAGCAAGGGTTTACTGAACAAAAAAAGACAAACATTAAGGGAGATGCAGTAGAGGGGAACAGTATGGGGAGGCAGGTGCAATAACTACATCTGCCTTTAATGGACATGTACCCTGATAAAGATTAACCAATGTTTCCATTTCCTCCCAATTATATATATGCACACATTTCTGCTGTAACTATTGGATATGGCCTTTATAGTCTCTCTGTGATGACAGGTCAAATAATACTACTGTATACTTTAAAGGCAATTATTATAATAAACAAAACAGACCACTAATGTTGGATAGTAGCTGTACATGGTTTCCTAAACTAAAACAAGCAATATTAAAACTGCCCATCTTTAAGAAAATACCATGACTTTAACAGTGGTTGTTGCTCATAGCCTCAACACTTAAATGTTCCTAACTTGAGTACTTTTTTTGTATCCAATATATCTAAAAGGAGCCACTAAATATACATTGTGTTGTGCTGCTCCAGTATGTTAACAACTTCAGCTTAAAGTAGACTTGATACATTATTCAGTATACCAGCAAGCTGTATTGTTTAAAAAAGTCTAAAACTAGCAAATATTAGGCCAGGCTATTTCTTTTTAGTTTGCCAGAGTTCAGCAACATTGGGAGGGTCATGGCCTTAGGTCAGATGTGTTCGCTGTGTTTCCTTCGGTGTGTACATGTACGCTGCATTTGATAACCTTGAGGCCTCTTATAGTTCAGTAGAAAGGCCGCAAAGCTGCAAAGCTGACTGCCCTGTTTTGCTGGCTACTTTGCTGTTTGGCTGGTTTATTCACAGGGCTTAGATTACAGACCACATAAACATCCCAATGAAGTGTGCCATAACACAGTCAACCATTGCTGAGTGGACTGCCAACATTATCCGCCAGGACACCGGAAAGGTAAGGGAGATGAAGAGGAGACTCCTAGGGAGGTGACATGAGGCAAGAGGTGTCAGTGCTTTCAAAAGGAGATCTCAGGGACTTAAATGAAAAGTTGACAGCCAGAAAAGATGGAGTGTAAATAAAATAGACCCTCCATAAAAACGCGGGGAAAAATCCTTGATTATGCGGGCTAAAATCCTTGATTATGCGATTAAACCAGGATTAAACATGCGGGGTTTTTATGTGATTTTATGCGGTGAAATTGCGGGAAGTAGATAGATTTCAATAGATTTTTTTTTTAAATATTGGGCTGTCTTATTTATTCTCTCTCACACACAACCTGCCACTAACGTTAAACCCCTTTCCTATTCAATTAAACACATTCAATGTTTATCTATTGTAAAAGCAATTGGGCTATTTTAATCACACTCTCTCTCACACACACACACACACACACACACACACACACACACACACACACACACACACACACACACACACTTCTCCGCCTCATTCTGTTTTAATTTACTCGTTCGTTATCTGACCAGCTTCAATCTTGGCTACTCACTTCGTTTCTTGTAGCCCTCGAAAGGGTTTTGGAGGTTGATGCCTCGGTGAACGTGAGTTGTTTGGCTTTCTTGTCCGCAGCAGCAGAAAGCATTTTCCAATGTTTGAATGAATCAAAGTGGGTCGTCGTCACCGTCGATTTTCTCTTACGGCCCGTCCACACTACAGCGTCGACAACTCCAATCTGCCCATTCACTTTGAATGGGGTGACATCACGTTGCCTCGCTTTTTCGCCGAACTGAATTGTGGGTAGCATAGCGGTCCGTCGTCGGAGTAGCCAGCGCCAGCCAATCAAATCCCGTTTCGGAAAATCTGACAGCTCAAGCCGTAGCCAATCAAACTGCGTCTAAGCTGGGAGAGATATCCCGCCGTTCATTTCTATATTTCAAAAAAAGTTGGAGGAGAAACAAATTATCGCCGTAGCAAATCACCCGGTTTTGTATGACCAGACCCTCTTCACCTACCGGGATACAAACCGGAGGAACCATGGAGGGAGGTGGCAGAGACAGTGGATGAAACTGGTAGGTTTTCGCCTGTTTGGGGAGTTTATATATATATTGTAGTGATGTGTCGGTCGCGAACGACACATTAAGTGAACGACGGGAGCCGGCTCTCGCCCGCGAACGAGCCGTTTTTTGTTTTGTTTTTGCTGAGGGATCTAGATCGGCATGAAGGCACATTATGCAATGTGCAATGTGGACATTATCCCACTTATTACACATGGCCACATTCTCAACAAAGTAACGACATGACTCCCAATAATAATTGAAATGCTTTTATGGATTTAGAAAAAGATTTTATTGATTTAAAAAATAGTTTTATGTATTGATTTAAATTGACATGCATCCGCTAAGAAAATAAGTCCGTTGTTACTGTTTGAGCTAACGTAACAACGGCAGGAACTGCTTCTATAGTGTTTTTGAGGAGCTTTTTGATTACAGATTTGAAAACATCGTTGCTTGCTTTAAAAGTAGCACAATTCATTATGTCAAACCTTGGAAAGTAACTAGATATCCCTGCCCTAATGCCAAAAGTAACTGGCAACTGAATATGTGTCGCCGTTTGATGTCTATGTCTGGACCGCTGCGTAAAAAGGAGGGTTTCTGCCCCATTACTTCTCTTCTTACTTCTATAAGAATAAAACACGGAGGACGGAGATCTCTTTTTGCCCCCCTCTTCTCCCCGCTGCAGCCTAGCAGCTGATCTCAAAGCACGCTCCCCTCTCCTGCAGGAAGAAAAACTATATTTATATACTTTATATAGGTTGATACAGTAGCCCCTTTTTTTTAAATAGTTTTTATAGGTGTTGCTATCTGTTTTGTGTAGCGTGGTTCTACAAGCAAGTCAATGCATTCATTGGGTGGTATCAGAGAGTTACACGGGTCTGTAAATGCAATGAAAACAATTGGCCACAGCAAATAATTTATATTAAACATGTAATTTTTACTTTTGAATACTTCAGTACAAAGGATGTATTGAATAATGTAAGTGATATATGTGTACACATATAAATCATTAGTCAAAACAGGGCTACATTTGATTTAATTAAAAGGTATAATATGTGGTAAACTGAAGAGCCCTTTGGGAGCCGAAAGAGCCGGCTCTTCTTGGTGAGCCGAGCCAAATGATCCGGCTCACCAAGAAGAGCCGGAATTCCCATCACTAATATATTGCTCCCATAAAATCCCCGGGGGTTTTTGCTTTGTATGTCGGGGGCGGGAGATTCATGTGATTGGTTGTTGGTCGCGTTGCTTGAATAAAATCCCCAAGCTACAGACACGCCCAGCTCCAAGCTTTTTTTGAAGCTGTAGTGTGGACGCTCCGTCATGCTCCAACTAGGGTGACCAGATGTCCCGCTTTGCGCGGGACTGCACAGCATTTTCACGACTTTTGGTGCGTCCTGCAAATTGAGACGATGTGCCGCATATTTCATTTTGATTGGCAAAAACGCTTTTCTTTAAAATCAGATGTATCCAATAGCTGTTGAGAAAGCAGGGAAGGCTATCATCACGGGGGTGTGTTTGCTGTCAATCAAACTGTAACACACGGCGGGTGCTGGTCAAGTGTTAACCAATGAGAGTAACTCCCCGCCAAACAACAGGCTTGTTTGAGACACATTGCGGCTCGCCTCGAAAGTAGACGAGAGTAGCCGATAGTAGCCGATCGCAGCCGGGGGAGGTGTCAAAATGCTCGTCTTAAGTCGGACAGCTCGGACTCGGAGTCGGCTTGACTGGCTGGGTTTACAATGGCGGAAATTCCATTTTACCCACTGTAGACAAAGGTGATCTCCATTGCTTTATATAGGTTTGTTAATTCAGTCATGATGATGAACCACACCAGTGACTGGGTTCCATAATTAGAAATGCTCCTCCCTCTTAATGTTTGCAAAACTGATAGGTGGACAGGCTACAAATGATCAGTCCCTTCAGATCCGCACACATGAAGCTTAATGAGCATGAATTGAACAGACCTGCTGCTGTGTTAATTCTTTAGCTGCCACTTTAAGCTTTATGATGTGTACAACATGGATGTAATTTGATTTAATCTTGCCATTTTAAATGATGTATTCAATAAATAAGGTTAAACCAAATCATTACATTACAATAGATTTTATTTTAATGATTTGGTTTAACTTAAAGAGAAACTTTATTGTTATTGCACATATTACAGGTACTGAGACAACGAAATGCAGTTTAGCTTCTAACCAGGTGCAACAAGCAGTGAAGTTGAAAGTAATGCACACAATCTACAGAATAACATATAGAATGAATTGAATGATGAATAAACAGTGGGGTATGAATACACTAGATATCAGCCTGTGAGCAGTATGAACAGTGTGTATGAATATGCTAAGATATATAAAGTATGAAAACGGTAAGCAGTATAGTATAAAATATATAGATATTAATTTCATGATGATAAACATTGTGGAACAATGATGAAAAATGGGAATGGATGTGGCGACGTAAAACTGACACAAAACAACAACAAACTTTTGCCAGCCAATTGGAGAGTTTCATCAGCAGCACGTGGTAAAAACCACCAATGAGCGCTCAGCTCGAGATACCAGCGAGCCGTTTCCCATCAAGCATTTCGCTTCCGCAGCTCGTGGAGAGCAACTGCGCCAACTCGCCTCGCCTCGCTCTCAAGGCTGCGGGCGTCTTTGTCCCGCGAGATTTCAAAGTCTCATGTGGGCGAGCCTCCAGAGCAAGTCGGACAAAATGACTAACCATCATGCAACGCACTAGCAAGACGTTGATCGCAACTGCGCAGGTCTGCGCAGGTCTGCGCAGGTCTTGCTTGTCTCAAACAAGCCTAACAACAACGAAAGTCAGTCAATAACGCAGGCGAGGCAGCAGGTTATGGAAAATGGAGGAAACTGAAACTACAGCTAAGAAGAAAAGAAGATGCACATACAACAAAGACTGGGAAGACACTTACCCGTGGGTGCAGCCAGTGCAGGGCGACTCTCAGAGAGTTTTTTGCAATCTTTGCAAGAGTAATTTTTCAATTTCACATGGCGTTGAATACGACGTAAAAAGACACCGAGAATGCGATTATCACAAGAAACGTGTCGCTCAAAAAGAGACATCCCACTCTATGGAGACATTCCTACTCAAACCAAAAAATGATGGCCACTCAGACAAGGTAACAGCAGCAGAAATAACCAGTGTTTACCACAGTGCAACACTCCCAACCATACCGGTCAAATGACTGTGGTAACAAGCTAGCGCCGACCATTTTTCCAGACTCTGAGATAGTAAAGAAAATGTCATGTGGTCGTACAAAAGCAGCGTCCATAATAACAGATGTGCTTGCCCCTGCCTCTGTGGAGAGTTGTTTGACAGAGTTAAAGACACCAGTGGTTCTAGGTGACAACATAGCCCACACACTGTGGGGGGGGACCTGTTGTTGCTGTGATGGACAAAACTGAAAGCTATTTTATTTTATGTATTATGTTTCTGTTCCCCCCTAGCCAGTTTTGATTTGTAGGCCTACTTATGGTTTTATTTTATCTATTAATTTATGTTGTGCCTAATTGTACAGGTAATACACTAGTTGAATTAGGAAGATGCATTTCTAAACACTTGAAGTGAATAATGCCTGCTGCCTTGGTTAGCCTTAGTTTACTTTTCTTTATTAAGAGATACGAAATTGTTACTGCATTTTGACTTCACTTTCTGTCATTGGCTATTGGATGCTGTTGAATAAACCAAATTAAACAGAATAGCAATGGAGAGGGGGGGGGGGGGGGGTGCTGTTGAGAAGGTGTCCCACATTGTCCCACACAAACGTCCTCTTTGTCCCACATTTGGTTTGTTGGGACCTGGTCACCCTAGCTCCAACACAGTTGCACGAGGTGCAGAATAGTTTCCCCCCACTTCCGTGCAAAACATCGGGGTACTGCTTTGCCGGTCTTTAGCAGAAATGTTCGTCGGTAAATGAGATGGATTAGATTTTTTCATCTTGGTGTTTTCTCTCTCGTGTGAGTTCCACACGTTCACGCTACGGTGTTGTTTACCTTCTGCTGATGACGTCGCGTCATCATCATCACTACTTCGCGTCAAGACGAGTTAACTTTTTTTCCCCTCAATTTCGTGTGGAAAAATGCGGGGATTATGCAGCCTTTTGATAAATATCCGGCCTTTTAAAAATCTGCGCCATTTTGCTGATTATGCGGTAAATGCTGCGATCGCAGAATCGCGTTTTTCTGGAGAATCTAGGACTTTGGAGGGAAAAAAGTGACAGAGCGAATAGGATCGAGAGGAGACAAAACGAGATTAGAAGGCCATAGAAAGAGGAAGATTAGGTGATGGGCTAGAGCAGGGATCGGCAACCTTTTTGATATGAAATGCCATTAAAAAAATGGCATATTTTTAACTGTCAACAGGAGGGCGGGGGAGCCTCGCTGCGGGAGAGCAGTAGGCTTGTTTGAGACAAGTGAGACCTGCGCAGTTGCGATCAACGTTTTGCTAGTGCGTTGCATGATGGTTAGTCATTTTGTCCGACTTGCTCTGGAGGCTCGCCTACATGAGACGTTGAAATCTCGCGGGAAAAAGATGCCCGCAGCCTCAGAGAGCGAGGCGCGGCGAGGCGGCGCAGTTCCTCTCCACGGGCTGCGGAAGCGAAATGCTTGATGGGAAACGACCGTTCTTATTATACATCCATGGAAACGACTCGCTGGTATCTCGAGCTGAGCGCTCATTGGTGGTTTTTACCACGTGCTGCTGATGAAACTCTCCCATTGGCTCGGCAAAGGTTTGTTGTTGTTTTGTGTCAGTTTTACGTCGCCACATCCATTCCCATTTTTCATCATTGTTCCACAATGTTTATCATCATGAAATTAATATCTATATATTTTATACTATACTTGCACTGCTTACCGTTTTCATACTTTATATATCTTAGCATATTCATACACACTGTTCATACTGCTCACAGGCTGATATCTAGTGTATTCATACCCCTCACTGTTTATTCATCATTCAATTCATTCTATATTTTATTCTGTCTATTGTGTACATTACTTTTCACTTTACTGCTTGTTGCACCTGGTTAGAAGCTAAACTGCATTTCGTTGTCTCAGTACCTGTAATATGTGTAATAACAATAAAGTTGAATCTAATCTTGAGCAGGAACAAATGTATTTACTTAGTACATATCTGACATTAACGATTAAACACATGTGTGCATTCTTTATAAATGCAAACCGAGTCAAGCCGACTCCGGAGGTGGCGGTATGCACCTTAAAGTTGTTTGCAATCCGCCAAAAAACCGAGAGAAGAAGAAGAAGACGAAGCCGACTCCGAGCTGTCTGACTTCAGGCGAGCTTTTTGAGACCTCCCCCGGCTGCGATCGACTATTCTCGTCTACTTTCGAGGTGAGCCGCAACGCGTCTCAAACTAGCCTAGCGTGTGGACCTGTCAGCGCAACCTACATGATGCCGAATTTAACAAACAAATTTAAATAATTGGTTTGAACGGCATAATAATAAGGACGATCGTCCGTTCTGTGTCCACCCCCTGTGTAGCATATTATTTCGATGAGAGATGAGCAGATCGCCACTGGGCTTTCAACTAAAGACACAGCCACGCAAAAACTGCGGCATTTGTACAGCTCCTTATGGGTACTGCAATTAGTGAAGTGCTTTCCTCTGTGGTGAAAGGATCAGCACTGCACCACGGAGGAAAGCGGCAGAAAGTCGCCTGGAGTTACGGCCCCTACACACGGCGGCGGGCGGCGGCCGCTTCAACGCTTCTGCCCATTCACTTTGAATGGGGTGACGTCACGATTCGCCGAACTGCATTGTGGGAGCAAAGCGTAGCTTCTCTCACGGTGCTCGCTGCAAAAGTAGAGCAATGTTCTACTTTTGCCGCCTCGACGGAGGCGTCAGCCAATCAAATCCCTTGTGTGAAAATCTGACAATACAAGCACTAGCCAATCAAACCGGGTGTATGTTGCGAGAGCCAGACCGCAGTTATTTATATGTCAACAAATGGAGGAGAAAATGATCGTGGCGGTAGGGAATCACCCGGTACTATATGACCAGTCCCTCTTTACATACAGGGATACAAACCCGGAGGAGCCAGGCATGGGGGGAGGTGGCAGAGACAGTGGGGGAAACTGGTAGGTTTTCGCTTGTTTGGGGAGTTTATATCCAGTGTACTTCGTTTGAATGGACAGCTAGCAAGCATAGACAGTATATTTAGCCAGCATGGATGTAGCATGAATGCTTTGCTTTGTATGTCCGGGGCGGTACATTCATGTGATTGGTTGTTGGTCGTGTTGCTCGCGTTGACTCCCCAAGCTCAAGACACGGCCACCGCCAAGCGGCAACGCACGCCGCCGTGTGTAGGGGCCGTTAAAGAGAGCGGGGCTGCGTTGCGTGCATGGCTTCCTTCTGCGTTGCGTGCATGGCTTCCTTCTGCAGGTAACGGGGAGACGCGCTCTGGCAGTGGTCTCGTTCAGGATCCGAAAATAAAATGTAAATATGTTGCCCACTTATTCCTAGTGTGCCACTGGTTACGGTGGCACGCGTGTCAGGGGTTGCCGACCCCTGGGCTATGAGTAATGAAAGAAAAAGGTGTGAGACATAAGGAGGATAAAAGATGCAAGAGAGATGGCACAACAGAGGCAGCTGTAATTTACATATGCTAATTCAACTTCTCTTTGGGTCACTTGCTCTTTATGTCAGCGGGTTTCACACCTTCTGACTGTCCTCACCAACACTGTCTTTGGCTGATTATTTTCAGAGTATGAATGTCTCTCTTTTCTCTTTGTAAAAAATACTTTCTTCAACTCCCCCTCCCTGTCTCACCTCATAATCATACATCTCCCACTCTCTGTAAAGACTATACAGAAACATCATTATAAGCTTGCTTCTTTCTTTCTAAAAGTACTGTATGAGCACTGATTTAATCATATATTTGATATCCTTGTGCCAATTTTTATTTAATTTTTTCATCACCAGTTTTTGTATGTACTCTTTTTATCAATCTTTGGATTGAACCTGTTTTCTTCTTATTTCTCTGCCTATGTGTCCCATCTCCTCTCAACCTCAGATGAAAACCCTGCTTTTTATTCCAATTATCCCTCTGTGCCCTCTGTTGTCAGATACAACCATGCTCCAAGAGTATTTTCCTTTACAAAAAAAAATCTTCTTTGCATTCCTCTGTTATGCCAATTCTCAAAGTCCAAAAATCAAAGTTTGGCCAAAACCCAGGATGCCACATTACCTATACCGCACTGGCTTAAATGCAACAACAAAAACTTGCTCACAGGTTCACAGATTTTCATGCATGCGGGTAAACACTCAGACACACACACACACACACACACACACACACACACACACACACACACACACACACACACACACACACACACACACACACACACACACACACACACACACACACACACACACACACACACACACACACACACTTTGAGCCATCTGTTCATTTATTTCAGAGAACAAACACACCTGACAGTACTGAGGAGCTGCTAAGTCCATTTCACTGTTCACTGAACAGCACAATTGAGTCGACTAGATGGAGGGATAAGCTGGAACAAAAACTTAACGCACCCTGGGGGGATTGGAGATCGAGAACCACTGTTCCTGTCCAAAGCCATTTCTCTGAGAATCAGAAAACTTTATCACCCCATTGCTGTCATCTAACAAGATACAACATTGTGCCACCATCACGGCCAGGACTAATAGGAATTTGGCTTTGGTGGGACCAAGATATGAGTGACATAAAGTCTGGTTATATAATATAGGGCGATGCATGGCATGCAATATATGTTCTGTTTCATCAGTTATATTAAAAGCAGACAAAAAACATAGAGAAACTTTACAGCAAACATGTATAGCTGACAAGTTGCAGAGTACAACCCATCAGTTGAGCGGTGTATTAAGTATGTTCAGTTCATCTGTGGCAATGGCAATTAGACAATGGCAGGCTTTTACAATCTACGTAATTAATGGAAACCCATTGTAAAGGGAAATAAATAAAATATTTTGTGTAGGTTTTCACATGCATATAGTACACCAGCAATCCAAACTACGTCATTGTACCATTTGTATTGTTTACATTTAGTTTAAAATACCCTCTATCCTTTCATTAATTATAGGTTTATTAGCCGGGGAATATGCTGCAACAGAACCGGTCATTTTCTAAATAAAACTAATCTTGGTTTGCTGCATGAGGTGCAAAGTGAGATTTCTATATTGCTATATCTGTATCAGACGTGACTCATCAGCTTTTATTGTGGGAAATGTCCTTACCTGAGGATGAATCAGCAGGAAAGGGGAAGACATGGAGTCAAACAGGAACCGGAGAGAGGAAGAGAAAAAGAAAGAAAGAGACAAGAGAGCATTTTGTTAGATTCTTCAATACAGCACTCCAAGCTATCCAACATGATTACAGTTGTTACTCCACACTCTACTTCTATTTTCAGGGCATTTCCCTGTCACCTTATAAGTTAAAGGTCCCATGTCATGCTTTTCCGGTTATTACCCGTCGCCTTGTGTGTTATGTAGCTTTTTACTGTATGCATGTAAACGGTCTGCAAAGTCACAAACCCTCAAAGTACACCCTGTAGCGAGTACAACTCTAACACAGAAAAGACCTGTCTATGCTGCCCCAGAACGCCTCGTTGGAGATTTATCTTTCTCTTCTTGGGTACAGTGTCGTAACCACAACGAAATGGACCCATTGGTCCATTTCACTTTCTCAGCGGCAAAACTGTGACGCGCTGGGGGTGGGGGGGCAGGAGCTCCAACAAGCCGTTTAGGACTGAGTGAATACACATAATATACAGAGATGCTGTATGAGAAACCAATGTTCGTTTGGAAAATTGCACAATGTAAATCTATTCTATTCTACAATGGAATTATGATCAGTGAAAATGGCCATGACATGGGACCTTTAACATTTTGTAGGCTATTTGACTGTGACAAGGTATTCCCATGCAGTTGTATTTGAAGGAAAAAACATCTCCGCGGACATTAAACCATGGCAGGATATTCCTAACATTGCAGTATAAAACCACAACCATGTGTAAAAAAGTCAAAAAATCTATGATGGCTATAATTATTACCATCAGCTGGGCTAAATGCGTTCACTACGTTATGTTCACTGTGATGGGGACAGACCCAATGAGGCAATGTCTTGTTTCCACCAATCAGAGGTGATGAGACACAGAGACACTTGCATAAATTGACTTTAATTATTCTGTCTGGCTTGTGTCAAACGCAGGACTTGTGTGTGCATTTGTGTTTACGTTTGTTTCTGCGTGTCTGCATGTGAGACATGAGTGCAGACTGTTGTGAAGGACAGAAGGAGACTGAATACAGATGAATTATTTCCACTGTTAAAATGCAGAGCGACGGAAGGAGAAATGTGGAGAGAGACACAGACAGGAAGAGAATTCTTCAGTGTCTAAAGTGAGACAAATGGGCGTATATCCAAACCAGACACTCACAGTGGACTCACTTGCTTTTTCTCGTCTCTCTCCAGAATATTTACTTGCTTTTTCATCTCCTCAAAATATTTCACACTTAATGTCATTGCGCGCTCTCTCACTCTGCGAGCCTCTCCCGGTGCTCCCTCATTTGCTTCGGCGTATTCCCCCCTCCCTCACTCTGCTAGCGCTCTCTTGTTCTCACAGCGTGTCGCTCTCTGTATCTCTCTTACTCGTTCAAATTGTAATCTACACTATAAAACTTGTGGTTGCTCTTGTGCGTGGTGTTATTAACATATCCCTCAGGATACCACTGCTTATCGTTTCTGGCCCTCCTCACATCTGTTCAAAAAGTATTGTAAGTAATGCCTTATCACTACCCTGGATGTGTGTGTGTTGTTAGTGTGTGTACAGTATGTGTGGAAGCCTTTTCATTAGCACTTCTCACAGGCCACTGCTGTCCAGATATGTTATCATCCCTGTGTTTGTTTGAGCTGATCAAGGCAATGAAAACTACTGTGTGTGTGCTGTATAAAGTAATATGAAGTAATATAAAGTTTGTCTGTACAATTATGACATTTGTATCCACATTGTTATTTGTGCCTGTATCAGAAACTGTTCTTCTATATGTCTTATGTCTACGCTTGCATGTGCATGTGAGTGTCAGTGTGTGTGTTTGTTTGAACTGATGTCCATGTCTAGATGTGACACACTACCAGAAACGCTTGATCAACACCAGCCTCTGAGCTTAGCAGAGGAACTGATGACAACTTGATATCGCGGCAGTCACCAACATGTCTGATGTCCCAAAGCACAACAACTACTGTCAGTTTGTCTGAACACATCTCACAGTCAGTCTTCTTTGTTCTTCATAGGCAGCTGGTTTTGAACACAAGAAAGAACAAAGTGCTTAAAAGTAAATCAAACAGTTTCCATATGGCTAAGTAAGGGTGTTTTGAGCGTTCAAATCTGTGTTAATCCTTCCCATGTTTATTTTGAAATGACTGTATATGTGTTTATGCATATCCTAAAAGAAGAACACATAGCAGGCAGCTCACTATTCAGCGTGGTACATCTTTGATTCACCTTGTTTAAGCTCCAGTTTGAAGTTTCTCATCAAAGACAGAAGTAATTATTTATCATATTCAGCATTGGCGTTGTTGATACAGCTGCAAAAAGGTAACATCGAAAAATAAACAAACAAAAAAACCCTAATCACACTTGGCATCATGTTGATAATCAGCACCTGATTACTTCCCGGTTTTGGAAACCTTTTCAGCTGCTGTTGACCTATCAGGAGGGATTTGGGCTTTAACGACTTCCTCTGGGAGTTAATGAGCAACGCAGCAAACCACAGCTAAACAAGAAAGCTGAAAGGCCTTTTGTTGTTCCTGAGGTCATTAAGCCCAATCACAAAGTGGCCTGGTATGCCCCATGTGTGTTCTTTAAAGTGTGTGTTTGTGAAAAACTGAGAGCGGGAGATAGAGAAAGAGAGCGGGAGAGAGAGGAAAAATAAGAGAGAGAAAAAAAGAAAGAAGGAGGGAGAGGGACAGTGCTGTACTTTAAAGGTTCGGCTCTGCTCAGTCATTATGAATGCATTCCTTTGACAGACAGACACACAAGCACACACTTGCCTCTCTTTTCCACATAACAAATACCCGTGCACACACACACAAGTAATTGATCTGTGAGGAATCTCGGGTGTTGCTGCCACTGTGTGAAAGCATGTGTTTTCTGTGTAGGCAGTGGGTCAGGGGCCTGTGTCAATAGCTCCTGTTGGTAACGGCTGGCTAATGTATACCTGTACTCTGGAGCTACATGCCTCCATCGTTCCTCTCTCTTTACTCTCTGTTTAGGTCTGCCTGTCTCTCCTGTCCAAGCAATGAGTCCCTCATTAATCCATCCCTCTCTCACAAAGCAATTATTATTACTCTGAAGCATGCTAACTAAGTGTCAATCATGCATTGGAGACTTTTTTATTCTACAGTTGAAATATCTGTTCATATTAAGTTAAGTATAATAATGAAATTGTAATGATTTAGTATTCTAATTGGTATCTCTTCGCTATCCTGGCTCATGGAACAAGCTTGTCATTGATATTAAGTCCCCAAAACTCTAAACCTCTTCCGTTGCAGACTGAAAAGCTGTTTCGGATGCACCTCGGACATTCAAAAATGTAATTACAAAATGTATTAAAAAAATAAAACTTTATTTCTGTGTGTTAGCACTTGGAGGATGCTTGCTTTAATTCATTAATGTTTAACTAGTTGATAATTCTGATCATAAACAAATTATTTAAAAAGTAATTATTTCTCCCTACTGAGAGAAAATGTAAATTAATTGACAGTCTTCATACCTCTGCAATTCAATAGCCTAATGGGCAACTTCAGTGCAGCAGTACAGTTGCACAGTAATAAATAATAATAACAAAGTCCCATTTAGCAGCAAAAAAACCCAAGGCTTTAATAATGCTTTTTCGTTTTGCCAAAATTATAATACGAAATGCTAAAACTAAAAATCCATACTACAAATACATCTAGTACAGAAATGTAGCCAAAACATATTTCTCAATGTGACTTTGCACGAGTATGTCCACAAGTTGTTACTAAATGAAATGATGTTGTAAAATCCCAAATAAAAGCTTTTCTACTATGCCTTTTACAACATTCTAACAAGCAAACAATAATCTCTGCCCCTTCCTTCTGGGTTCTTGAAAAGCACTTTCAGTAATCTGTAGGTGTGTGCATGTGTGTGTGCGTGTGTGTGTGTGTGTGTGTGTGTGTGTGTGTGTGTGTGTGTGTGTGTGTGTGTGTGTGTGTGTGTGTGTGTGTGTGTGTGTGTGTGTGTGTGTGTGTGTGTGTGTGTGTGTGTGTGTGTGTGTGTGTGTGTGTGCCAACTGTCACTCAATAAAGGGTTGAAATGGTCTGTAATTTTGTAAAGGCCTGGACTTAAGGATGTGTGTTTCATTTGTGTGTCAGCTTCTGTAAGAGTATTTGTTCGTATTTGTGTGTGTGTGTGTGTGTGTGTGTGTGTGTGTGTGTGTGTGTGTGTGTGTGTGTGTGTGTGTGTGTGTGTGTGTGTGTGTGTGTGTGTGTGTGTGTGTGTGTGTGTGTGTGTGTGTGTGTGTGTGTGTGTGTGTGTGTGTGTGTGTGTGTTCATTTATAAGTGGTCAACAATGCCTTGAAGCAGATGGGAAAGTGCTTCCATTATGGCGCCTGATGGCTCCAATGGCACACTACACAGCATGATGGGCTGAGGCAGAGAGAGACAGTGTAGTTGCGTGCAAACAAGTGTGTAATGGTAGCCAGGTGTCTGGCTCTGTAAAAGTTAGGAAGACCTCCTGCTGCTGGAACTCTGTTCTGACTTTCACAGGACACACACACACACACACACACACACACACACACACACACACACACACACACACACACACACACACACACACGCACACACACACACACACACAGTGGCCTGTTTCTTTCATTATCGCTGTTACTTGGCTGACCCTCACACTACATCAGTCACAGACCTTTGACAAGAGGCCACACAACCTCTCAACACCACACACACATTTCAACGACATCAGAGCAGAAAGCCTTTATATCACATGTAACACTTATAGTACGTAGACCAACACAGACTTGCTCTTTCTCACACACATGTACACACATGTACACACACACACACACACACACACACACACACACACACACACACACACACACACACACACACACACACACACACACACACACTGGCTAACCCTAGAGTACTGTGAGGTCTGCCCTACCTTTCACCACAAAGAAAAGTGCACACTTTCTCTAGTTTAATTCCTCTCTCCTTTTTGTCCTCAGACACAATTAAGCATTCACACGTAAGGCAGCTTCAACTAAACATTTCTACTTTCAATTATGACCAGAAATGTATAGATTTCTTAAAATCAGAAGCATGGTGAATATCTCCTCAACTTCCCAAACTCCCATTAAAGAACCTGTGACGATAAGAGGAGGTGAAAAGAGCGCGGAGATCACTCATCAATCACTCGCACAAGCTATTCCCAAAGCAGCTGTCTGCCAGCACATTTTCGCACAGTGACTGCTTTTAAACACTTCATACTGATGGAAAAGAGCAAAAACAAAGTGCAATGGAAGAAGGGGGAAAAGGGCCTGAAGCCATCAAGTCAAAAAAGATAGCGGCTATTATCTGCTGTGGAAGATGACTCATCAATCAGCAGGGGTTTCATCACTTGTTATTGTTCATGTCTGTTCCTCCCACATCCCTTTCTTTCAAGTTATTTTTGCCTGTCTGATAACGCGTTATGCATATTCCTTCTGTGTGTCATTTATCCTTTTTTTTTTTTTTTTTTGCCTCTAAATCATCACTTTTATCTGTTTCATGTAAGGGCAGCATTATAATCCGACAGGGAGTCATTGCATAACAGAAAATAGGCAAAACACTCTAGACAAACTAGACAGTATTCTTTTGTTAGACAAAGTTGGAAGCAGTTTTCCAGTTGTTGAATTAAGAGGCTTTTTTTCACCACACTGTTGAAAAGGTTGGTTGTAAATAACATTCAGTCAAATAAGAGTGGAATGTGAATGAGGTGTTTACTCTCAATTTGTTGCGGCAAATGTTCAAAAGCAGTAATGGTCTGCACTCAGTTCTTCAGTCACACTGCACGTTTCCAGGGCGGAGTGTGTTTCAGAGTCTTATTAGCCATTAAGGTGCTGGAGCTGAAGATGATTAACCGTTTAAACTCTCATTTAACACGATAGATAGCCCTGGTCATGGCACACTTCCACCCCCTCTGAGGCTGAGGGGAACCACTTTAGGTTCATAGCCCAGTGCCTTAATAGATGTATTAATATAACCAATGGGCTTCTGAGAGCATGAAATTCTCTTTGAGCAATGAATTAAAGCCTTATTGATTGTCTGCAAGGTATTATGTGCACTGCAGACGATTTGGAGCATGCTTTACTGACTGACTCATTGTACTTAGGAATGACTGAATGAATGAAAGGATGACTAGCAGGGCGGAATGATGGATGAAGGGATAAATGACCCTAATTTATTGACAGTATTTTTAGCTAGTTATAGCTAGTCATTCACATCCAATTATGGTTGCTATTGGTTAATCATTAGGTGAACATCAACTAACTTAAAAATGCAGCCACAGCAGAAACAATAACAACACAATTAACCAGACACAAAGATGCCAAAGAAACATTATTTTCTTTAAACACACAACAGCAAAAACAAATTGTCTCTACATTCTGATAATAGCCTACAGTATAAGTCTACCTTTAATACGACTATGTACCGTTTGCAAATATTTGTAGACACTGTTTCTTCTGTCCCTCCGTTCTCCCTTTTCACTTTCAAAACTAATAAACTCAAAATATCACATATGCCATGTGCTTTAAATTACAAGCAAAGCTTTATAAAAGTATAATTATGTCTCAAGCAACAAGCAACAATTTAATCTCTACATGAAATCATTAAAAAACGTTGATTTAAACTGAAAAGCATCATTCAGTGTGTAAGTATATTGTTATGTCAAAGCCATCGGTACAGTACACTCAAGATATCCCAATAGTCATTTGTCTTTTTCTCCAGAGCAACATGAAACGATAATGCAGCAGAGCGGCCCCAAGTGTGACAGGCACTTTGACGACTGCTTCAACAAAGTGCAATATTAAATCTTTAATGTTAAACTCTCCAGGGCACTGCAATGATGGCATACATACTATATATGCCTATGGAAATATGTTTTTATTCGAATAGAAAAAACATATAAACACACTTTATACAGTTATGCCAAGAGTGACAGGAGGATTGCTTTCCTTTGAAATAGAAATAGTGCTTTCTCTCCTATCTCCTTTCAGGAGGCCTTTCAAATGTGGCATTCCATTCCAGATAATTTTAAGGCTGTCACAACTCTAATAAATCCTTCAGTGAACACACAACTTTCTGCAGAGAGAGATACCAAAAAAGGGTGAGGAGAGGAAATGAAAGGGAGAAAAAGAAAGAGACACATAAATTGTTTTTAGGTGACCAGTAACAACAGTGTACAGAAAAGGTATCAACACATTTTGAGAAAGAGAAGAGGCAGAGACACAAGGCCATGAGGCGGATTAACCTCTTGCTTTTTGATCATGTTATCAGATAAAATGAATATTACATTTTTGTTTATTTTGTTTATTTATACATTTTGGATATCTCCTTATTAGTGCTAATCACCATAACAAGAAGATTTGGATACATTGTTTATTCACCTTCTTCACACCAGATGTTGATGGTAAATGGATCTAATTAAGCAAAAAACATATAATTTATTTTAATGTCAAAGTCTTTCAAAGTAAAAAGCACAGGAAGGGAAAGAGAGAAATTTACTTTTATCACAAACAAATAAACAAAGCACATTTGAACTGGCACTCCACTTGAACAGTTGTTTTGATGCTGAATATTTTCCATCATATCTATGAAATTACTTGCTTGTTTAATTAGAAAATACTCCCTGGTTTAGCATGTAGTCCTAACGTGAACAGCAACCTTGATCTACAATCTGCCTGCTCTCTTTACAATAAGAGGCTAAATATAGAATCCAGCTCCCCACTTCCCTTTCATCCTTCAGATAGGAGACCCTCTTTCTCATTTTCTCAGATTCATCAAATTACTTTTCCATATTAGTTTCACACATAAAAAGAAGGAATAATCTCCTGAGGAGAAGTTCATTGGGTTGGAGGCAGGAGGATTTTGGTAGAATATTCCTCTTTATAGTTTCTTACACACACATGTAGTGTACTTCCATACACACACACATCTAATTTACAAAAGTGTGCAGACTCACTTACAGTATGGTACCTACGCACATGCATATATGAGTTCTGATACACCTGGTTCATATAAAAAACATTTCCTTCAATATACACAGAGGAAAATGTGTTCAGACAAGATCTTGTCTCACATACATGCATTTAGGCACACACAAACACACACACACACACACACACACACACACACTCACACACACACACACACACACACACACACACACACACACACACACACACACACACACCATAATAACCCAAGTCTGCTGTACATTTTCACTGAGCTCAACTCTTTATTGTTGCTATGGGAACAATTGCAAAGATATTTCCATCTTTCATTAATGTTGATGTTTATTCCTCCCAAGAATCCTTTTTGTGCACATCTCCTCTTCTCTCAGATCCAATATATGTCTACTTATTGTACTCTCTTTTTCTCTACAAAAGAAAGAGAGTGTTTAACCAAGGCTATCTCATCGTAGATCTCTTCTCCAAACACACACTCTCAGTGTTTACTCCCCTGCTTTCCTGCATCTCTGACTGTCTGGATGTTTGACTGTTGGCTGCCTGTCTGTCTCTTGGCCTGTCTGTCCACATGACTCCCCCTCAAAAACCACTTTCTCTTTGTCAGGAAACCAAAATAAAGACCCACAAAGTCATATAAAAACATGAATGCACACACACACACACACACACACACACACACACACACACACACACACACACACACACACACACACACACACACACACACACACACACACACACACACACACACACACACACACACACACACACACAAATCATCCAGCAGAAGATTGACACAGTTACAAAGCCAGAGTTCATAAACAAAGCGCCAGTTTGTTTGGACTGGTCGGGTGAAAAGATGGACAGCCAATAAAATGACTTGGCTCCAGCGGAGGTGAGGTGAAAGGTCAAGTGTTTTTCCAAAGTGTGTATATGTGCGTGTGTGTGTGTGTGTGTGTGTTTACCAGCTGTGTTGGTCTTTAAGTAGTCATTCACTCCACACAATACCCTAGCCCTCTATTCAGTTTAATGTAATGGCTAGACACACACTGACACACAGACAACAATGTAGTCCATAAACACACAGTGAAAGAATGGCTCTCCCATCCCACCAAACACACACAAACACAGTATACATGCAGTGGCGTTTTCTCCCGGAGGCCAAGAGAAGCCAGGCTTCCCCTGTTTTTTCGGATTGTAGTTATAATTTAAATAAATAAATAAAAACACTTTGTTTTGTTTCGATAATTCTCCTTTGCTGTGGGTTGCTGCCGGCCCGTCTCTCCCCCATTCTCATTGAGTATTTTACAAAGAGTGAAACAAACAGCGCCCCTCTAGATGTTATGGTGAAACAGTAGATTGCACTCACTGTTGCGAGAGGAGGCCAGCCGAATCTGGCTTCCCTTGGTGAAAAAAAATGGAGGGATTGACCAATCAGATGAGGCTCACGTGATGCCCCTGCCAACCTGTGATTGGTCACGGCTATGCTCCCCCCCCTCCCGGCAGAGTTGTGTACAGGCCGACCGATGGGTAATAATGGATTTTGACGGAAATGTTCAGCGAAAAAGTCTAGCGCAACCTCTGTGTTTCTTTGTCTACTAGACAACACAGTCATGCTCCTCTCTTTGTCTCGACACACTCAATCATTGTTTTTCATTGTGTTAATTCCTCTTCTCTGGTAGACTTTAGGAAAGTAAAAGTTATGGCAAAAGAAGATGTCAAGTGAAATGAGAATAAGGGAGTGGTTGGGGTTGAAGGTTTACTCCCCCAGACAGAGGATGACAAATAATGAGTATAGAGACCCCTATATGAGTCTGTCGTCGTGGCATTCCCAATAGTATTTTACATTTCAAATTGCCTAAATTCAAAAAGAAAATATTGAGAGTAGATGAATTAGGATACGGGATGAAAAAGGAAAAAGAGTGGGGAACACAAAACAAAATGACAAGATGTCTGGCATCACCCTGGTTGTATGCTCCCTGCGTCTGTGCAAGGGAGGAGGCGGGAGAAGTTAAAACAAAGACAAAACTGTGGGGAGGAGGAATGTGGTGAGCGGGGAGGAGGGAGAAGTGAGGGCAAAGTAGTGAGACAAGGTGACAAGACGGGGAAAGAGGCATGAGTGTGATGTTTGAAGATGAGCAGTGTCCCTCGGTGACTCTCGCTCCCGCTATCCTTCGCTGCCAGATTAAACGCCGACGGAACAGAGCGATGGGAGGGAGGAACGGGAGCGGAGGGGACGGGGGTGTTGTAAATAGGCCTGGCACCCTGCTGTGACCCCATCAATCAACACATACACACACACACACACACACACACACACACACACACACACACACACACACACACACACACAGAGGGGTACGCCCCCCCACTAATAATGAGCTATTTACACAGAGGGTTGTTTGTGCACATCTATAGAGCTCTTCCAAAATGTAGACACATATTCTCATATAGATGCACACAAGGGAACACACAGAGCAAGGTGTACTCAAAACTAGAAAACAAATTACAAAAAGAGTGAAATGCAAAATTAAACAACACTTCAAGTTTTTGTGAAATCTGCATGTGGGCTGCAAATGTAATCAAATGATATGTATCTAGGCTGCAAGTATCATCTGTAAAAAAAAAGGACAAATGAATGTATCCACCCACGCACACATATATGCACATTATCCTGAATTTAGCAGGTGGTGTGTTTTGTTTATGAGTACATATGGTGTGTGCAACTCGACACACAGTTTGTCCGTATTACTGTGACAGACATAGATGGTAAAGAGAAATCCTCCTCCATCCTCCACCTGCTCAGAGCTCCATTTGTATAATTGGGAAGCATCTGGCTGATGGCTGTAGCTTACTGTACGTACACACACACACACACACACACACACACACACACACACACACACACACACACACACACACACACACAAACACACACACACACACACACACACACACACACACACACACACACACACACACACACACACACACACACACACAATGTCCCCTATGCTGACTCCAAAGTAATAGCTGAAGAGTGCAACATTATGGTAATCTCTGGTTTTCCTCGTGTGCGCTTAGTATATATTTATTCTATCCCTACATTCAATTCATTTAAAAGTCTTTTGCGTTATGAGCCTTAATGCAACTCTGTACTGTTCTCACTGTTGGAGCACTAACAATAAATGGAAATAGCAAAGTCCCACTGAGTGACATGATTATCTATAGAAATGTTGTGTCTTTATTTGTTTATGTCTGTACTTTTATCTCAATATCACAGCATGAGTCAATTTATTGCTTCGGTTTCCATCACTTTTTCGTCCTCGGTACACCCGTCTCCTGCCCTAGTTTAATAGGATTCAAGAGAAATTGTTCACACAGATTAAACACACACACACACACAGATCCTTTGCCGCTCAGGAGACTCTTCATAAACTAAACAGTTTAATGGATTCACATTAACTAACATTAAGGAATGTTAATAAAACATCGATGTATTTGCTTCAACACCCAAATACACATATTATATAGAAATATCTACCACATGAATGCCAAATTACAGGAGTATGGTTGTATCCACGCACGCACGCACGCACGCACATACACACACACACACACACACACACACACACACACACACACACACACACACACACACACACACACACACGTTCTTGGCTGTGTTTGACAGTGGCATTTAAAAGGATTTTGGTGAGAAGGAAATTAGCTCAGGTGTTATGCACCTTTAATGATGCATGGCCAGTTAATAACAACGTTATTGAGTATTACAGCTTCATTTTATGATAAGGTCAGCTGGATGCCCAGAGGAGGTTCAGCCACATTAAACAGGAACCAATCCAAAGCACCCACCACACAATATGTTTCAAATGTAGCGTTATACTCGTTAACAGTCATTTTTATCTAAATGTAATCATGTTGGTCAATACAAGAACATATGAATAAAGCTCTGCCTTTTTCTCAATATGTTGACAATCTTAATTACATAAAAAACTCAGACAGTTATCCCCAACAAATACTGCAGGACCACATTAACACACACCAGCTGTACACAACTCTAACGGGCCGGGAAACACAGGGAAGGGAGACACAGATATTTACACACACAAACAAAGAGAGAGACACGCTGTGAAGAAGAAATCTCTATATAACTTTCCAACACAAAGAGAGTGACTTTGACAAATGGCTATTCTGAAACCAGGACAGCAGTTTTAACCAGCACAGACAGACGAACCCACACTGTGTTTATGTGTGTGTTGCAGAGAAAAAGGCTTTGCCCTGGATAAACACTGAAGCACTCAGTCAGCAACATGACAAACCAATCTACTGCCGCTGCTTTGAAAAGTTGACAGGACTACACACTTGCATGCACACACACACATGCAGGCACACACAATGCTTCTGACTTTCAATTATTTCTGATCCAGTTTATATGTATTCATATGCGGCTGTCCTGCACAAGGCTTGACCCCTAAAATCCCATAAACTGCAAAAAGAAAAAAAATCATAAAACCCTCTTTCGCTTATGCTGCAAACTGCCCCTCAGTATCGAATAAATGGTATTAAGAATCATTACTGTGGGATTTACATGCAATATAAAACATCAGATGTCATAGTGCTAAGGGAGAAGAAGGATTTCAAATGTGTGAAAAACATATTCTCACACCAAAGTGATCAAAACAACATTCAATCACAGAAAGCAGAGAGAGACAAACCATTAAAAATACCCTTTTACTCAATATTGTGAACATCGTGGGCGCTTTTGCTAAAAATGTCTGGTTGGCAGTAGGCCGTTGCTAAAAATGTCTGGTTGACAGGCAGTTGCTGGTGAAAGTAATGGAAACCCAGAAAAATCTTTGAAAGCCTTGTTCTTCAGAAAAGTTGAAAGGCTTAATGGACACTCAAGGTGAGGAGACCGAGCAGGAGAGCAAAATAGCCGAGGGAGAGAAGTCCACAACAATAATATACAAAGAGAGCGAGACCGAGAGATGGCTGCTTTAAGAAAGGTTAACTGATGGAGAGAGATAGAGAAACGATTGGCAGGAGACACTTAATCATGCTCACCACTCCATCATCTGGCAAAGTGCATTTCCATCCCACAATTGTCCCGTAAGCTTCCCTTGTTGCCGCGGTGACTCACACTGACGTTTATTGAACTTTTCCATGAGTGAATATAGGACCACTAGGGTATTGCAGTCCCACTCGAGACCATTTCCACATGAATTACCGCATGATGGGCAACCAACGAGTGCGGAGACATTAAATTAACTAGAACTTCCAACGGGTACATTTTACCCGCAGCTGTTTCTTGATTGTATGTAACCTTTTTTCAATACAATATTCAAGTCTCCCAGTCTGTGACTTTTCCTGAAAGTGTGTTATGTAGCACCCTCTGTTGTTAAAAATTGTCAATATGAAGTCAGAGAGAGAGAAAGACACTTTGCACATAACTCACGGTCGCAATATTTTATACTTCATGCTATCTGCACAAACTATATATCATATGAAAGCTGAGAGTCCAAAGCTTCTATTGGTATATGTTTCATCACTGTGCGATCAAAATTCACTGTTAACCCTGTGTTCTAGTATGATAAATAAAAGAACATTGTACCTACCTTGCAAATCAATGCATTCTAATAGCGGGTACATTTTACCCGTTGGTGGTTTTAGGTATACAGCGACCTCTGGCGGTTCTAGTGTTAATGAATTCAATTACATGGTCTGTGTTCATCTTTCAGTAATACAGGGGGTTTATGATCGGCTAGTACATCACTTTCCGCTCCATTATATGCATCCAAAGACCTGACATGTACTGACTGTACACACATTTGTTTTCTCAAGCTATAAATGTATGTCAACGTAGAGTTTATAAGCAGACACCCCATTTTTATCTGTGCCTTTGCCAAGATCCTTAATTGAAATCAGGAAAACATCTAACCAACATGTTTTAATGTGATACACTTTTATCCACTATATTTGTTACATTAATGTAATCCCTCTATGTTGTTTATATAGACTCCAGCTTACGTGTATGACTGGACAGACCATGTCCAGGAAACAGTAACCCATGTTGTAACCTATTTATGAAATACTGCAACTGGGACCTGAGTCAGGTAATGACTCAACAGAAAACCTACCCACAAAATAATATTATTTTAAATCTAAGTTGTGATGTAAACTTGGCAGTTTTTTTTAATGATTTAGGTCTTTCTGAGTATTCATATGGATGCGAGATTGTTACATTTCCTAACCTACTTTCCGGACTTTCCCATTGTTTGTGCAAATCCTCTGCAAAAGAATGACTGGCAATTTGAACACATCACATGCGTCATTGCAGTTTGGGCTGACAGATCTTGTGCAATTTTCGACGTCAACAAAAGGGCATATTGTTACTGCCACATTCGCCTTATGCTTTGTTGACATAGTGTAAATAAAAGACAAGGAGGGGAAGGAGGCTTTGTTTGTGACCTCAGCCAGAGAGGGTTGATTGTTTGACTACCGCAAGGGACGATCCTAACAGTGTTCTCTGCTGCTCCTGCTGGAAATGAGTGCACAAAGTAGTCTCAGATAAATGCATAACAGAATAAGCTGTGCTCCTCCCAAATAACAGTAATTGCATTTGGAAAATTAAGTTATATAAGCCTGTGTACTACCCATATGACATTAAAAAAACCTTTGTGACAAAATTCTACCGTTACATGCTTATAATGTGTTGTATAACAGCTGTCGATATTGGACCAAGCGCAGATATAGATCTCAAAACCTTTCCTCTCTATCTTACGAAAACCAATGCTAGAGAGAAGACAGGACACCTCTCATTAATTTAACATGAGATGTAAATATCACCCGAGGATTTTATAGGGACCAGAATGTGGGTGTGAGTTTGAGTGGAGGAAAGAGAGAGATAAAAACAGGGAGAAGAGGAGAGGACGTTAGAGAAACTAAAATGTGAGGAAATGATGGAAAAAAGAGAAGAACTAGGGTGTTGAGTAGGTAACTTTTTCAAGATAGAAAAATAAGAATTAATAGTAGCTGAAAAAAACATGTAGGTCGAACTGAGCCAATACAGCCTTTTGAAATGAATTGCGTTAATAGCAAAGAGAGCAGAGAATGGAGGGAGGGAAATGAAAGGGAGACTGAGGGAGGAGGAAAAAAACCGGAAAGAGACACAGAGATGTAGGTCTTTCCAGGGGCAGCCAGCATGCAGTCTAAGCCCCAAGGTAGATGAAGGGCCAGGACCTTTATGAAAGAGCCTGTTGTCATGCTCAGGACACACACCCACACACACACTGAAATGTCTCAACATTAGAGGAAAGCGCTGAAAGGTCCCATGGGCCTGGGGCTCGAAAGTTCATGTAATCTGTCTTCGAGTGTGTGTGTGAGTGTATGTGTGTGTGCGTATTTGTCATACTCCGTTTCAACTGCCATATCAATAATTCAAACAGTCTTATTGCACTCGAGTGCAAACTGAACTTCACCTGAGTCTACAGAAAGCACAACTTTACCTGGATTTGAGAGTTTTAACAGCAGTGAGCCCAAGGGTTGATGATGAAGATGTAAGACTTTCACGTTAGAAAGCAGAAGTCATGAACCTAAGACTATTTCATAGCCTTTCCAATGTCTGCATGTGTTTGAAACTTGAATTCAGGAGAAGCACCAAGTTAAACAAATATGTTTTCCTTATTCATCCAGCATCCCTTACAGCAGAAACTGAGAGATACCACCTATTTCACACTTATTTCACACAACCTTCATTAAAGTAGAAGGGAAGGGAACATTATTTGTTAGACTGTCTGGATTAAACTCCTGCGAAGCGCTGGCTTCTTTTTTTCATTAACAATAAAACAGATTTGACAACTGACAACTGCGAGCTGAGCATGCTGTTAGTGGTTCTCTACAGAACCACTCAAAAGGTGGGCAAAAGCTCAAGCTATAAAGCAAAATGTTAAATCCATTATGTCACTGTGGCTATACCTCAAATGGGTTTTCTGTGTCACGAACAGCCAGCTCTGAAACAAATGGCACCGAGCCCAAGCATCAGCACTGCTGACTGGAAATATATATACACGTGATGCTAAATGGATAGGGGTCCATACGTCACCAAGATGGACTAAAGTTGGATACATTACATAATCTGCAATGAAGAGTTTTCATTTGAAATAACCCTAACTCTGGAGAGGTATGCAGAACTTGCTCCAAAAAAGGTTGGGTTATGTTGTTTTGACTTTTGTGCAGTGATGCTTTGTGAGCTCTGGATGTTTAAATACTGCTATGGAGCTGCTCTTACATCAGGATAGCTAAGGGCCTGCATACTCACATAAATAGTCTAGATAACCTGTGCTTAGCTTGATGTCACTTCACTTGTGTGCAGCCATTTTGCACCAGGGGAGATGGCAGTATTTGACTGCTATTCAGAGAGGTCTAAAAGCCAGTGGAGGTGACACCGGTGCCCCTTGTATCTCTAAATATTACAGCAGCCTTGTTCCTTTGGGAAACATCTCTGCAAGTCCTTTAGCCGTGCTATTTGTGTCTTTCTCTCTCATTCCTGTCGCTGTTTCCCCCTCTCAAATGTCTCTCTCGAGTCTCTGCGATGTTTCCTTTATCCTCAACAATCTCAGCGTTCCTCTCTTTACAAATGCTGAACAGGCAGTTCACTGAGCCCAAGCTTTTAGGTGTCTAGACCTATACATAAGAAAAAAGGAAAAACAAGAGGTGGAAAGGTTTCTAACTAATGAAAATACCCTGCTTTGTTCCTCTTTTAATTACCTGCTAACACGCGCTAACTGCAGGTGCTGCTAATGAATCATTAGGATTGTGTGAGCACATCAAGGTATTAACAATGTTCAAAACACTTTCAAGCTCCCTCAAATAACTTCCAGGGATGATTCCTGAATTCAGATAACTTTTTTCTAAAACTACTAATTGCACCCTTCTTTTATATCTTTCATCAACTCAACCAATACAATACCCAATTATCCTGGATTTTCCATGCAATTATCAAAATTGGCTTTGTTTTATGAGACCACTAGCCTCTCTGTTAAAATAGATGTTTATTCTGTGACCACCAAGGATAATGACACCTGCAAACACACCCACACACTGCCTCAGAGGGCAACCACATGCAGTTAGTATACATTCTGTGTACCACTAAGTTGCTTATAATTACTGTGGGACCACACTTTTCATTATCAAGATCATTAATTTAATGTTAGAATGAGCATGTGGGTAAAACATGTTATATAAGCGTGGGTGTTACTCAGAGACTCCTCATTATTAAATGTGTAATTTTATATCTCAGGGTCATTTACAATAGTTATTGCATTCCATGTCACTTCACAGGGACAACTGCTAATGAGCTAAACAAACCAACAATGGGAAAATTAAGTTCTACTTTTGTTCTACAATGTGATTACAAGAGGTGATCAAAACACATAACTGTCATATAAAGTCCTAATAACTTGGAGAAAAAAAACATAACTCAACCCCACTGTATTCCTTAAAAGAATAAATTATTCCCTCAGTACAAATAATAGCAGCTGTTGTGAACTAACACAAATAACAAATTAGCACTACTTAGCACCAATGAAATGGCAAAGTGAGTTATTTCATCATGTTTCAAATAGAAACTCTGGCTTTGAAAAGAGATTGTTTGTTTATTTGAAAAATAAAATGATGTTTTTGTAACATAAACACACACTGACTTCAAACCAACTTCTGGCTCAATTGTAAGAGAGATTGAGTCAGTTTAAAGTTCAAAAATACTCCGTTCAGCTTCGAGTCGTTTCAGTGCAAGAACAGAACTTCAGTGTTCAGCCACCCAGCCCCAAGTCTGTGACCCACTGTCTTCCCTCCAGCTACGGCAGAATGGATAGGAATGACACCTACTGTATGACCACACAAGATAATGAGCACATTCTTACCACTACTGTGATAGCTGTAACCACAATGCTCTAATTGGGCTTTCAATGGGTGGCTGCTGCACAAGTCAGCATACGAAAGAACCCAAGAAAACTTTTAACAAAAAAAAAAAAAAGTCAGAGTAAAAAATACCCAAATTGTCTCCATGAAACAGGAGCTTGATGTTATCATTCAGGACCACACTGTATTTGACCACACAAAATAATGGCACGTTACCACGGAAAAATAAAGACACCAACGTGCAAGTGGACATAATTGGCCCCAAAGCAATCAACCCCAATTACCTAGGAGCATAATTGGCTTCAGAGCAATCAACAAGGCAGCTATCATTAAGAGTGAGCAGGCAGCAGCATGCCCCTGACACTGCTTATCTCTGCACTTTATCTGACGGGGTTACTTACAGCTCTGGATGGGATAAATGGATAAGAACAGCTGTAATTCATAACGTAATGCACCACTTTGTAAGTCTAAATGTAAAATGAATATGTATAATGATTTAACTTGTACTTATTGTTAATGAACATATCATTACATCAATGAGTATTTTGAAGGAATATGGAGTGCTCCAATTGGATGCATACGTCTATAGGTGCTTGCTGTATATGAGTGTCAGAGAGAAAATGTCAGTGGCATTCTCAGGTGTCAGGCTGTTAGCACAAATCAGTAAGTATGTTGTTGTTAAGTGCAGACAGGAAAAGCTTGAAGAAAATCTGAAGTACAGCTACAAAGAAGCACTGCCACAAAGGTGAGTGCAAGTAAACAGATATTGAACTCTCTCACCCCCGACCTCAAGTTCAATGTTTTATATGCATTTCAGAAGCATACACTGCCGTCTACTAACTGATGAAACATCTCCTTTGGAAAACTTCTTCCTGGATGAAATGCAGGGCAGCTAAGCTCACTGTCTACATATCTACCTACACAGCTCTAACACAATATCATGGGGACTTGTACAGTCTAATGCAAGTCCATACAACAGCACTGGAACCAATTTGTGAATGTTGCAATGTACAGTTTTTGTTGATTGTGTCAACAACTTGTTTGATCATTCAAAGGCCATCTTAGATTGTGGGCTTGTTAAACAGTATTAGATTCATACTAATGTTACGTATGCAATTTATTTCATTCATATTTGTATCTACGGGAGGTGTGTGGCGCAGTGGGTTGTGCGTTGGTGTTCGCATCAGGGGGTCACAGGTTCAAACCCCACTGCAGTCAGCATGTTGTTGTATCCCTGGGCAAGACACTTCACCCCAAATTGCTCCTGTGGTGATTGTCCACAGTATTGAGGATGTAAGTTGCTTTGGATCTAACAAGTAACATGTAATAAATTAAATGTAATGTATCTGCCATCAGATATTGATAGGCTGCAGAGAAGCATGAATAAAAGAATGACCAATTATTTTGTACTTCTTATTTTAGTGTTTTTATTGTCACTATGGCATGAATTATTGTCCTGCAAAGCCATACACCTCTTGCTCATGTCCTTTGCTTGGAATTCATCTCTGAATCACTCTAAGCAGGACACAAGTTGGAGGAGGAACTAGTCGAAAAGTCTTTCATTATTTGGTACTTGCTGTCATTTCCCTTTTCCCAATTAATGAATGAGACTATTTGGAGTTGATATAGGAGGGTTCTTCAGATCCTCTGCTGCACAGGTTGTGGGGACAGGCTCCTAATTAACGATTGAGAGCATTTGGCCCCTTTGCCAGTCAGAATGTGACAATGCCTATTATTAGGCTTAAAAGAGGTTGGTATTCACAACCCAAGCATTCTGATAATTTACTTAATACACACATACTTTTAATAGATTCATTCAGTGACTCTGGTCTTTACTTGCTTTTAAAACGTCTTTACCATCTTAGCTCTCTAGGTTTAGGATGATTTTGATCAGGACCAAATAATGAAAGACACCTGAATGTAAGGTAGCCTAATAATGAGCTATAGCCAACAGGCATTGGTTCATTTTAGTTAATTTTTTCATCAAAACAGTTTTATACAGATGTCTTATTATTGAAGAGGCATGTATTTATAATCAAAGAGGCAACTACTTATTTTATTTGTTAATAAAATAATATTAAAGGACTTGAATTGAATCCCAGGCTTCTTCCGGCTCATCTGAAATCTGAGGAATCAGTAACACCCCACTAACATTGACCTCTGTTAATGAATAATCAATAGTTAGCTGCCAATACTAAGACATAAAGTGACACTCACCAACATATTTCTGTGTCATCTGTTCAATAAATGATGGTGTATAACCGCTCTTTTGGGCAGATTCATTAGACATATGCATATATGTAGACATGTATAGCTTTTAATTCACACTTTCATCTAATGCCATCAGCCGGTCCATGGTCTTCTTGGTCAAACACTTTGGTTTATGACCAAATATGCGAAAAGCTAATAACATTTCCATCAGCCTTAGATGTACATTGTGAGCTAATTTTAGCATGCCAACATACTAAACTGTGAAAGTTAGCATTGCCATTGTGAGCATTTTAGCTAGCACCAAAAAGGATAAGGTGTGTTTTTTTGATTTCTTTCATGAGAATTCAGTTATTGGTCCATCCTCTTAATCCACATGTACGCTACAGTACTAATGTTCTTTACTGAAGGTCTCCAGTGATACTGCACTGAAGATGCATTACTGTCTCTGTTTTGGACCTTCTCACCTGTCTACCAGCTGACCTTTTCAATCTTCAGGGAAATTCAACAAGCTCAAACTCCTGAATCACTTTGAAAGTTGGACACTAGAACGCCCCAGAAGCTTGTACCTCAACAGAGGGTGAAAAAGAGAGCAATCAGACTACCCCAATTCCCATCCAAATTAAATATTCAGGTGATCAGTCATAATGCATAATTAACTTCTTTATTCCTCAAATGAAAAAAATGCCACAACTTTAAAGCTCTCTAAACAACTTTCAGCTTCTCTGCCTACATTTTTTATTGAACACTAGGTCTTCAAAGTGGAAATACAGATCTTCCATTTTAAGCTTCTCGTCTCTAGTCTAATTGTAAAGTGGTTTGGAAGATCTTTGATGTTTGTCTCTGGGAGAATTCACAGAAGCCTCAAACCACTAGACAAAAGAAAATAAATAGACCGTAAATTACTGAGAATTATTTCTCTGCTGACAAGCGAGAGGGATTAAGTAGGGGAGAGAGGAAAGTAGAGACGAAAAGATGAAATATGAAAACATTTAATTGGGAAGGTAATCTAGTAGTTTTCCAGAAATCCAAAAATGATATATTAAACTTAAGGGATGAATATTTTTTTAAGATTATTTATTTGTATTGTAGGATTTAAATCAGTGCACTGTTACATCATAGTGTTTGATCAGCTGTGTGTGGTCTGACACCATCCTTGCTGAAGATGATATAAATACCAAGTCATGTTTTATCGTTATACTAATGTCCTTTTTGGAGGAAATGTTCTCCAAAATGTTGATTGAAAGAGAATGAAAATAAATCTGTGACCCCGCAACTACTTTCCCTCCATTTAGCTCTTCAAAACCAACCGTTTTTTTGTTACTGACATTGTTTTTTACTGTGCAAATATCCATCTTGAACGACTGAAACAGAAGCAGCACACAATATAGCGGCCGCCACTAATAAATCAATCTGAGTGAGAGGGCAGACAGCCTGGTGACTGTGTTAGCAAAGATCTTAAGGGGTGACGCACATCTGGGTAAGAGATGAAGGGAGGCTCACTCTATTGTTGGGTTCAAGCTATTAAAAAAACATTTGATCTTCTGTAAAACTAGGATGGAACAGATCTGTTGTCCTCTTGTTCTATTATTTACTCTCTGGTTGTTGTCTACACTGCTGTATCGCATCTGTACTCCCATGAGAGTGATTTAGTTTAGTTTTCTCCTTCTCTCCACAAGTGCCTCAGTCATGAAGTACCAAACAATGGAACTGAGGGATTAGAGGAGTGAAAGAAGTAAGGACTGCTAAGACATTTTTGTTTGGTATTTATTCTGCTGTTTCTGGCATTGTCGGGAGAATTATTGAACAGCAACGCATGTAGGCTGTCAGGAAAGGCATTACTTTTCATATTAAAACTATCCAGCCCCAATTCAATTATGTACTAAGGCTGTCACTATTTATTCATTAAAAATGTCCTCCACAATTATCTTTTCAATGGAAACTCTTAGTGAATTTGTACAAAAGGTTTTGGGAGTGCAGCAAGAGGCGTTCCTAAAAGACTGTCTGTTTGTTGCCTTTTTAAAACCCAACTGCCTAAATTGCCATTGAAGTGATGCAGCAGAGGTACTGAACAGAAAACAGGTTGTATTATACCTACCAAAATATACTCTTGTGCAGAGACAAAAAGCACACAGGAAAGAAAGAGTGCTAGTGCTGGTGCTAAAATGGCTAGCAGGCAAACTAGAACATTCCACCACTTTAAAAATAAAGCTGCTATTTTTCAAACACTTTGTCATAACCTGAAGACAGTGTTGGAAACAAGCTCCAGCCACATACAAATGTGAACAGTATGTTTTTAACAGTTGATTACCCTGAACTTTAAGTATAATTCAACTGAAAAACCAATACAAACGAAATTAATAAAAAAATAATCGTTTTATTTCGATGACGTTGTTTTCGTAATCGTTGCAAGCCATAATCGTAATTGCGAGTACAATACGATTAATTGAGCAGCCCTAGCTGAAGTTAATTATTTTCGAGACGGAGAACACCGTAACAACTGAAGTTAAAGGTTCAGCCACATTGAGATGAGCATCCATTAACATGAACATTCTGAACAAAAATGTAATTTAAAAATGGCTGTGAGATGAGGATTTGCAGATTTTCCACACTGTGGAGGTGTACTCCCAACATATTCACTGGTGCGAATAAACCAAGTATGGGTACATACAGCCTACATCTGAACGAGAGTACAAGATAATTTACATACTGATCACAGCCATTTCAAATAATTCAGCAGTGTGGTAGATACAGCTCACTTGAGAGGTCACAGCTGCATTTAACTCACATGTCTGACTGTAACATGTAGATTTTCAGCAAAAACTAAGTTTATATTTTCATCGTGAATTGTTTAAAACTAAACGAACTGGCCTAACTTCATGCCCTAAAACTCTTCTGTTTCAGATGATCAACCATGCCAACTGAGCTAATACAATAGAACGTACACTGTACACTGCTGAATTCCAAAGTAGCCAATTAATGAGCATGCATTTTACAAAGATAAGAGTCTATTCAACTTTAATCTAATCTAATGTTTGAGTAATTTTCCAGATCAGTGGATTCTTCTAAGAAAAACTTGGAAGCAGGATTTCTTTCTAAAATTGAACAAGACACCTTAATTAGGGTCAAGACCATTTAAAATCCTTATTAGACAAGAGTTAGCCCTTGTGTCTTCTATCTGGAGGGATGTGGATATGCACAGCTACCCTGTCAAGTGTAGTACCACTTAAAGCACCTTTTGTAATCAGCTGGGTAATGGTGAATTAAAAGGATACAAATAGAGATTCAATTCTTGAGGAAATAACAAACGACGCAAGCACAACACGATACGGCTTCAAAGCCTGCATGTCTAACTTTTATGTTTGTGCAGAAACAACTGCTGGAGGGGAAGATTGGTGATAAGAGAACTCTTCTAAGCTGCCTCATTATTGTTTACTTTAACAATAGTTTTATTTCATCCCTAATACTTTCAGCATATTCTCTCTCTGTGTTCATGTGTTAATCCTGTTTCCATCCTAATCCCTTCCTCTGTAAACTATATCCATGTGTGTAGCATGTTGTGTGTCTGTCTGATGAATTGCCTTATCAGTTTGGCAGTCTTCAGTCTGCAGGGGTGAGTGTGTGTGTGTGTGTGTGTGTGTGTGTGTGTGTGTGTGTGTGTGTGTGTGTGTGTGTGTGTGTGTGTGTGTGTGTGTGTGTGTGTGTGTGTGTGTGTGTGTGTGTGTGTGTGTGTGTGTGTGTGTGTGTGTGTGTGTGTGTGTGTGTGTGTCAAGATATAAAAGAGTGAATGCCCTATGATCTCAGCTGTGCACTTAAGCTTTCTGTAAACACTGCAACATAGTCATTTATCATGTTGGCAATTGCATACAAGCCATACAGAATGGATAATGCTACTAATAGCAATGTGACCCTCAAGCTGAGAAGAAACTAGCTGTGCACATGTTGGACACTAACCATATAACCTCATGTACTTTGAGATCACAGCATGAATAAGGATTATGTGTAAATAATGGCAAATAAAAACACATACAAAAGCAAACAGAGCAAGAAAGAAATAAGCAAGGCTTGGCAAGACACAGTATACACAACATCAAGTGAAAACTGTTCACTGTATGCCAGGATTCCAGGATGTCTGTTACATTATCAGAAAGCCTATTCTTCAGTTGTTGGTCAATTACTCTACCGTATATACAGTATAGAAGAAGAAAAATGGACATCAGAAAAATATGAATGTTTGCTGGACAGACATGCGAGGGAGAAAAAAAATGAAAAAAGTCAAAAGAGAGAAATGAAAGTGGCTATAGAGCAAAGAGAGAGAGATTACAAAAACATTACCAAGAGTGAAAATATTGAAATGTCCAAAGTGTTTAAAATGATGTTGAGTCAGTAAGGCAGTGAAGCAAAAAGCTTCTGAGAAGACAGATCTCAACAAAAGCTCTTTCAGATGACAGCTGATTATTTAGTTTCCCCTTGTTTCAGTGTTGTGTCTCCATTTTATGTGTTTAAAAACTCTGCATTTCTGCATCCTTTTCTTCCGAGCCTGGAACAATCTCCCAAATCCAATTAAATTATAGTCAAGAACTTTTACACTCATGAAAAGCAAACACTCACCCTGCCAAGGCTATGAACAATGTGAGAACGCTATCAGATACAAGATGCATTAACTGAATGTCTGCAGATAGAGCAGAAAAAAATATGTTTAAGGCAATTACAAGCCGGCAGATTTTGAAGTCCAGCGCCATAATGGTTGAATGCATCAGTGCACACAGCTAGATGGCATTTGCAATTTGACAAGAGGTTTCAAGAAGAAAAAAAAGGCAAAGGAGTTTACAAGTGAGCTAGAAGTCAATAAGACTTGTGACCATGATGAAGAAAATATGTCATTCCATCAGCTCTGCTCTCACCAATGCTGAATTAAGATTAGGAGATTTCTATATTGGAATCATTGCATAATTGTCTTTCTCTATAACAAAGTTAACAACAAAGAGTAGACATAACATCCAAAAGATGGCAGGTATAAACACATAAAAAAGAGCTTGAATTAGTTAAGTCTCAGTGATCTCCGGAGTCTAATGGAGTTTGTTCCCTGTGGTTCTGTGGTCGGAACATTTCTCTGAACTAACAGAGTTTTAAAGTTGTCTACCAGACAGAAATATGTTTTTGTATCAGGGATGTATGTCTGCAGAGTAAAACAACCACTCCTTGCCTCAAGGCATCACATCCAGTTTTATAAAAACTGCAGGCCAGGAATCGAAACGCAATAAGTAAGCTGACTCAACAACACCATCTTGAATGTTCATGGGGCCAGACCGAACAGGACACTCCCTCAGAGGCTTGTGGAGAGAGTGTACTGCCTGCAACTTTTAAAGACAAATCAGTGTAATGTCTTATAAATCCACGCCTTCTGATCAGCCCAACACATTTGTGCATTTCTAATATTTCAGAAAAATTATTAATGAATGTTTATTTAAAACATTATATATTTGTTTTTTTGCTTTTTATGACAAAATATATAGGTAGGATGTAGTCAGACAGCAGACAATATATGAAGCAAACACACCCACACGGTTTCATACTGATCCAACACATCATAGCTCAGTGCAGAGAAGAGCAGACAGACATTTCACCAACAGAGAAGCAAAGAAGGCAGTTGATGAATATATATACATTTATAATAATAATAATAATACATTACATTTATAAAGCGCTTTTCCTGGTGCTCAAAGCCCTTACAAGCAAGTAAAACAAAATAACAACAAAAGTAGAAAGTGCTAAGCTAGGAGGAATAAGGGTGAGGGGTTAGTTGATTAGGAGTTGAAGGCAAGAGTGAAAAGGTGAGTTTTGAGGGATTGTTTGAATGATGTGAGAGTGTTGGTGGATCTGACGTGGCTGGGGAGGGAGTTCCAGAGTGTGGGGGAGGCTGCAGAGAAGGCCCTGTCACCCCAGGTCCGGAGCTTTGTCCCGATGGGCTGCAGTAGGTTAGCTTCAGCAGACCTGAGGCGACGGGTCGGGTTGTGTCGTTGGATGAGGTCACAGAGGTAGGGGGGGGGGCAAGGTTGTTGAGGGCTTTGAAAGTGAAAAGTAATATTTTAAAGTCAATGCGGTGTTTGATGGGGAGCCAGTGGAGGTCACGGAGGATAGGGGTGATGTGGTCGGAGCGTCGGGTGGAGGTGAGCAAGCGGGCAGCTGAGTTTTGGACATATTGAAGTTTTTTTAGTGTGAATGCAGGTGATCCAAAAAGTATGCTGTTGCAGGAATCCAGTCGGGATGTTATAAAGGCATGGATCAGAGTTTCAGCAGCGGTCGATGAGAGGGAGGGTCTAATGCGGGCGATGTTCTTTAAATGGAAGAATGCGTTTTTTGTGACCTGGTTGACGTGAGGGAGGAAAGTGAGGGTGGGGTCGAGGATGATGCCAAGGTTACGGATGTGTGGAGGGCTTGACAATGGAGCCATCGATGGTAAGAGAAACATCTTGGGTTAAGCGGGTAAGTGAGTATGGGCCAATGATTATCAGATCCGATTTGTCACAGTTAAGTTTTAGAAAATTGTTTTGCATCCAAATTTTAATGTCAGTGAGGCAGGTGCTGAGCTGGGCGTTGGAGAAATTGATTTTGTTGAGGGGTAGAGCTGCGTGTCATCAGCATAACAGTGGAACTGGAGTTGGTGTTGACGGAGGATTTGTCCAATTGGGAGGATGTAAATGATGAACAGAAGGGGACCAAGTACAGAACCCTGAGGGACGCCATGATTGACGGGGTATGTGGAGGATTTGGAGTTGTTAATGGAGATTAATTGATGTCTGTCAGAGAGATAGGATTTAAACCAGGAGAGGGCAGTACCGGTTATGGAAGACTGGAGGCGGTTGATGAGGATGGAATGGTTGATCGTGTCAAATGCGGCTGTTAGGTCAAGGAGAATGAGAATTGAGAGGGAACCAGAGTCAGCAGAGAGGAGAATGTCATTGGTCACCTTGAGTAGGGCAGATTCTGTGCTGTGACTGTGGTGATAAGATGAGTGAGTTGGGGGAGGCAGGCCTTGACAAGGGTGGAGGGCATGGGGTCCAGGATGGAAGTTGAGGTATTCATGCCGGTGACTTGGGCAACTATGTCCAGTGAGGTAATTTGTCTGAAGGCTGTAAAAGGGTGCCTGGAAGGAGGAGGGTAGGCAGGTTCCGGAAAAGGATGGGTGGTGGGCGAGACGGAGGAGCTGGCTATGTTGCTGTGTATTATTTCAATTTTGCTTTGGAGGAATGAGAGGAAGGATTCACACTTTGAGGTGGTGAAGGAGTTGGAGATATTATCCATGGGGTTGAGGAGCTTGTTAATAGTTGAAAAAAGGGACTTTGGGTTATTGCTGCCAGATTGTATTACAGAGTAGTGGAAGGAGCGTGCACTGTTGAGGGAATCTTTGTACTGCTATTGGTGCAGTCTATAAATGCCTTTGTGGATAGTGAGACCAGTTCGTTTAGCATGTCTTTCGAGCTGGCGACCTTTCATTTTGATTTATATCTCAATTCAGACGTTTGTAAGTGATCAAAGCGGTTTGTGTGTGTTTGTGTGTGTGTGTGTGTGTGTGTGTGTGTGTGTGTGTGTGTGTGCGTGCGTGCGTGCGTGCGTGTGTGTGTGTGTGTGTGTGTGTGTGTGTGTGTGTGTGTGTGTGTGTGTGTGTGTGTGTGTGTGTGTGTGTGTGTGTGTGTGTGTGTGTGTGTGTGTGTGTGATCAAAGGCTAATGCTCTCCCTATGCTGCAGTCTGTGGAGTCTTCTCATGTACAGGGTCAGTGTTTTGAGAGTAACAAGGATGCAAGACACATACTGTAATCTATGCCTTAAATATGTATCCACAGTCTGGCTAACATGAATAACTGGCTCTAGACTGGGATCTTGATCATGTTATAACACTAGGTATACCATGGAGCAATACATATACAACAAATAAAACAATTATTGTGAGGTTTCTCTTAAACAATTGCCTTTGAACTTGTCAAGATCCATGTTTTTCTGGAATGGATTTGTTTGGATGCTTTATTCACCTGTTTTCAGTTGTCTGGAATATCCCTGAAGTGGAATATCTCTGATAATAAAAAATTAAACAATACAATTAGTATTGTTTACTTTTTTATTATCAGAGATATTCCACAAAGTATGTAGCAAAATGTATCTTGATTAGCAATGTTTGTTTGCCCTGTATCTCTGGGATGTATCAGGAACCTGACCCATGCGTTGTTGAAGGTGAACTCTTACTCAGTGTCTGAACAAATACGGAGTAATGACAGACAAAATGAATACAGCTCATATTTCAACATACAGTTTATGATGTTTGCCAAACTTGCAATTGCACTCCACCAAATATACGAAGAAAACACACGCAATGATACACACAGCTGCACAGTAATGCAGGAATTCATTTTTGGCATAACGCAGGTTTAAAAAGAATGCTTTCCTCCACCGAGTTTCTCTTTTCCTTCTTCTCTTTACTTACATAACCTTAGGGCAGTGCTTTGAGGTTGTATTGATTAGGGTGTGAGTTTGGTGGGTACATTAAGGATGAAGCTTAGCACTTTACAGGCCAACACTCCTGTTTTTTGTATACTATATATCATCACTCACTGTGCTGTAAGGAGGACAATGAACTCATTCTTCTCTTACTGTAGTTAATTGCACTTTCCGTTTTACTCCTCCACATTCCAAGAAAGTGTATAACACTTTAAATTGCTCAGCTCATAAAAAAGCCATGCGCACTCTTAATTTGTGTATAAAGCAAAAAACACCCATCACTGGAAAAATCTCCAAATAAGATAAATACCCATATAAAACATCGCAATCACCACAAATGTGTCAGTTAGTTAATTCATGCCCACATTTTACTCTTTTTTTTACCTAAATGTGAATTTATTGTTAGCCTCAGGACAGTGGATTGACAAAATGACTTTCTTTCGTGGTGTGTCTTACGTGTTTAAGACATAGTAAAGCCTGCTCTGTGTGTGCATGTTCACATGAAGCCTAGTTTATGGCAGGGCAGGAACAGTGGGGATGAGGGGGCTTTCAGGGCTACCGTGCCACTGATTTTCATGGATGTATGCATGTGTGTGTGTTATTTTGGCAACACCAGGAGTAGAAGGTTTACTGAGGTCATAATGCATTTCATGGTCACTAAATGCAGCGAACCATCATCCTGTCAATTCTGATATGTGTCTATGGCTATGATTTGGTGTGTTTATGTGCCAGAGAGAGAGAGTGTTTCCCTCTTCAGTGCGATACATATTAAATTCCCACTACGCTTTTATAGCCTTCTGCACTGGCAATCATTTGGGCCTGGAGCGGGATCTGTGCGATAAATGTATATGTCATATTTAAGGAATGCAGTCATTGTCAATAAAACTGATTGCGGGGAGATAGGCCAGCGCTGAGTTAGTGTGTGCTGCAGCTATTTAGATGCTTATGGGAAAAATACACACATTACACTCAACATATCAATTTATTTCCCGCAGATGTCGCATAGCTCCAAACTTACATTATTTCCTTTATTGTAAGCGACAAATGTTTCCCCAAGCAGATAAATATTACATGACCATATGCAATGATAGTAATTTATGAAATGTCAAAATGCATATGCAGAAATGATAAAAAACTGTCCAGTTCTTGTTCAAATGCTGACAGTAAGAAATATGTATTGTTTTCATGCTATTGAGTATGAAGTAAAGAGGTGTTTGTATTGGCATATGGCTTATTTTCAGTATCTGTATGTGATTTACTTTGATTAATTTCAATGTATATGAAGTTTAGTGATTCCATTGAAACATTTGGTGCAAAAATATTTTACGCTTACATTTCGTTCACTAAGCAATGTGAATGATGCATTTTTAAGATGGTAATAATATGTTTACGTTTTTAAGTGTTGAGAGACCAAGCATAAAGAAAATTCTTAGAAGAAAGTATAAAAACAAAAAGACAAACACGAGGTAAAAGCAAGACACAATTAATGATAAATGCCAATAAAATAATAAAATCAATACAAAGATGATACAAAATAAATACAAATACAACAATAAAAAAACATTGCATAAAGGCAAGTCCATAAAAAGGGGTTTTACGAAGTGATTTAAACAATGTCACTGATTCTGCAGGGGCCTTGTTGGTAGAGGCAAAGTCACCTTTAGATTTAATCCTCGACTTTGAAACAGCCAGAAAAGCCCCACATGGGGATCTGAGGCATTGGACTGGCTCACATGGCTTCAACATGTCTGCCTTATAGCAATGTTGGACACTTTAGAGGTGATCAGTAAAATATTTAAATAATTGGTTTGTATCCTACTCCTGTTTTCTCTTCTTTCCTCTGAAACAATAGATTATTCTAAATCATTATAGAGGTGAACACAGACATGTGTGTGTGTGTGTGTGTGTGTGTGTGTGTGTGTGTGTGTGTGTGTGTGTGTGTGTGTGTGTGTGTGTGTGTGTGTGTGTGTGTGTGTGTGTGTGTGTGTGTGTGTGTGTGTGTGTGTGTGTGTGTGTGTGTGTGTGTGTGTGTGTGTGTGTGTGTGTGTGTGCGCGTGTGGGTGTGTGTGCGTGTGTGTGTGTGTGTGTGTGTGTGTGTGTGTGTGTGTGTGTGTGTGTGTGTGTGTACATGTAAATTAAAAGGAGAAATTAAGTCACTAACACAATTAAGTAGTAAAGTTGATTTAGAAATCATGTATAAAAGCATGACTGAATGGGCTCACCAATAAAGAGGACGCAAAAAGAAAAAAAGAAGAAAACGAAACAAAGCTGCTTATGTCATATTTCTTTCAGATTACTCTTTCTCTCTTTATGTCTAATGAAATCAGCTAAACAAAACAAAAACAGAAGTATTTTTCCTGCTTGATTGAAACCATGTGCACAGGTATTGAAAGGGCCAATTGTATCTGTGCATTTTAAAACAAACAGACCCCATGCTCCACCACCCCCTCACTTTTACCATAATAGTATTTTGTTCCTTTTGATTGGGGAGCAATAACATTTTGAGAGGCTCACGGTAAAGTAAGCGGAGGTGGAAACAAAGAGCAAAAAAGCCTTCGGACAAACCCATTTCATTGTTATCATCAATGCTAAAATCTATATATATATATATATATATATATATATATACATATATACAATGAGACTCAAAGACTAGGAATTATAAGTGATTTAAGAAAGAAAGGACTCAAAGCCAAAATTATACCATTCACACAAATTATATAGAGAACAGACTGGGAGCAAGGTGGTCTTGAAACATGAACAACTCCTCTATTCTATTTAGATAAACTCTCCTTCCCTTCCTCACTCCCTCCTTCCTTCCATCCCTCTCTATTTCTTTTTCCTCCATTTTTCCCTCTTGAAATCCCTTTTAAATGCTTAGAAGGAGAGCAAATGTCCAAAACCACTTTCCAAATCTCCATGTGTGTGCTTGTCCCCATTTGTGAGTGCCCATGTGTATGTGTGTGGCTGGGCACAACCGAGAGAGGAAGTGAAGAAAGCGTAACCAATATATGTGAGAAAATGTCAAGGGTTTTCCAATTCTCTGATCCATAAAAGGGAGAAAAAACATTATGTCAACATTATTAAGTAACCACACAATGTCTGTGATTGGACGGGAATTGTTGGTGGTGATTGGTAGACAGATTGGTATCTGTCCCCTGAGTGGCTGGCCTGTGAGAACCAGGACCAGGCATGTGTTCCTGAGAAATTTAACAGACCAAATGTTGTGTTGTCCAGCCCCAAAATCTGACTGTGTGTGTGTGTGTGTGTGTGTGTGTGTGTGTGTGTGTGTGTGTGTGTGTGTGTGTGTGTGTGTGTGTGTGTGTGTGTGTGTGTGTGTGTGTGTGTGTGTGTGTGTGTGTGTGTGTGTGTGTGTGTGTGTGTGTGTGTGTGTGTGAGTGTGTGCGTGTGTTTCAGTGATAGCACGAGGGAGAAAATGTTGAAAGGTGAGCTCCATGGGAGAACATTTAAAAGGAAGGAATCCATATTTCCCTCTGCCTAAGCCTCGTTTAATTTATGTGGGAGACACACAAAGGAGTGTGCTCCCATACCTTCAAGCTAGGAAGCAGAGAGCATACTGCTTCAGTAGCCCTCTGAATAGATCAGAGACACACAAAAAAATCAGCGAGGAATACAGTACAGTTGATATATTCTAGATATTGTAAACACATGTATTTGTGCCTGCGTTTGTGTTCTGGATAGTAAACTCTGCAGTAGAAGCCAAAGCAACCATTTACCAAAACGAGTGAACAGATGCTCTCTCTCAATCCTTTCTTAAAATCACTTCATTTTTATAATTATTGTAAGAACATCCCATCTCCCTCTTTTCTTTTTATTGACCTATTCCCCCTCCCTTCTTTCTTTCCGTTTTTTTAAGCATCCACCGGAGAGACGTTTACGAGGTCAGAACATGAATGAGGACTCAGGGCGCTCACACACTAAGACATGAATAAATTACACATTTGTGGGGTAGCAGTCAAGCCTACCCACCCAACACACACTACACACAGCTACAAGATCAAGCAAAAAGGTGTGTGAGAGGATAACAAACAAACACACACACAATCAGCTGCCTTGTGTGCATATTGTGAACACACACTCAAGTGTTGACCCAAACGTGCACAAACAGAATGGATTTTATGTTTGATTTAGTGAAAGTGACAGATATCACAAAGTGCTCTAGAGAAAATGATCTCCACAATGTACAGCTGTCAGCTTATCACTAAGATACAATCTGATGACAAATGACAGACAAGTCTATTTTAGTGTTTGTGGTGCGTCCTTTACTTGATAATAAGCTGTACAATGTACTGTGTTTTCCATGTTGAATATCCTTATAAACGGGCTGTTACATAAAAGGCAACATGGGTTTGAAGTAAAACATTCAAATGAAATACAAGGGCAAGGAAAGAGAACAAGGAATATTAAATAAATCATATGTGCAGATAAGCCACCCACTCACTGTCTTTATATATGTGTGCATTAGAAAGTCACAGTTTAAACTATGGCATAGTCAAAAAGACAGAATCCACAGGAAACTAAGCTAAAAGGCAAAGTCAGGCAGGGAGAGGGGAGAGGGAGCAAATGGAGATCAGGCAGACAGACAGGCAGATTAAATAAAAAATATAAAAGAATGGGAGGACAGAGAAAAAGAGACCAGGATATATGGGTTATGGCTGCCAACAGAATATCAAGAAAGAACTATTTATTTCCATCTCTCTCAAAGGGATTTTGTTGCTTTTGTTTTTTCCATCAACCCAAACTGTTTTCTTTATTGCTTTCAAACTGCATTTAGAAAAGTTGTATTGAGTTTAAATGACCGCTGTTGGCCTCTCTCTATCTATCCATACTTATTTATCTTGCTGATTTGCTACATGCGATAAGGGAATATGTGCAATTAATGGAAAGATGTTTTTTGTAATGATTTTTCTTACGCAGCCTAGGGTGTATTATGGCTCAGAGAAAGCGCACACCCACAGACACACACAAGCTGCAGTGGCTACTGATCAAATGCAAGGGCTAGAATGAGGTTTCTCAATATAACAGTTGACTGAGCAACTTTACATTGAATAATGTTTAAAATGTGAGGTAGTGCTTTTTCCCATTTTTACAAAACGTAGCCTTAGGGCTTCCGTTGCCCCAAATTAAACCATCTTGTGTCCTAGCACATCGGTGGTCTTTGTCCAAAGTAAAGGTTGACTATGGATGATGTGGGTCTCAGAAAGCCGTGTGTGTCCTTTTCAAAAGCACCCAGAGGGCAAAAACGGTTCATACCATTGTTTAAAGTCCACTCCACTCTGGATATGCCTTTAGGGTGGAGTTACACTTTCAAGTGGGCAACCATCCCGACTAAGTGCTGCCATCTGAGCACTGGTGTGTGTCCTGCGTTCCATCATTCAGTAGTAAGGGAAGCCGAGAGGGTCGTGGAAGATAGAGATAGAGAGAGACGGGTAAAGTGAGGGGGGGATGTTTGCCATCATCTTGGTCACCCTGTGGTTTGTGGCTCAGCACTCCCAGGCCGCCTCACATTCCTGCATCACATTCCTTCCCTTGCTTCAGCTCTTAGTGGATCTGGGTTGGACTTCCCCAGATGCCTTCTATCTTCAGAGCCCCATTGTATGGAAATGAACAATTCCTTCAGTATATTAAAAGAAGGGTGTACAATACCGTACTGAACTGCAGGGAATCAAGATTTGCTCATTCACTACTTTAAGCTACACAAGAAAGCATGTTATTATTTATCAAAAATAAACAAAAGCCACAATTCACCAAATATGACGTGCTATTCAAGTCGCAGTAATGTAGTTATCTGCCTGTAATGTTACCGTCGACATATTTTGGATTTTAGAGAGAAAACATACTGTATCATTGTCACGAATTTGAGAAGGATCCTCAGTGGAACTTTGTAAGTAGATTTATTATGACACTTGGCATCGATCTTTGCCATGTGTTACTGTCTAGCCCTTTCCGTAAATACACACACAAACACACACCATTACCTGACACATTGCCCCGATATTGTCAGTCAGCCAACAACATGCAGCAGCAAACAAACAGAATCCAAATCAAACCATAAGCTGGTTTTCCAATGTTTTATTCATAAACCGACACCAGAATCCTGCTGTTACATGTTTAGTTCATTTCCCTGCCTTTTATAATTGGCTGTCTCCCGTGTCAATCATCTGACTGGAGCCAGCTGGATGTCAGAGTTGAAGTAGTAGTTGATGAGTTGAATGTAGACTGAAAATAATGTGTGTGTGTGCGTGAGTGCGTGCGTGAGTGTCCGTTCACCCTGCATGCTGAAAGCCATATTTTAAGCAGCTGACTTAAACACTGACCAACTATTTAGAGAGCAAAGTTGTCGTGGTAAATAACATAATACAGTCATATTCAGTGCGTGTGGAGGCATAAACACTTGCCCGCAAGTAAAAACAAAAGCAAGAAACAAAACCAATGCCCGCACATTGCTTGCTTTGACCTCCTACTTCTAAAGCAGACACTGTTTTTATGTCATTTCAGCATGCATGTTGGTGCCACAAAAACCTGTATTTCCCTACAGAAGAAACCCTGCAGTAAAAGGAACATTCTTCTCCCTTATTTTTATTAAAAAGGCTATTGCTGGGGGGGAGTATACTAGATACTAGAGGAAGAGAGATTACTATGAGGTATTTCAGGAAAGAATCCCCAAAAAAGTTTAATATAGAGGATCTTGTTTCAACAATGTTGTCAGTTGGTTAACTAAGGACACAGAGTCGCTACTATTCTCCAAAAAGTACCGATTGTCTATGCCATAAGTCATTTCATAAGAGTATAGTTTATTTGTTATATTGCTGGATATTTCATTTATTCAAAAATGTAGTTCTCTTCCTGTCACAGCGCCGACGAGAGGAAGGCTTAGATGCAGGGTGACAAAGAAAGGAGAAGGGCAGAGGGAGGCTAGAAATGAAGTAGATAAATGCCAAAGAAAGAAAGAAGGATATACAGAGTCAGACTAATTGGTTCAGTGCCTTCTGCACATTTGAATGCTAATCATCCCTCCTTCTGTCTCTGTCTCTCAAACACATATACATGCCAGATAAACAAGGACAAGTACTGTAATAGTATTGACAATGACTGAAAAACTGGGCAGATGGTTATCTACCTACGCATGCAAACATACAGAGACTACTAATTAAGATGAAAGAAAGGCAGCCAGATAAACAAAAAGGTATACAGATTGTTGGATTAACAAAAAGGTTTACAGATTGTTGGATTAACATAAAGTATACAGAATATTGGATTAACAAAAAGGTAAACATTTTAGCTTACATGCATATTTCACCATAAAAAAGTCCTAAAAAAACCGATATCACATTTTGATGACCAGACATTTAAAAATCTAAATGTTCCAGTTTTGTTTCACAATACTTTTCTACAAATTATGTTTTGTTAGTCTTTTCTTGCTTTCTGCTAACTTTTTATTTAAAGAATCAAATCATGGACTGACCTCTTTGTCTTTTCCTTTATTTGTGTAAGCGTCAGTGACACAAATCCAATATTGAGAAGCAGATCTCTTTACATGGCACAAATCCATTAGAGGGCCGGAAACTAAATGTAAAAGGTTGGCTTTAAAAAATACAATATGGCATTAATTAGTGTTGACTCAGTAGCAAGTTACCACCCTGCCTCAGTGTTTGTGCATGTGGGTGTACACCTCCCTCTCAGCTTCCACAGTAGCCAACAGAGGAACAAAGAAATCATGTGTTTTAAATAACCAGCTCCAGCACTCAAGCACTGGAAATATATGTGTAATCACTCCACCATGTCAACAGCTAAGCAAACACACACGGGCACTGAAACGCACAACATGTCAACTTATAAACACTTAAGTGCACCAGCAGGAACAAATCGATGTGCCGTCGTCAAATACTCACAAATACTTCAAATGTTGCTACAGTAAAAACTTGTTGGTTACATTTAACAAATTATTGATTAAAACAAATTATTATGAAGGGCAGACCATTTATTTCTATTTATTTAGTTTTTTTTAGAAAGGGGCAGGTCATATAAGATTGTTTCTTCTCCCTGCTCCTTTTTGCTCAATGGTGTGTTTGTAGAGACATGTTTTGTTGGCAATTATTGTACATTGGGTTTTGCGTATGAGCGGGAACAAATAAAAATTAAATTAAATGACCGCTCCTTCTTATTATTTAATTGACTTGGAGTGTGTTTGTATATGTGTCTCTGTGTGGTTGGAGCGATGTCTCGTTTCAGACATTTCTAACAACTTCTAACTGTTAAGATTTACTGACTGCCTTACTCACTGACTGACTGAAGAACTGGCTTCATGCGCAGAATTTTGAACAGCAGCTGCGAGATAGAAATCAACCCATTTTCAGTCCCTGTCCTCCTCTATGCTTCCCAGGGAGGACATTACATCAGGCCAATGGTTCCCTGTCTCATTCTATGTGCGTCAAGATAATGGGTATAGCACTTGTGAATTCCCCTTTAATTTCTGCATCCATAAGCCCCTCTTTGCACCTTCTATTATCTCTCAATACATGTATTACTTACAATAAAACATATTTGGGATCGGAGAAAACTAAGCGTTTCCTTTAAAACTGAGAATAACTGTTACAAGTAGACTTTTGGGGTTCGACAGTACTGCAGTTCATGTGAGACTTACTTATCCAAGGGGTATCTTATTACGTCCATTCATCCTGGAGCAAGAGCAGTGTAACCTTTTGACTGGGGAGCTAAATCATGGCCATTATCCACCGGCAGTGCTCGTTATTCTACACTCCCTCGGTGGGACGGAGTGGTCCGATAGACTAACTGTTCTCTAAACTGTTTCCTTTACATGGAGGGAAGAAAAGAGGGGGGAGACGGAAAAGGAGCAGGATGGTGAAAAAGGAGGGACAAAGATGAAGGAAAGGCCGACGCAGCAGATTGATTGTTTAACCAAACTGTTTTACTTTTCAGGGAGCAGAAGAGGTACAAGAGTGGGACATAGTAAGCTAGAGAGGGGGGACACGTTAGATTGATTAATACTGCCAAAATCATTCCCCCTCTCCGATGAGGTGTCAATTTCTCAAAGAATCCATCTCAGGGACACAAATGAATAGGAGCTTTTGTTCTATGTGGAAAATAAATTACGAGTAAAGGCTGTGTTTAAAACTAAATACTAGGAACACATAGGAAATCTATTTCCTAACCCAGTAATTCTAACCTGTTAGGGGATTGACAGTAAGACTATGTGTGTGCGTGTTTAAGCATCTGTGACTGTGTCTCCTGTAAGTTGATACCCCTTTCCCCGCTGCTGAATATATGACATATGCCCAGGAAACAAATTAGCCGTACGAAAGAGGCCTGCTGTATCTCAAGCCAAGCCTCCGTGTGTGAGACTGTGTGTGTGTGTGTGTGTGTGTGTTTTAGTAAAAGCATCTTATTCTTATATGTTCTAAAGACCATGAGGTCTTTAGTAATGGGTAAGGGTAATAGTTCAAGTTGACATGTTACAGGTTTATGATAAGATTTAGTTGAATGTAGGCTACTAATTTAGGTACAGTGTTTAAAATGCGTTGAATATGAGACAAGAACTAACACACAAACAAGATAGAATGTTTGTCTTCACCATCCATTAATGTGTTGCTTTGTAGAAACAGTGGATTTATCGGGTGTTGGGTCATAACAGTGCAGCCAGCTGAAAGTGGAAATTCTTCCATCCAAGCAGCTTAAGTTTTGTGGAGCATTTTCCTGCTAACTGCTGGGTTGTTATTCTGCTGCTGACTGACACCAGCCTAATGGCTGCTAATGGTTTCTAGTTTATGATGCCTTCCTTTTCAAGTGAGAATGTAGAATGCGACAAGCTGCTGCTCGTTGCATGTTTTTTTCTGTCTGCCATCTCAATGATAAGTCCTGCCTGTCGTCCACACTGTCTGCCTTAGTCTCCCTACCAGTTGTTGTTCCTTTACTTTTCAAATTATGAATACAATGAATACCTTAAAGTGTATTTTGTGGAATGCAGAAAAAAAGTATCATTGATATACATCTTACGTAAGAACTAATAAGTCAAAACTGGTGTGAAGACTGTCAGGTTCTCTCGCTACTCAGAATCGTCCATGTCCCAGATTCAGTCGAGGCAAACTTTGCACACATAAAGTTTGGGGAATAATGATATACACTGTTTGGTTCGAGTGGGAAAGCAACAATGTGCCACAGAAGAAGCACAATATGGAAAATGGCAAATGTCCAGCACTAAGGTCTCATTGCTTTATATTTAGCGTATCAGATCTTTTAAATATCATGTTCAAAAGTGTGTCAGGCCAGTCCCCATGCAGGCAATAGCTTTTGATAATTGAATAGCACTTGAACAAGTAGTAATGTTAAGGGAAAACTCGGGGGAACTAACCAATACAGCATCATCTTCATCACTGAATCAATTTGGATTCCATTATGATATGTAAAAGTGTTGGAGAAAAACAACAAAGTATGCCAGTAAATATAAAACATTAGAGGACTTCCCCTGTGTGTTGACGTTCAGGATGGAGTGCTGATCTTAAGTTAGGAGTAGAGGGATGGAAATGGCATGTGTGTGTGCTGGGGTCCTAGGATCCAATGTCTGATTTATAGCTGCCCTCCCACTGCGGGCTTGTCCATGGTGTATAACGGTCTGCAATCTCAACAGCTCACTCACTCAAAAAACAACTAACAGCAATTATTATAAAGGATTAAAATACTAAACATCACTCTTTTTCTGCATGGTTCTCTCTTTTTGCATGGGTTCAACTTTTAACTATGAGCTAAATGAACTGAATTTTTTTTATACTAAACAAGTATTTTGAATGTGTGTCTTAACCCTTGGATGCACAAGTGGGTATTTTTTGACCCGGTGAGGTGGTTTTCTTGAAGTATCTTTGTAATTAAAAATTGTTATCATTTCATATTCCAGCTATTCCTCAAAAAACATGTATTGGATATCATGCCATTCACATTTCTAATTTACATTTTAAGAAATTGTAGTTTTTGTATTACTACCCAAGCTTCCATAAGTGGGTATTTTTTGACCCGGTGAGGTGGTTTTCTTGAAGTACCTTTGTAATTATATTTTTTCATTATATTATATTATATTATATATTATATCATTTCATATTCCAGCTATTCCTCAAAAAACATTATTTTGGATATCATGCCATTCAAATTGACATTTTATTCATTTTAAGAAATTTTAGTTTTTGTATTACTACCCCAAGCTTCCATAAGTGGGTAAAAAATTACCCGCATGCATTTTCTATGGGGGAACATTTGATTCTTATCACCTGTGGCTGTCAGGAATACATTCATGGTTCATGTAACAGCTTGGTTGGAGCAATGCTGTCTACAACTAAATGTCAGTAAAACTGTATATATGTTCTTCACCAAAACCAAGTCCTCCTGCGTTGAGCCAGATGTGTTTGTGTCCGGGGAGAGGCTACAGGTGGTCTCATAGTACAAATACCTGGGGGTCTTAATTGATTCAAGACTACATTTTAAGGCTCAGGTGAAAAAGGTTTGCAACAGGGTCAAATTCAGTCTGTTCAATTTGAGGTTTACCAGGAACTGCATGTCAACATGCTCTGATGTACATGCACTCTATGGTTCTATCTCATATCACCTACTGCTTAACAACCTGGTCACATGCCTGTACAACCACTCTTAAACCGCTGGAATTATTATATAAACAAACACTTAAAATAGTAGATAAGAAATCAGTTTATTCTCATCATTGCCCAATACTCACAAAATATAACTTGTTGAGCTGGGAAAATGTAATGAGATATGCAAATGCTTGCCTCATGTACAAAATAATACACGGCCTTACCTCACCTCCGCTCAGACATTTTATCACCATACGCACATCTGTAACTAGGTCAACAAGAGCTGCAACAAGAGGAGACTGCGTTGTTCCATTAAGGAAGAGTTCATTCAGCCAATCTTCTTTTTCTTTTAAAGCTGCACAACAGTGGAACTCAATCCCAGTAAAGATTAGAGAACAAAACACCTGCAGTTTATTTAAATCTAACTTAAAAACATGGTTAGTGGAAAGTCAGCTCTGTCAACACTGACACAATCTGCACTTTACAACGCTCTGTTTCTACATGTGCCTTGACCTAGTTGCTATCTGTCTACTTTGTGAATATGTATTTTAGTTTAGTTTTTATGTTTTTATATATGCTTTTATCATAATATAAGCATCTCTGTTGAATGTTGTTTTACGGATTGCATTTACCTGTTATTTGAAGTGAATTTTTGTTTTTAGGATGACTTTCAACATCTGTCAAGGGACTACAGACGAAAAATAGCCTGTTGGCTAACTCTGGCGCATTTACAGAAATGTCAATCAATGTGCACTGTCCCTGTCAAATAAATATATATATATTCACTGTAGACCACACAGACTACATCACAAGTGACACCTCTCAGGAAGATTATTTTAATAATAATAATAATAATACATTATATTTGTATAGGGCTTTTCAAGGACTCAAAATCACTTTACAATATAAGGGAAGGTTAGGGTGGGGGGTACAGCACTATCAAACTTGATCAACCGGCATGGATTGATGTTGGGGGGGCTATGAGTAGACAAGAGGAGAAGAGATGAGTTTTGAAAAGGGACTGAAATATTGTGATGGTCTCAGAATAGCGGAGATCTTTGAATCAATATGTTCAAAACGTTTTTTTTTTTCAAAATGTAAAAGAAATGTCTAAAATTAGAAATAGTGGAAAATTAAATATAAAATATTTCTAGTGTGAACCAAAATATAATACTAAATATTATACAAGTGATCTTAACCAAAATGACTTAAAACACATTATTCTAATATGGGTCCTTTTTGACCCACTTATGGAAGAGTGTAGGGTCCAGTCACTTGTGCATCTAAGGGTTAAGACAATGCAGAGCTGGTTAAGTGAATAAATGCTATAATAAAGGGAAATGCTTTGAGATGTAGGGCTGTACACAGTCATGCAGCGCTGTCCTCTGTGGAGTGCATCCTCCTTCACCCTTCACTACCCTTTTACTCTTTGATTTCTGAGGCTACTCTTCCCAATCGCCCTCTACTGCCTGTTTCTCTAGGAACACACATTCACAAACAAACACTGCATTCATATGTTTTCCTCTGTTTCCAACCTTTATACTTTATTTCCACACAAAAGAAATTCCCCTCTTCTTTGGCAGTTGCTTATTAAGACAGTTACAAAAATCACCCTCGCTCTGCCACTAGAATACACACGTTATCGCACACAAACACACACGCATAACTCCCCCCTGGCGTGCCCATGTCTCTTCTCTGCACATGCAGCTCTGCGCTCCTGCTCGCAGCCTTAAGATTCCCAGCCCTGTCACTGTGGGCGATGGAATGTCCTGTCACCAGGGGAAACGGAATGCCCCGTCACCGGAGGAAACGGAATGCCCTGTCACCCGCGGTAACAAAATGAAGACATAAACGTCCCCGACAGTCCAGACATGGAGGTATGACACATCTTCAGGACATGAGGTACATATGGAGAGAAAGAGGGAGAACGAAAGTGACAGAGAGAGAGGGGGGGGGGGGGGGGGGAAGGGGCATGTTGCTAGGGTAGATCAGAGCAGGAGTACCAGTTAACTAATGGGTCAGAAGTAATGTGACCTACTGACTGTCAGAAGGTCACTGAAGCTCAGTCTACAAGCTCTCCACCAATGTGTGTTCATTCATGTCATTAAAGGCTGAATAGTTTCAAGTGGTTTAATTTATTTTAACAGTTGATATGCTACCAAAATGTGAAGATATGTGGAGTAAAGAAGTGTACAATGTCCCTCCCTGCATTGCCTCTTAGACTACATTGAACAATTAAAATAATAATTGAGCAAGTTCAGGGAGCATTGATTTGAAGTGCATAAGCCAATTGGCATTAATTGCTTTATAATGCATAATAATCACTGGCTCATTTACCAGCTTACTAGTAGTATCCAATAATGTTGTTGTACAACATCGCCATTATAACTTCAGACCCGTCATTATTACTGTATGCTGTGATAAGGTTGTATGACCTTTGGACTGAATGCTTCTCCAATACCTGTAATTCATTGATGAGTGTCGACCCGAAACTTAATTATTTGCGTGTTTACCATGATTGCTGACCAGAAGGCCATAAGTCCAACAGAGTGTGAGAGCAGCAGGCAGACAGCTACACTTACAGAGAAATTGACTCCGACAGAGTGAAAAAATGAGAGACAGACTTAGAAGAGATCACAGCAAGGTATCCTAATTGAAAAAGGCGAGAAGAGAAAATCATTAAACAAGCCCCACTGGTGTCTCTCTTATTAGATCCCTCTGCTAGTGTCACGCCGATTAAATTCCCCCCTATTTCCACTAACAAACTCTAAACTCTCTGACAATTTATTGAGGAGAGGGATTAGAGAGAATTGCAAGGGTGCTGTGTGTGTGTGTGTGTGTGTGTGTGTGTGTGTGTGTGTGTGTGTGTGTGTGTGTGTGTGTGTGTGTGTGTGTGTGTGTGTGTGTGTGTGTGTGTGTGTGTGTGTGTGTGTGTGTGTGTGTGTGTGTGTGTGTGTGTGTGTGTGTGTGTGTGTGTGTGTGTGTGTGTGTGTGTGTGTAAACTGAAAGTCTGCTTAAATATGTTTGCTATTTCAACACTTTGAATATGCAATTTAAAAGACAGTGCCTTTTGCAATAAAATTAAACACATTTTATGAAAAGTGTTGACACTGATAAGACATTATTACTGCTATGCTTTACAGCTAGTGCAATGAAAGTCCACAGGGGTAGACATGTCTTCAATATTTAACATTACCGCGCAGCCCTTTTTTGCACCCAGTGCTTACAGTATGTCAATAATTGGGGGAAAGCAAAACATTCGACTGAGATTTTGTTTGACAGTTTTGTGAGATAATGACTTCTGAAAAGTCTCTTGAAAACATCTAACTGACTGAAAAGGGAACTCAACCTTGATGCTGTTTTTCTTTCTTTGTTGTCACTATTCTTTATTCAGTTTCTTGTCCTCTGTGTGTTTCTCTCTTTTCCTTCTCCCCCATCATCAGCATCATAATATTTTTTGTCGGCACTGAGAGATGGAGACATAAAATGAGCACGAGCCAGCACGAACAGCTGCAGGCATCTATTCACATATATTACAGTATGCCTAACCCCCACATGTTCCCTTTATGTTGAGCCCATCGCTGAGTACACTACACCCCATTACTCTCATTAGTTTTTATGGCACTTGGCTAGTATAAGATTTGCATTTGCAGGGAAGAGGACAGACTGCTGATATAGTTTCAAAACAGTCTTCATAACCATTTGTAATGCACATCAACAAACACATGTGATTTTACTGAGACGTATAGCACATTATCAAACCAAACTATGTTGGAGGTTAATTGCCCTGGAATTGGAAAAATAAATAAAAAACACCTGTCAACAATAACAAAACAACAAATTAAGAAGCTTGCAGTGAGGTAATCTTACTGCCCTAAAAAGACATTTAAAGTGATGGAATCATTTGCCTTAACATCAAAGAGATTCACCAGCCAAGTCGCCTTCCAGGGCTTTAATGCAATTTGACAAAAAATGTCTTGAAATTAGTGTAATTCCGACAGTTTGAAAACATTCTGTAATGTCTTGAGGAGTTGTTTGTGTGTTTACGGAAGGCAAAAACAAGTGACAGATGGATGGTATAATTTGACTCCTGTCAATGCAGATGAACTTGTTTCACCTTACGTCAAGGCATTTTTTAGGAGTTTTGTAAAACAGCACTGGACACAATTGTCCTTTTATTTGCTTTGCACTGACAATAGCTATTTCTATCATGTAGTTATGGACCAACTGTCACCCTTAAAGTACACCAAGCTTAGTTGGAAGGCAGAGGCTTCAAACACAATGTGTCTCCTACTAGCCTCAATCTGTCTAGAACATGCTGAGGTAGTGTAATAATTTGAGGGGCTTCACTGTACCGATACAGCTGCTCAAACCACTCAAGACATGCTGTAATTTCCCCACGTCGCACGCTGCATATGCTGACAGGACGTTAGCTACTGCTGTGACACTTTTAACAAAATAACACGTCTAATCGGCTCCGTGCTCTCTATATCTGACCATCACATCATTTTGCCGTGCGTTTTTAATTAGCTGCTGCAGGAGTACTCCCTGTCACCCAAAATATGTTTGTAATGTGCTGATGTATTCAAATTCAGCACTTCTTTTTGTAAAAGTCTTACAACTGAGTTTATAACCTTGCATATATATTGTATGTATGCACACATCTCCCCACAGCTCTCTAAAAACATTTACAGCAGGTAGTAAGCTGTCTTAAGTGCCACAAAGGTCTGCCTGTGCTGCAGTAATGGGCAGAGTTTGGACTACAGTAGGGCTGGACAGTATTGAAAAAAACTGACATAGCGATTTCCCCCCCCCCCCTGCGGTATATATTGCGTTTTTTAACCTGTTAAACCCCAAAGTCCCGGCGGGTACTTCACTTTTTTTTTCACGACAGTGTCTCAGGGGATCGTAATATTTAAGAACCTATTAATGTGTTATACCAGATTAACGGCAATAATCTCAGCTAACTGACGATACAAACCATTTTTACCAAAACAAAACACAAGTCTCATAAGAAGCATCTAAATGACCCCTGAGCGAAAAATGCTAACGCACTTTGGCACAGAACTCAATATAAAGCACCCTTATTATTACTTATCGTAGCTGCACTTACAAGATATCCGATTAAAGCTGAGGTTCCACAGATTATTTAGGTATATAGTATCATCACTGAGTGATCTGAACTCGGACAGGGGAAGCAAACACAGACATCACAACACGTACCTTTACGTAGCTTCTAGGGGAGATGTCTCACCGTAGCTGTCAATCTGATCAAAAGACGTGTTCAATGGCATTAAAACGAGAAAGAAAAAACGCGGCTGAATCGGTTAATCCATAGGTTTTTAACGTCTCTGTATAACATTTTTTCATTTATAATCCATAATTCCATTTTTATGTAAATATCGCAGAGCAAAAGTTAGCTGCTAATGGTAGCCACCAGAGTGGCTGCTGCTTCCGGTCTTGGCTATGCGGCAGTCCAGCGCAGTCTAACACACACACATTACCAAATAAGGAGTGAGAGTGACGCGTAGCCAAAACCGGAAGCTGCATACACTCTGGTGGCTACCATTAGCAGCTAACTGTTGTGCTCCGATTTTTACATAAAAATGGAATTATGGATTATAAACAATTGCTTCAAAGCCACAGATACATTATCAACCTATGGATCAACCGATTCAGCCGCGTTTTTTCTTTCTCGTTTTAATGCCATTGAACACGTCTTTTGATCAGATTGACAGCTACGGTGAGACGATCTCCCGTAAAAGCTCCGTAAAAGGTACGTGTTGTGATGTCTGTGTTTTCTTCCCCTGTTGCGAGATCGGATCGCTTAGATACTATACTTAAATAATCTGTGGAGTCTCAGCTTTAATCAGATATATTGTATGTGCAGTTTCGATAAGTAATAAGGGTATCTTTATTTTGAATTCTGTGCTAAATAAATAAAACCGCACGTCCCTGCGGTGTGAATACCGCGCATGCGCATACCGCGGTTATCGCCATGACACGGTATATCGTTCAGCCCTAGACTACAGTGTACAGTATATTACATTACATTGCATTTAGCTGACGCTTTTATCCAAAGCGACTTACAATAAGTGCGTTCGACCAACAAAATACAAACTTGAAGAAAACAGAATCATATAAGTACATCAGGTAGAGCAAAAACATTTCAAGTGCTACTCAACTGGCTTTAGGTAAGCCAGTCCTTTATTAGTATATAAGTGCTTTGTTAATAGTTCTTTTGCTCGAAGTGGAGTCGAAAGAGATGAGTTTTCAGTCTGCGCCGGAAGGTGTGTAAGCTATCTGCTGTCCTGATGTCAATGGGGAGCTCATTCCACCATTTTGGAGCCAGGATAGCGAACCCACGTGTTTTTGCTGATGGGAACTTGGGTCCCCTTCGCAGCGAGGGTGCAGCGAGCCGTTTGGTTGATGCAGAGCGGAGTGCACGTGCTGGGGTGTATGATTTAACCATGTCCTGGATGTAGGAAGGGCCAGATCCATTCGCAGCATGGTACGCAAGTACCATTGTCTTGAAGTGGATTCTAGCAGTTACCGGAAGCCAGTGGAGGGAGCGGAGGAGCGGCGTGGTGTGGGAGAATTTAAGAAGGTCGAAGACCAGACGAGCCGCTGCATTCTGGATGAGCTGCAGAGGTCGGATGGCACATGCAGGTAGACCAGCCAGGAGGGAGTTGCAGTAGTTTAGGCGTGAGAAGACGAGAGCCTGGACCAGAACCTGCGTCGCTTTCTGGGTCAGCTGGGGACGCATCCTCCTGATGTTGTAAAGCGTGTATCTGCAGCAGCGGGTTGTAGCAGCTATGTTTGCAGTGAAGGACAGGTTGTTATCTAGGATCACACCCAGATTCCTTGCAGTCTGAGTCGGGGATGTCAGCTAGACAAGCAGAGATGCGTGCGACGACCTGGGTCTCTGAGCGGGGAAAGGACAGGATTAATTGGGTGTCGTCAGCGTAGCAGTGGTATGAAAAACCATGCGGGCTAATGACAGATCCGAGCGAGTTTGTGTACAAGGAGAAGAGGAGGGGACCAAGAACAGAGCCCTGAGGGACCCCTGTAGTTAATTGACAAGGGTCGGACTCCGACCCTCTCCAAGTAACCCTGTAGGTGCGGTCTTTGAGGTATGAGGTGATGAGGGAAAGTGCAGAGCCTGAAACTCCAAGTTCTTGGAGAGTGCGAAGGAGGATCTGATGATTCACCGTGTCGAATGCAGCAGACAGGTCCAAAAGGATGATGACAGAGGAGAGGGAGGCTGCTTTAGCAGTGTGCAGTTCCTCAGTGACAGCAAGGAGGGCAGTTTCTGTGGAGTGACCTGCCTTGAAACCAGACTGGTGCGGATCCAGAAGGTTGTTCTGATGGAGATAACAGGAGAGTTGTTTAAAGACAGCGCGTTCAAGTGTTTTAGACAAGAACGGGAGGAGAGAGACAGGCCTGTAGTTTATAACATCAGACGGGTTGAGAGTGGGTTTCTTTAGGAGAGGGTTTACTCTTGCCTCCTTGAGACTGTTTGGAAAGTGACCAGAAGTTAGAGAAGTGTTGATGAAATGGGTGAGAAACGGTAGAATATCAGGAGCGATAGTCTGAAGGAGGTTTGAAGGGATAGGGTCCAGAGGACAGGTGGTAGGGCGGGCAGAGGTAATGAGGGTAAGAACCTCACTTGGAGAGAGAGGGGAAAAGGAGGTCAGTGTGTGGGTGAAAGGAGGGTCTGGTGACCCAGTGGTGAGTAAAGGTGAGTCAGAAAAAGTAGAGCGAATATCATCAACCTTTTTTTCAAAGTGGTTAACAAAGTCGCTTGACACAAGGGAAGGGGCTTTGGGAGGGTCCAAGAGGGTGGAGAAGATGGAAAATAGTTTTTTGGGATTGGAATAGGAAGATTGGATCTTATCTTGAAAGAAAGTGCTTTTTGCCTGAGAGATCGAAGCAGAGAAAGAGGAGAGGAGAGCCTGATAGGTTAGGAGGTCGTCATGGTGTTTGGATTTCCACCGTTTCCGCTCTGCTCCCCGAAGGACGGTTCTATTAGCACGCAGTGCGTCATTTAGCCAGGGAGCAGGAGGGGACTGACAAGCCTGCCGAGATGTGAGAGGACATAGAGAGTCCAGAGAGGATGAGAGAGTAGAGAGGAGAGTTTCTGCAGCAGAGTTTGGAGGCAGAAGTTGGAAAGAGTCAGAGGAAGGGAGGGCTGAGAGCACCGATGAGGCAAAGGTAGAGGGGGAGAGGGAACGAAGGTTACGGCGGACAGGTGCAGGATGAGAAGAGATTAGTTCGTTATGTTTGTAAAGGGGTAGAGAGAATGAAATGAAGAAGTGATCGGATGTGTGGAGCAGGTTTACAGAGAGGTTAGAAGTAGTGCAGTTCCTTGAGAATATGAGATCAAGGACATTGCCAGCTTTATGAGTTGGTGGGGATGGAGACAGTGAGAAAGCAAAGGCGGTTAACAGAGATGTTAGTTCGTCTATCTTCCCTGTCTGGAGGTTGAAGTCTCAGAGAAGTACAGCGGGAGGGCCAGTTTCAGGGATGTGTGAGAGGAGATTATTTAATTCCTCCAAGAAGTCCCCCAAGGCGCCTGGTGGACGGTAGAGAACAACAATGGTTAATTGTATAGGATGGGTTACTGTGACGGCATGGAATTCAAAGGTGGAAGGAGTGAAGTTAGGTAGCTTGAAGAGGGAAAAGCTCCATTTGGGAGAGAGCAGGAGACCAGTGCCACCTCCTCTGCCAGTGGGTCTGGGTGTATGGGAGAAGGAATATGCTGTGGAGAGAGCTGCTGGGGTGGATGTGTTGGATAGAGTAATCCACGTCTCAGTGAGAGCAAGGAAATCCAGAGACTGCAGGGAAGCGTAGCCAGAGATGAAGTCAGCCTTAGGAACAGCTGACTGGCAGTTCCACAGGCCGCCTGCAACTAGATGTTGGATGTCAGTGGAGCATGTGGGATAGACCAGAGCAGGCCGGTTATATCGATTACGAGATACACGGGGCCAGTGATAATTGGGAGAAGACACATAAACTGGAATGGAGAAAATATACATGATTATAGCATGAGGGGCTAAACAACCAAATAAAATAAAACACCAGCGATACTTATCACAATCAAAGTAGGATTTGCCTCCTCTTTGCCACCCTCGTGACTCCAGCAGGACTCTATTGTCTTTGTCAGTCTCTTTTTTGCATGTATTTGTGCGTTCATGTTTGTGTGTGTGAGTGTGCACGTGTTTCTGCATGCATGCACGCACTGCAGGCTAAAGTCCCATACCGGCTCGACAAGCTTAATACCATTATCAAGATTTACAGTGATGCTCATGTGGGACTTACATCAAAATGGTTGGTGTGCAGCACAGACAGAACCCATGTCCCAATTAGAGAGCCTGAGGAACAGCGGTACACACATAACACACACAAACACACACAAAATCCCCTTCTCAAACACTCTGGTCTTACTATCTTCCTCTCGCAGACACTTCTGCATATTCACAATATCTTGAACTATCTTTCTCACGCACAAACAAACATACCCCGAACCCCCTAGGGACGGTGCCTCTGGCCTTTGCGGCTGGAGGAGAGAAAATGCTGAAACAGGGGAAATAAAGACAGAAAATTAGAACAAGACAAGCGAAAGAGCATGTGGGAAAGAAAAATACTGGAGCAGCATCCCAAACAGCTCAAGAGGAACAAGATGCAGCTTTAAGCAACATAGTTTGCATCAGTGGCACAATTTCACTCTGAGCCCTTATTATGATTCAAACATGCTGAAATAATATTAAGCCTCCAAAGTCTAGCTAATAAGACATATTTGTTCTATTTAAGATGGGGCCTCTCATTATATATTCCCAATATTTCCAATAAAAGCAGCCATTGAATTCAAACAAACAGATTGATCATATTTTGGGAAAAAAGCAATAAACCACTTATTTCCATTTAAAGGACAACAACAACTTGATTCTAAATTCAAAATGCATAGGAATTGAGGGAAAGTAGACTTTGCTGCACATATCTGCTCAAGTATATGTATATCAAAGTGTGTGCAGGCTTGCAACATTGCCACATTACTGCATGTGCTGGCCCTTAGTGTGTGCATACGTGTACGACCATGCATGTGTGTTCACAGAAAAACCGGGAAGAGCTTTAATGATAGTCCAGAAAATGCAGAGCAAGCATCTCCCTCAGCGAGTCTCAGAGAGACCAATTCAACCACGGAGCAAAACATGTGACGAGAGCTAAGATGTCCGAGGAAGTCCACAGTCTGTTCATTAAAATAAAACATACTTAACATTTTATGCTTTCAGTGTCAATTCAAAACATATTGTTGATTCATTATTGGATGCCAAAGCATTCTGTAATTCTCCTTTCAAAGTGTTTTAGCATGAAAACAAAATACCAATTTCAATATTAAACTATCATGAATTATTCAAGGCTGCTTGCAGAGCTTTAGGCATGAAAATGTTAGACGGCATAACCTTGTTAAATATCAAAACAGCTTGTGATGAAAGAAAAATGCACAGAACTCAATGAATTATTTGGAAGGAAACAGGAAAGCACTTAATGAATGTGCCTTAATTAAGCTTATACATTAGTCTTACCTAGAAAGTACTACAGTACTACATGGTACTATTCAACTGTCCATTTGGCAGTAAAATATTTTAATATCTCCATGAGAACTTCAAACATAAAGTTCTGATGTTTTTAACTTTAAAGGATTTGCCACTGGGTTTTCTGCGGGAATAAAATAATTAAAAGGGACATTTATTCAATGAATGCTCGATGTTAGGCAGTTTGATATTTGAGTAATAGCTCCGGACTAATTAGCACTGAGATGCAAGATCAGGGACACACTTACCAGGATGTGCTAAGCGTTTATTCCACTCCAACTGCAGCTACAGGATATAAAAGAGCTCTATTTTCAGAATCAGACATATAAGTCATGCTGTACAGATTTTCATTGATCTGTGTAAGAAGTGCAGATATGAAATATGACTGAAGAGGTGCTCATGGAGTTGAAGGAGGCCTTGAAATAGAACTTGTTACTCCATCCTTACTGGGTTTTCTCTTCTGTTTGCCTATTAATCCCATCTTCTCTTCCTCTTCCAACTACTTTTAGCAACAACTCGCCCTTGATCTCTCTTGAACTTTGTTTCTCCCAGGAAGTGTTGCCTGTAATCAGTTTTATCAAACGACTAAGTCACTATTTGCCGTCTTACAAATGCACTGTCTTCTGCATCCTTTCCTCTCTTTATATTATATGCAGCCTTGACTGAGCTTCAACCTCTTAACTGCCAAGGAAAAAGAGAAATGACTGAGAGAAAATTAAGCAGAAGATCTCTCCTGCCTGCAATTGGTCCTCCTTCTCGTTCTCAAGGCTAGCTACAAACACACAACACATACACACACCTAAAAGCCCACGATTACACTCATCCCTAAAGTCCCAATCACATGCACATATACACACACACTAGGGGTGTAACGGTTCACAAACATTTCGGTTCGGTACGTACCTCGGTTTTTAGGTCACGGTTCGGTTCGGTACGTTTTCGGTACAGCAGAAAAAATTATCACAAAACATAACATATTTTTTTTTAATTATTATTAAACTGTGAATAATGTATTCACTCAAATAAATACAAAATATAATAAAATAAACAATAAGGTGCAGCATTTCGATGAACTGAAATAATCTGTATTTGAACTGTACTGTTCTAGTACTCACAAAACATAAACTATTAGTTTTGGGTTTTTAATTATTATTAAACTATGAATATTCACTCAAATAAATATAAAATATAATAAAATAAACATTAAGGTGCAGCTTGAGTTGGGTTTGCACTTCAGTCTTTTGGTACCGGTGATATTCACGTTCGGGTGATGCCTTTTCAAATGAGTATGCAAGTTTGATGTATTACCAGCCGCGTAACCAATTTTAGTTGAACAATGCCGACAAACAGCTTTTTCCACCTGTCTTTGTCCGTCATCCTTGTACGTAACTGCGAAACCAAAATGTTCCCAAACCGGAGACTTCAATGATGCTGGAGGATTTTCGAGCTCAACTTTATCTGCGTTCGCCATTTCGACAGTTCCTCAAATTACTGACTACATTTGAACGCATCCCTCTGACCAGCTCCTCCAATTAATTGACTTGCTCGCTCTATGCGTTGAACACAATGGGAGCAAATTACTCTGAATGCTGCGACGCAGCACCTGAGATTACTTCCAAGAAGTTGTTCACGTTCTCAATTTTTTACGTTTAACGTTATATTCGTTCGGTACACATGTGTACCGAACCGAAGGGCCCGTACCGAATAATTTCGGTACGGGTACGTGTACCGTTACACCCCTAACACACACACACACACACACACACAAAAATGCATTCCCGAAGCAGAAGACAACAATCAATGTTGGCCAGTCACAGTTCAATAAGCAGACTAAACAATGTTGCTCCATTATTACTGTCTTGTTTAACCAACAGCACAAGAACAACACTAAAAATCAATACTCTGCCACGCGACAGAGAAAGTGTGTGTGTGTGTGTGTGTGTGTGTGTGTGTGTGTGTGTGTGTGTGTGTGTGTGTGTGTGTGTGTGTGTGTGTGTGTGTACACAGTGAAGTAGCGAGCAGGAAAAGGTCCTTGATGATTACATGTCCACTAAGCAGACCACCGAGACATATGGCTGTGTGTGTGCCCGTGTGTGTTATTGTGTGTGCGTTAAACAATTGTATGTACCCAACATAGGGCAAACGGTAAATCAATCTTGATTGATTTTCTTCAGGCAAATTGGTTGCAACACTTGGTCTACAAAACCTGAATACAATTGGTATTGTTTGCACAGATTAGAGGGTCTTGTTTGGAGTATTGACTGAAGACAAAGTAGGCGAAAACTCACCTGAAATACCCCTTTAGAGAAGACTGAAGTTCAAAAGGTGTCTTAACTTGAATGTGTTTACTTTGTTTCTCATTAGCCCCAGACCCATCCTGTTGTACAGATACTGTCACAATCTTAAGGAGAACCCAAATGCAGCACTCGAGAAACCAAGGAGAATTGGTAATAAACTTTATTGGACCGAGCAGTTTAACGCACCGGAGGACAGCGGGCAGAAGGTGAGTCAGGGACAGACAGAGAGTCAGGGAGTAAGCTAGGCGGTCAGCGTCGATACAGGCAGGGTCGGATAACAGGCCAGACAGGATAGTCGAGAGACAGGCAGGATCAGGGAACAGGCAGAGCAGGCAGATCGAGGACAGGCAGGGTCGGAACCGGGTAGGCAATCTGGTATCAAACGCGGGAAAGACAAGCATGAGGCAAAGTACAATCCGGAAAAGAGTGTGTGTAAGGTGCGGGTTTAAATACTGGCAGAAGCTGATGGGTGCAGAAGAGAAAGAGAGTGAGCTAACGAGTGGGTGTGGAAAACAGGTGAGACACGTGAATGGAAAACTACTGGTGAATGATGGAGCAGACTATGACAGAACCCCCCCCTTAATGGACGGCTCCTGACATCCCTAAATGCTAATATACAGAGGAGGGTGGGAGGTGGGATTAATACTCATCTGAAAAAGTTATTTCGGCCTCCCTCTCCTGCCCCCTGTGGGAATCTGCGTCCTCATCAGAAGCCGGCCCCTCGCTGTCCTCCCCTGAAGAGCCGACGGCAAGAGGAGAGACCCTCCCCGTGTCTCTGCCCGTCGACGTGACGGTCCTAGATGGTTGCTCGGGATTACGCCGATGGAACTCCCTGATGAGCCGGGGGTCCAACACATGACGAGCTGGAACCCAAGCCCTCTCCTCAGGGCCGTAACCCTTCCAGTCCACCAGGTACTGGACTCCTCTTCCTCTGCGACGGGAACGAAGAAGTCGTCGGAGAGTGTACGTAGGCCCGCCGTCAATCATCCGGGGGGGTTGTGGGGGAGGGACCGCAGGAACCAAGGCACTCTCTCGGACAGGTTTGATCCTGGAAACGTGGAAGGTGGGATGGATCCGTAGAGTCCGAGGCAGTCTTAGCCTTACTGCTGCGGGATTGATTATCCTGACAATCTCAAAAGGTCCAATGAATCTAGGTGCAAGCTTCTTTGAATCCACCCGTAAAGGAATATCCCGGGAGGAAAGCCATACCTTTTGGCCCACCTGGTAGACAGGTGCTTTGGAACGTCGGCGGTTGGCAGAGGAGGCGTACCGGTTGGCCGAACAAACGAGAGTTCTCCGGGCTTGATTCCAGGTCCGTCGACAACGACGGATGAAAGCCTGGACGGACGGACAGGTAACCTCGCTCTCCAGGGCCGGAAACAGAGGGGGTTGAAACCCGTAAGCACACTGAAATGGGGACAGCTTGGTGGCAGAACTGACCAGAGTGTTGTGGGCGTACTCGACCCAGAGCAGTTGTTTAGCCCAGGCCGCTGGGTGCTTGGAGACTATACAGCGTAAGGTCGTCTCCATCTCCTGGTTCTTTCTTTCTGTCTGACCGTTGGATTGCGGATGGAAACCGAATGACAGACTGACCGTGGCCCCAAGGAGCGTGCAGAATTCCCTCCAGAACACCGAGGTAAATTGAGGACCACGATCGGAAACCACATCAGTAGGCAGCCCATGGAGCCGGAACACATGGAGCAGGACCAGCTCTGCCGTCTCTTTAGCTGAGGGGAGCTTGGGTATCGGCACAAAATGAGCCATCTTACTGAATCGGTCTACCACTGTCAAGATGGCAGTGTGTCCGTTGGACGGTGGCAGACCAGTAACAAAGTCCAGAGAAATGTGAGACCAGGGGCGATGAGGGATAGGCAGAGGTCGTAGGAGACCAGCAGGAGCTTGGTGAGAAGACTTGTTTTGATTGCAAACAGGGCAGGCATTAACAAATTCCCTGGTGTCCTCCTTAAGTGTTGCCCACCAGAACCTTTGCTGGACTACCTCCCATGTACGTTGGATCCCAGGATGGCAGGTGAGTCTGGAGTTATGAGCCAACTGGATAACATCAGACCTCAACGTCTGCGGAACAAACAGGCGGTTCGGAGGACAGGCACTGGGTCCCGGCTGGTCCTGCTGGGCGGCCTTGACCCTCTCCTCCACCTCCCAGATGAGGGCGGCGACGAGCTGAGGAGTCGGAAGGATGGTGTCCAAGCCCCTGGGAATGTTACCTCCCTCTCCAAACTGACGAGAAAGAGCGTCAGCCTTAATGTTCCGAGAACCAGGGCGGTAGGAGAGGGAGAAATTGAACCGAGTGAAGAAAAGGGCCCATCTAGCCTGTCGGGAATTCAGTCTGCGGGCCGACCGGATGTGCTCCAAATTCTTGTGGTCGGTCCACACCAGGAAAGGTTGACTGGTCCCCTCGAGCCAGTGACGCCACTCCTCCAGAGCCAACTTCACTGCTAACAGCTCCCGATTTCCCACATCATAATTTCTTTCCGCTGGAGTCAAACGCCTTGAAAAGAAAGCACAGGGATGGAGTTTTTGGCTGTCCATTGCTCGCTGAGACAGGATGGCTCCCACCCCCATATCAGAAGCATCCACCTCCAAAACAAACTGTCTTACAGGATCGGGTACTCGGAGGATGGGGGCGGAGGTGAACCTGGCCTTAAGGTTCTGGAATGCCTCCTCAGCCGAGGAGGACCACTGGAACATAACCTTAGAGTTCGTAAGAAACGAGCTGCAGCCCTCCGGTTACCCGGCGTAGGGCTCCGGGGTAAATACCATCAGAGATGATGCAGAAGCGGGTGTCGACGGCATAGGAAGAGGCGCTGGAGTGGCCACTCCTGCCACTAGCTGCTGCACAGTAGCCGTTAGCTGCTGTAGCTGCGCAGATAAATAGGTTAGCGTCTGGTCATGTGAAGAGTTAGCATGATGAGCCTCGGTGGCCAGGGCGGCTATCGAGGCTTCCTGCCTCTGGAGAGCATCCTCAACTCTCTCGAAACGGTCTCTTGGTGAAGAGGAGTGCGCTGGGTCCATGTTCTGGCCAGATTGTTCTGTCACAATCTTAAGGAGAACCCAAATGCAGCACTCGAGAAACCAAGGAGAATTGGTAATAAACTTTATTGGAGATTCCACTGGATCTGAGGAATACCAACCGAGCAGTTTAACGCACCGGAGGACAGTGGGCAGAAGGTGAGTCAGGGACAGGCAGAGAGTCAGGGAGTAAGCGAGGCGGTCAGCGTAGATACAGGCAGGGTCGGATAACAGGCCAGACAGGATAGTCGAGGGACAGGCAGGATCAGGGAACAGGCAGAGCAGGCAGATCGAGGACAGGCAGGGTCGGAACCGGGTAGGCAATCTGGTATCAAACGCGGGAAAGACAAGCATGAGGCAAAGTACAATCTGGCAAAGAGTGTGTGTAAGGTGCGGGTTTAAATACTGGCAGAAGCTAATGGGTGCAGAAGAGAAAGAGAGTGAGCTAACGAGTGGGTGTGGAAAACAGGTGAGACACGTGAATGGAAAACTACTGCTGAATGATGGAGCAGACTATGACAGATACTATTGATAATCTGTGACATCACAGGCAATACTACAACTAAGACCACTGTATGGGACACCAAATGCAATAGTAGGGTGAATACACTGCGATAAACATTAGAAACCACCAATAAAGATGGCGTGAAAAAATAAACTGATGTTAATGTAAATAATGTTTAGTGACAAAAGGGAAGAAAGCAATAATGGAATTAGTAGATGTTATTCTTTTGAGGTTTTGAGACACAGGGAGAATTTCTTTTGAACACATTTTGCCACATTTTAAATTCTGCTCATCACTTGTCCTTAAAGTGGACCTATCATGCTATATTTGAAATATATATTGTAGGGCCATACCTATATAAAACATGTCTGTGAATTTTTTTCAAAATACCAAACAGATCATGCATTTTAGCCATCCCTCATTTTGCTCTTTTCCAGCCCTGTTTTTGCAGGGGCTGATTCTGCTTTTGTGGCAGACTACAGCACCACTTACAGTCCTGGCATATGTACTACAGCGTCTCCTGCGCTTTCGAGCGGTCTCTCATTCCCCTGATAGGTGGAGAGTTTCCCATATAGGCGGGGCACCCCTTTTCTGATGTCAGAAAAATTCAAATAATAATCAGCTCCGTTGCAGCCCTGTTTTTAGAGATTTGGGTATGGAGGATAAGAGAGAGGGTTGTGTTTTCTGACACTTGGTGAGTTCCCTGACACACCGGGGACACATATTCATGTATAAAAGAAGTACAAAAGTGCATTTTGCATGATAGGTCCCCTTTAAGTGAAAGCAGAGCTCAAAGAGATCCAAACGACATACTTCTCAGAGATACATACAATATTTGGCTCAACACCGCTTGAGAATATATATTTTATAAATATGAATGAATAGGCCCTTCAGGATAGAATAAATGATAACAGGATTTTTACATTTTGCTCTCCTAAGCTCTCTAACACACAGGTCACTACAAAGCCTGTATAACCCGATGGCACCAGTCTGTCTAGAATTCTGAAGCATTTTGTTATCTTAACTCTGTGCTCTGTAAATAATTCATCGGACGCACCTCCACTCCTTTGCTCTAAAGACCAAAAGTGATGGAACTAAAAGCTTAAAGGGCTTAAACTAAACTCTACAACAGCACAGTAAGGGGGGAAACTATTCTGGGAAGTTGAGGGCTGATCTTTTCCCTTGAATCCTGCAACATAGGTGCCTTTCAGTCAGAGATTAAATGAGGAGTGACACATTTGCTCTTGAACACTTAAACTTAATGCTGTGCTCTCCATCACTCACTCTTGCTCATTTACAGAGTATATATTCAACAATCACATTTTCATGATCTTCATAAAAGAAGATATGGTGTGAAGTATTTCCATCATGTCATGGTTTATCCATCATTTAAATCCATAACTGTCTCAAACAGGCTTTGTGATATGGTTCTTTAATTAGATGTGATTTCAGGAAAGACTTGCTGCTTGTTCAGCAGTTAGTCCTACTGTTTCTGATAATGGTTGGCAATGCAGTAATGCCTTCAGCTCCCCACTACTGAATGAACACAGCCAAACATGGCAGATGCTTCCACATAATCAGAAAAAGAAACAAAATATGCACTCAAACTGCAAGTGTGTCATTAGCTGTGAGTCTCAGTTCATTTTCAAAAACTTCTGTGAGTGACCTGGGGCCAAAACGGCAGCCCTGCCCTTGTTTTCTGACAAGACCTCAGCACGGAGCAGAGATAAACAAAAACCCTGGAGGGGCCCAGAGGAAGAAGCAACACAAATAACCACGGCAACAATACAAGGATTTGGACAAGCTAGAGAGAGCCATGGGCATTTGCTGGCTTTAGTCAGCTACTTTCTGCTTGTTTTCAAACTGTTTCTTGGGTGTGGATGACATTTCTCAGATCAGAGAAGAGGGAACAACACTTCAAATGTTTCTGCAAAGTTATCCGCCTTGTGCCTTTTGTTCAAAGTTTAAATCTTCCTTTGCTCCCAGGAAGGAAGGAAGGAAAGTAGGAAAGGAGAAAAGGGAAAATACTCTGACTAAAGTGGAGAAAGATGAGAAGGAGTGAAACGGACATGGACAAAAGACAGAGTAAAAGAGAAACAGGAGGCTCTCAGAAACGTATTTATTGTTCTTTTGATGTGGTGAAATAACCCTACTGTGACACTATGACAGACATCTCTCGCTTATTCATCTGCTCATAGAAACACACATGATATCATTGGCACAAACTAATATATATACATATATAGCTCACAGATGGCTACTTGCCACACAGACATGGCTTGGGGCGCATTTCAAAAAGTAAGCAACAATGATGCAATTGTGTGCAGCTGGTACAGTTGCTACCAATTTATTTGAGGTAGATGTCCAGGCCTGATATGGCGCCATAAAAACCAAGATTGGTTATGAAACTACGTTTACAAAGATGCACCATAGGCTTCACTCAACTTTTACAGTTAATACATTCTTTGATTTTCAAGGTGGAATTTTCCTACATTTCAAAAAAGCCTGGTGATGTCATGTTATTATGTTCTATCTTTTAAAAACACGTCTCTTCCAAGTCCCCCATCTTTGTACAAGTGGAATACTAAATCACTTAAGATCAGGAAACTCACTATAAGCTAAGGGACAACATCTAACTTATATTACCATATTGTGAAAAATAAAATGCAAACATGTGTTGAGTTTAATGTTACAAGATCAATATTAAATTGATTATATACAACTTATTCAAAGGCAACCTTGATACTCAAAAATGGAAATGCAAGTTTGAGCAAATTTGCTATAATATAATTAGGCATAAACTTTGAGTGAATTAATTAATCTCTAAAGCAGTACAGGTGGCTTCTCCCGCCCTTTCGCCACAGGACTTCCAACTGCCAAAATACAAGCCATGGTCCAAGAGAGTGACAGAAAAGATCACAACTGCCAAGAAAACAACAGCTATTGCATATGGAGAAACCGTGTCTGTCCACACTTCTACTTTAACTGCCAAACTAACCATTGAGTGCCATTGTGTGTCTGTGTGTGTCTATGTGTGTGTGCAGTTATGTATAAATGTGTGGGTTTTGGCTGCCCTGTCTGTAAACCCCCTTGTATGCTAGTGTTCAACAGGCAACAAGGCAGATAACTTGTTCCTTAGTATAGTGTGTGTGTGTGTGTGTGTGTGTGTGTGTGTGTGTGTGTGTGTGTGTGTGTGTGTGTGTGTGTGTGTGTGTGTGTGTGTGTGTGTGTGTGTGTGTGTGTGTGTGTGTGTGTGTGTGTGTGTGTGTGTGTGTGTGTGTGTGTGCGTGTGCGCGTGTGTGTGTGCGCGTATGCGTATGCTGAACCACTACACCAGCTGTGCCTCGGGAAAGAACGATGATGATGATGATAATTATGGTAACATTAGAGAATAGACGCAAACGCAAGAATATCTGTCTGAGGTGAACGGTTGAGTCTAAACCCTCTTAAATGGGATAGCTTACCTCCTCAAATAGGAAACATGTGATCCATAGTGATCTTTTGATACACTTCATTAAATTGTGGCCTCTGCTGGTTGGGTTACATTAACATTCCTAACAGTGCTGGGTCTTTTAGCCAGAGATATTTTGTATTATTTCAGTTAAAAGACAACATGTGCCTTCGCTTCGAGAGCTGAGAATGGAAAAGCCACAGTGAGAGCTCACACCCACAAACAAGAAACAGTTCATCAAGCTCAAATATGTTCAAATACAAAACAGAACATTTTTCAGTCTGAAAAGTAAGGACTTTAAGTAGTAGTAAATGTTTTATTTATAAAATCAACACCGCCAAGAAATGAAGTTAACTATTTTTTAATGAAAAATACGTTCACTTAACTATTTCTTGCAGAGAATACTTTTAATTTGAATCTAATCATCTACTGTGGGCGTTCATTTCCCTCCTTAGGGAAAGTGACCCGATAACACTATCCAAACCAGCACAAAGAGGCTCTAAATAGCACAGGTCATTAGCAACTTTTTTTACTAAGACTTAGTTTAACAAGCACAAGAAAGGACGTTTCTGCTATTGGAACAGACACCAGATAAAATAAAATAAAATGCAGTCATTAGAGCTAAAAGTTGCTGGGAAAACAATATGTCCGCACTCTCCTGATTAAAAGCAGTGCTGCTGCAGACAGAATAAGACAGTGTTTCTCATTACTGACTAAGTTGTTTACAACATCAAAGTAGCACTGTAAATTATTTGGGAAAACATTTAGAAACACCAGTAAAGTGCACCCGTTGTTGCATCTCTTTACTCATGTCGCCGTGTTACTCCTTGTTAAAGAATACATCATTATAAACATACAGATAGCATTTGAAAAGAGGACATTGTCTGTTTCTTACATGTGTGGTGTCCAATTTAGCTCGTCCTTTGTTTCACTTTTTCATGACTCAGCAGTGAATAGAAGTGCAGACCTACTGACTTGTTTTGTGTAGTTGTTTAGTATGTTTCCGATCTGCTTTGTTTTCATTGATTCTCTCCCACACAGACTGTGTGTGTGTGTGTGTGTGTGTGTGTGTGTGTGTGTGTGTGTGTGTGTGTGTGTGTGTGTGTGTGTGTGTGTGTGTGTGTGTGTGTGTGTGTGTGTGTGTGTGTGTGTGTGTGTGTGTGTGTGTGTGTGTGTGTGTGTGTGTGTGTGTGTGTGTGTGTGTGTGTGTGTGTGTGTGTGTGTGTGTGTGTGTGTGCTAACTTGTGATCTAAGCCCTCTGGCTCTCTGTGTTGTTTTGTCTTACAACATTTATTGATGTTTATTGAAAATAAACATTTGGTCCAGCTTAAAAAAAACCTTTGCTTGAGGTATTTTATATTTCACCACCCAAAAGATTGTTGTAATGCTCAAGGCTCAAAGCAGATACAGTATAGTAGTCAAACAAATCCCTTATTTATATTATTGCACATCCTTAAAATAATCAACACTTGTTTTAATCAAAGATGCAACACATCTGACACGTTGTTCATGAAATGTTGAGGGAGTGCAGAGATTGGGGCGCCCTGCTGTGATAGCTGAGCAATCTAGATATAATTTAACATGGAAGTTAGAGGCACATTCATGGTAGATATCAGAAGAGTTGTAATGATCGCCTTGCACAAAGTCAAACACCTATAATAAAATAATAAAATCTGACTTTCACTCTGAGGTTGTGAGACAAGGTGGGAGAGTAGATCTTAAATCTCTCAATCATTCAAAACAACTTTAAAGCTTTAATCCATTGACCCCATTGTCACCCCATTTAATGTAAGCCTCTTTGGAACAGACTTTCCCAAAAAGTAATATCTGATTATTGCACCAGCAGCTGACCTAGTGCTTATTAAAGTAGGTGGCAACAGTTAACTGTTTAAAGCTATCGAAAAAAAGGCTATTTTTTCATAACCAATTTACAGTATCAATAAAAAATACATTTAACTGATTTTCTAACTCAACCAAAGTACAAACTGTTCTATTGCAATCTATATATTGCATGTTTTCATGAATAAGGATGATCTAGTAGTTCAGTTTTTCGCACATTGAAAAAGATGTTCTTTCAAAATCTGTGTGTATTTCCCTTATGATATGACACACATATGAAAGTGACCTGTATGTTTATTCATTTTGCATACACATATTGCATTCATATTGCATTCCTGTTTCACTTAATATTAAAGCTATTCCCCAATAGGACAACACACATAGCAAACGGTGAACACCAAACCAAGACAATCAAAAGCATGCAATAAAAGCACAAGGTAATGAAGTTTGCACCAAGTAAAAAATAATATGTTTTATGCAGTCGGAGATGGGCAACAATGATGAATACATTCACTTTATCTCTTGACACAAAAATAAGCTCTATACAACTGGAAGCTTTCACTCAGTATAGATAAAAGTGTCTTCAGACTTGTTAGCCCACTGACTCACAGACCAAAGCTAACTTTTCTGTTTTAATATCAAGCCACTAACTGTTTTTATTCAGGTAGAAACCCTGACTCATAAAGCAAAGTAAACCAAGACTTTACAGAGTTAACATTTGTGTTTCAACACTTAGCCTTGGGCAGTGTGAAAGGCAGCTGGATTGTCCCTTTGTATAAGGCCTTTGAATGTCTTTAAACACACACAACAACAAAAACAGAAATCAACGGTGCACACCTCCAGCTCACTGCACAGCTACCAGTGAGGTTTCAGTGGGGATCCTCTGTGATTTTCAGTGTTGAGATGGTTGTCTTGTATTGTTATTATGTGACCAATCAACACTAAACACGTCTAAACACAATCTACTTAATTAATCAAGCTTGAATCACTTAGCCTCTGACCTCTAGAGGCCCAAATAGAGTGATACAAACACCAAAGCCTCTTTATGAGTGTACTGTAAATTCAAGTGGAGTGAAATCATTCTGCCGTTCTTTTTTCATAGTTTTTTTCCTTCCAATCTCTTACCTCTTTGCAATAAATTATTAACACCTCAGTTATCTTTCTCCCTCCTGCAATGGCTCATATTCAAGTCACTATATCTTTCTCCCTCCCACACGTTCACTTTGCCTCTTCTGATTCCTCCCTCTTTCACCCCCGTACAATCACTTTTTCCCCCAGTGAACAAAAGATTTTAAGGACGCATAATCTTGACATTGGAGTCATTATTCCCGATCCTCTGTCCCAATACAGTGCCTTCCTATATGTGCTCCTCAGGGGGAGGGGGAGAGAAAAAAATATCGCTGTGTGCTTGGATAATTCTGGAAAATAACAATGTGATATTTCATCCAAACACTACACACAACAGACACACGAACATGCCTTCTCAGCAAAGTACTACCCATATTCATTAGCCACTTAGAATGGGGTTCTCAAATGAATCAAAGCAAACTGCTTACACGTAATCTTGTCACCCGCGGAGTAAAATATGCCGGGTTCCTTATTACAGCCAGTGCAGAGCCGAAATGAGTGAATGGACTTGTTGTACCACATCTAGGTCTGTAGTGCACTGTGTGTTAGTGCCTCTGTACCAATCCGCAATAAACTGAAATTGAATGTTACAGCGTTTATGTCGGATTTGTGCCTTTGTGGCTGCCTGTGTGTGTGTGTGTGTGTGTGTGTGTGTGTGTGTGTGCGTGCGTGCGTGCGTGCGTGCGTGTGTGTGTGTGTGTGTTTTGTTTCTCTAAGCCTACACAGTTACAGTACAGTAAATTACATCATGTCTACCGCAGGAGAACAGGCACCAAAAAAACTTTCTACAACACATGCTAAATCCCTTTTTCACGGCATCCTACAGAATTACAATGTACTCGTTCAAAACAGGAATACCTCTTATGTGAAGCTGAGTGTGAGCGTGAGTGTGAGTGTGTGTGTGTGTGTGTGTGTGTGTGTGTGTGTGTGTGTGTGTGTGTGTGTGTGTGTGTGTGTGTGTGTGTGTGTGTGTGTGTGTGTGTGTGTGTGTGTGTGTGTGTGTGTGTGTGTGTGTGTGTGTGTGTGTGTGTGTGTGTGTGTGTGTGTGTGTGTGTGTGTAAACCGCAGTCATAAGCCAAGGAGGTAAAAAGTTACAGTGGTGATTATAGTAATTATGGTTTCAGGTTTTTGCATATTCCTTTAGATGGACCACTAGATTACAGACAGTTTTGGCACAAATAGAGAGAGAGAGAGAGAGAGAGAGAGAGAGAATAGGAAAAAGAAAAGAGCTACTGTCGTCGGGGGTGAGGGAGGGAGGGGTTGGATTCAGGGACCAAGGAAGAAAGGGAGGAAAAGTGGCCAAAATGGGGTGATGTGGAAAGGAGAGCAGGAGAGGAAAAAAGAGTTACAAAGGAAGAGAAAGAATGTAATGGTGAAAGATATGAAGAAGAGAAAGACTAATCCTTCAGGCGGCTTTCCTACGCCTCTCAGCCCGCTAGCTTGCTTGCTTCCTCCTCCTCTCCCCAATCCGCTCTCAACCAGGAGTTGAATGGGCTTTTACAGCGCAGCTTTGTTTCCTATCAAAAAGGAGCGTGAATGTCAAATTCTCCACCATAAAAAACACCTTCCCCTTTAGGTTTCTTCTTCCACTTTATTTCTCTCTTCTTGTATTTCTGCTCTTAACCTTGTCGCTCCTTTTTTTTCTTTCTCCTTTTCTCAATACAGGACAATACCCACAACAAGCTTTGAGTGGAAACAAAAAGAACCCGGGGTGTCAGCCTTGTGGACCCCCTGCTGCGGCACGTCGTCTTTTCTCAATTCCAGATTAATTACATATTCATGCTGACACAAATAAGACTCGTTTGCTCCGACACACACACAAACCCCCCTCAGCCAAAGCACCCAGCACCCATCTGCTGGTCGTGTGTCTACACTCCAGGAATTGTTCTCATAAATGGAGCGCGTGTTTTTAGAAATGCGTTCTCTTTGAAGGTGTGTGTTTAGGTAGCAACCCTTTTGCAATGCCGCAGCTTATAAAGGTTGAGCACTGCAGAAATCTGTGATAACACTTTCAAATTATATTTGTAAAACACTTAATTTAAAGCATGTCTTTAATAAGAACGCCATGAGCAAAGATCTGGAGACGCAGCAGATAGGTTGTTTGGCATGAATCCAAACAAAGTGTCAGAAACAGACATGGGATGAGACGAGGGGGATTAAGCTGAAGAGGCAGAAGTTTCTTCCTTCACGTACAGAAGGAAAAAAAGGGTGTCTGGTAATCGCTTGTCTTCAATACGTGCAGTATGCTGCACATTGTGTTTGGAGGCAAGTAAACCAGCCTGGGCTATTTACTGGAGGTTTTACGGTATCAAATAAAAAGAAAATATAGGCCATGAAAAGCCTAAACTGGCTGTGAATAGAGGCAAGCCTTAGAAACATGATACAAGGTGAGATTTCAATGCAGAGCAGCTAGCATGACAGCAGGCTCCGTTGCTCTACCTATCTCCTTCATTCTTCCGTTCTATTTTTCTATCTATCTGTGCTTGGCCTGTATAAGTCTGTGCACGGGCGACTGTGTGCGGGGAAAGCCTCTCTCTCTCTCCCCGGCTGACTGATGAGTTTCCACCCTATTTCCGTGAACGCACACACATACACACAAACACATTACGTCCCGCTGGGTTTGGGCCTCTGTTCAGATGTACAACAATATGTCCACTGTTTGGGCCACACTCTAATTAAACAGTGTAAATCTAACTAGAGAAAGGGACAGAGTGGCAAGAGACAGTAGCAGAAAAGGATAATAAAAGAGGGGAGCTAAAAGTGGTAGCAGATGGGAAGGAGAGAAAGCAGGACAGAGAGTGATCGAAATTGGGACAAATGACAGCAAAGAGGAACTGAGACGATGGACAACAGTACCAAAATGTGTGGCCTTGCATTCAGTGGCTTCAGTTTACTGAGCGCAATTGGAAAGAAAGACAACTAGTTTATTCTTGCAGAGGGCTGAAAAAAATGACATCAAGCAAACTCAAATAATGAACGTGTGAGGTGTTTTATGATAATGATCATGCTTTCCAAAAAGATGATCCAGTAGCTTAGTTTATACAATATTCCTCTGTGTCTGAAAGTGCTTTTAATCAGACTGGCTTCATATTATAAAATAAAAGTTCACATCTTAAATCTAAGATTTAAAAGTTGTTTTTTTCTTTTTACAGCACTGGACTGCATGGGACCAGTGGGAACTATATTGTAGGCCTTGATTGGGAACACACACACACACACACATACACACACACACACACACACACACACACACACACACACACACACACACACACACACACACACACACACACACACACACACACACACTTACTAACTAGAACAAAAAGGCTGGAAATGAGAGCCCCAGATGAGGCCTTAGGTTTCACAAGCCATGAAAAATTCATAATTCCTGATCTTTACATGAAACTCTAGAAGGAATAAGGCCTTACAGCAGCAGACGCTGGGAATCAGCTTCAGAACATTTAGCTTCTCTTTTCTCCCTTTCCTTTTTTCTTTAGTTCAGCCCATCTCTAGTAAACACACACACACACACACACACACACACACACACACACAGATGCATTCTCATGTTCCATCCTGGGTTTTCCCTTGCGGAGTGTGAGAGACAGTAAATGGTGCAAGCAGAGTGACACGCTTTGTCGACACAGACTCTTGAAAACCACCTTCTAAACCGGATTTCATCTCTACTTTCCTCAAAGAAAGCAGAGATGAGGTGCTACACAAACAACCCACATTCAGGCTCTTGATTCTTTAAATAGGCCAAGCTGCAATTGCTATGTGTTATAAGTTAAACATATAAGATGTAGACAACTTTAGGGGGACACACACAATCCAGCACTTTGACAGTACTACACAAAATACTGAGGATGCATATTCAAGGCCACATACAAGGAGGAAAAAAAAGTCAGTAAAATCCATTCAGCAGCTAACATGGACACAGACTGAAAGGATAGATATAGAGTAAGGGAGGGTGGAGAAAGGTTTATTACCACTGGTCACACTTAAATGGGGAGTCTATGAAATGTACGAATGAGTAAGTAAGGATACAGAATAATATAAAGAAGGCAGAGAGGTGAGGGAAATCTGCCATCACTGCTACTAGCAGCAGGAAGGTCTTCTATAGAAAACAACCCCAGATACCGTCAAAGACTTCCTTTCACACACTCTAATGAACGCCCGTCCGAGCCCACACACACTCACTATAACGCTCACATACACACGCAGAGAATGCAGACATAATGCACCATTGTTTGACCGGAGAAATATCTTGCTGTGTGTGTGTTCTGTGTGCGAGTATGTGTGTGTGTGGCAGTCAGTCAGCTTGTCAAGTCCTAGTGGAGTGATCAAAGCTGGTACAAACCACCCAGAGAGATCTCTCCCTTCCTCACCCATTCATCCTTCCCTTCTCACTCTTTCTATCTCTCCCTCTCTTGCTCTGATACAAAAACAGCATTGGGCTGGCTTGAGCAGGGCAGCCAATGAAATTGGTGTATTTAGTTCCAATAATTCCCAGCTGTCCCCCTACAAGCACTGAACCCTGGATGGCTGCAATGCACCATGGGACAGGATCAGAGCATAATGGGAGACAGCATGGGAGCTCTGGCAATATCATAATGCCAAGAGTTTGCGCGCACAAACACACAAACAACTACATACCATGTGAGCTCTGCTGGAGCAGCGCGATGATGCCAAGATGACACACACATGAACAAAATCACACAATCTCCCACGTATAGACGTTCTAACACACATGTGTGCACACAAAAACCCACACACACACAAAAACACCACAGGAGTTCCTTGAGAGTATTCCTATGCTGCCAAGTTCATAAACACACACTCACACACCCCTCATGTGAGCGCATTCAGTACATCTATACACCTCTGCACCTACATATTCACACATACACCTACACCCATCTGCGCAGGACACAGAAAGTCACCCACATTTTTTAATGAACTATTAAGTTGAAGACTATTTAAACAAAGTAAAAAAAGTTTCATAGTATAAATGGTTGTGGTTTTTCAAAAGAGATCGCGAGTTGAACCTCAACATGCCAGAGAAATATGAGCGTCTGTAACCAGAACCCAACAGCTAAAGTGTAGATTCTGAAATGACTGCGGCTGCAGGCTCTGTATAATGCAGAAACACACTAAATGTTTTAGACTAAGACTGTATACAGTAGCAGCTGAATTCTAAAATCTAGCTACACCACAGCTTAGTCATCATAATAAACAAGGGGACTTTTCAGACTTTGCCGACTGATCTTGACACCCATTCACTCCAGATCAAATATGAGAGGGCTTAGCTAATGGCTTTTTAATAGGCCGAGAGGCTTCAGGGTGGGACTTAGTTACAACGCACATGCACTCTCACTGGCATGAGAGGATCTCAACGAACACTCTACTCTCATTGTATGTTGCCACATGACAAGTGTGCAAAAAAATGTGTGTGTGAGTGCAAAAGGATATTTTTCCATAATTTAATTTGGCGGTGCAAAGCTAGAAGAATGATGCCTATATCACAAATAGGGTTGGGATCAAAAATTATTAAGAAAAAATATGAATAATGAAAAGTTTAAGAGGGATCAGGATGTCAAGTAGAATGACATGGATTGAATCATTTATCATGTGTGGGATACAATAAGTGTACATCTGAAAAATGTAGTATTTGACGTTTGTCATCATTCATCATTTGAATCCACAGCAGTTACAGCATCATTTCCACAAACACCATTTTCTAGAACAGTATTAGTCATAACCTCAAAAACAAATTAAACTAGTAAACCATACCAAACCACATATTCCACAGTGAAGTTAAATCAAGGCAACAACTGACCACAAGACACTCAATGATGCATGACCAGAAATGTTGAAGAACAGAATAATTATTTGGTTAAACTTATTTGTATATTCAATTAAAGACTAAATGCCCACAGAAACCGTTTGAATATATCCACCTGATGTACTGAGGATTAAACCCATCACTGATGCAGAGAGAGGATCATTATGTACACAAAGTAACCAGCTCCCCCACAGTTAATGTCAATGTGTGTTTTGTCCCATTCAATTGAACAACCAATAGAGTGACTCTTTACACACAAAGAACTGACTTCAGAGACATGAGTCAAGTCGTAAGGAACAGATAATTAACAGACAGGAACATAAGAGGCAAAAAGGGAGAGGATATATATAAACTTTTGAAAAAGTGGAAGTAGAATAAGGGACAATGTGCAAAGTTTGAGGTTTCATCTGCCTGAAAAGCCTCAACAGTTTGAATTTCCAATTATCTGATTTTTCTACCAGTGTTGAATTGAGTCGCAAGCTGGTAGCAAGGTGCTATTTATCAGATGTGGGTGAAAGCCTACTCAAATTGTGTCCCTAAATTGCAACGTATTGATTTAACAGTAAAGCAGAGAACGGTCATAATGAATATTGCGGGAGTTGGTGAATGTTGTTCCCCTGGGCAACGAGAGAAAGGTGGCAGCAACATCATGTCCAATTACATCCGAAATTCAGGAGAAAAAAAAACTTAGGCTAACACAATGTCGATACCAATGTACTGACTGCACTCTGTGTGGACTAGGCAACCTCAATCTCGACAAGGCTTTCAGGTGGATAGTTAGTTATGTAATTTGAGGGAAAAGATTAAAACAACACCAAGTCTTAGTAGGGTATCACAATTATATTTAAAGATCTGAATAGGGGATGAAACCTACTAAGCTCCTTTTATAAGGATTTGACACAAGAAAAATGTGTTGTGTTGAAAATGTGTTGAATTAAGAAACTTGGTAATATTTTTTTGTTTGCTAAAACATTAACAAGGTAACCATAAGGTCTCCCTGGGAAGGTCACCTAGAGTGTGATAGGAGTTTTCTGTCAGCATTTCCACACAAAAAAAAGCAGCCTTTTAAATTGTGAATCTCTTAAATGATTAAACACTTTACAAAGTTAGGATTATGTGTCTGGCTCAGTCCGCCCGTGACCTGCCTTCTCCTCCACTCACACCAGCAGCGTGTGGCTGCACGCCTATCTGCAGAAATATCACTTTAATAACCCTGCTATGATCACCGGGGGACTATGGTGCCAACACAGTAGTCTGCTAATAAACACCTTATCCTTTTCATCAGCCTAGACTTGTGTGTACTGATTTATGGGGCGCTTTCTTTAAGCCAATTGTGACGAGCTGATTATATTTACGCATTTCATCTTCAACTACATTATGTTTGCAGACACCGGGTTGTCTTCTGAGATATATAATTGCCCTCATGCTCCAGGCGGCTGTGAGTGTTTGTGACTTTTTATCAATTTTCCGATTGGAGCAGTGTTGCGTCGCCTCTACATCGCGAGGCGCTCTGCAATGAGACATTAGTCGGCTAATCATGGGCTCCGCGTCCTGCCCTTCACAGCTTCCACCTTAATCTAACTGCAACCCCGGAGTTCATTTACCCATTTATAGTGCTGGAGAACAATCACTGCAATGTTCATTACTGACAGGGACTTCAGGAGTGTTGGCAGTCATATTCGTATTTATCTGTTTCTCAAGAGCAAATCAAGACCACAATTTCACACTCAGCCGTTACGAATGAACGCAGTTTATATTTCAATCGTGATACATTACTTAGCCTATTAGTCGTTTCTCACAGGAAAACGTGGGATGCGAGTTGTGTATTTCAGTTGGCACCGCACACTACAAGCAGGCAGGGAAATGCGCAGATGGACCTGTTTTACACCTTAAGACGCTGGGTAAAGCATCCCCTCATCGGCCCAATTTAAATGGAAATACGCCACAAAAAGAAATAAAAGTAGCCTAAATGTCTCTGGCAGGAGCTACTTCTGCCCCCCCCCCCCCCCCCGCCTACTTACAGGCATGCTGCCACTGCCACACAGCCGCATCTCGGCAATAAAGGAACGCTTTCATCGCTCTGAAACAAATTAAGAGTATGTTTCTTTATTTAAAAGAAGAAGCACTGTGCAGCTTTACCTTGGGCGACTCCTCGGTGTGCAAGCAGCAGGAGGAGCAGGATCCCCGGCGTGGCGCACATCCTCACCAAGCCGAAACCCCCGTGTCCTATTCCACTTCTCTGTCCACTTTTCCCCATTACAAGCAACGCGTAAAACACATAAACACACACAACTCCTCGGTCCACGGCGGGGGCGATGAGAACCCCCCCTCCACCTCAGGGTCTGCTGATTAATCAAACGAGTCCAAAACCAAAAGATGGGTGAGTGTATAGCCTCTAGTCCCGGTGTCGGAGTCCGTGTGAAAAGGCGCAGGTTAAGCTGTGAGAAGAGCTCGGCGGTGGAAACAGCCACGGGGTCCCTTCACTCAGCGGCACTGCTGCCTCGCCACTAAGCTCTGCTTCTCTCTCGGTGAGCTCTCTCCTTCTCCACTCTCTCCGTTTACGCAGAGACAAAAATGCCACCGCCCTCTGGCTACCACAATGTGTTTCTTTCTCTCTCCTTCACTCATGCTTCACACTTTAATAACATTGATAAATGCAAATACAGCCACAGTCATTATGTATACTCTGAATAACAAGTCTGAATAGTAATATTTGTCTTGTTTGATTAGTCGATGCTATCCTACTCATATTCAGGGCTTTGAATAACATCATATTTTATTTTAGACTTTTCCAAATATATTTCAAATGTTGAGTTTCTCAGGTTATTGTTTGTATCTCCCTTTTCTATGACTTAGTTATGCTTGTGAATTACATGTCTGTCTAGTCTCAAAACAACGTTTTGTATCCGTCTAATGTTTGCGCGTGTACGCCCGTGCGCGCCTCTGATAACTGCCGGTGTGGAACATACAGGGGCCACGAGCGCTCACCGACTGTTGTCTGCCCCCTGACGGCCACGTGCGTAGGACATGCAAATTATGTAGGCCTACCGTTAAAAGTTAATTTCTACCACGCAGTGTTTCTGCTCTAATAAGTACACTTCTGTAAAAATGCACACGACTGTAAAGGATTCTATAAACAATATGAAACCACTTTTGATTCATTATTGTAATGTGTAAGACTGCGTCCAGAATCTTTATGGACCGTCAAATGGAGGTCACTCACCCAGCTAATGTACATTTATTTCCCACCTCAACTTTTTTTCTTTTCAAATGTATCAGATGTGAATGGCTGAAATGTTCAAATATAAAATGTTTTTCCATTGTACAAGCAGATGTCCTTATTTGCTATAACCAAGTAATTATGCTATATAGCCACCTTCTTTAACCCATGGTGACCGCAGGTTTGTTTTACAGTTGCCATATTTCCACACACTCATGACAGCACAAGTGGCTTTACAAGTACAATTGTCATGTTCCCAAATAGAGGAATTAAAGCTGATATACCATTTCTCTTACAAGATAAGTAGTTACCACATTTGTTTTACAACAGTGTCACCTTGAAATGTTTGACTACTTAAGAAAAGTTAAGTGACAATACAATTGTAAAAAATTCCCTACATATTTGTGTGGGCCCTCGCCAGACCAGCGCACGCACACACGCACACACACGCACACAAACACAAACTCTCCACACTGTTGCTGCACAGTCATTTGAGCAGCACAGCCTGGATCATGCATTGTAAATGGAAATAGTAAAATATGTGCTTGGTGCCATTTGTCACCACAGCAGCCCAACAGCTCAGTGACTGCCACTGGAAGTAGCTGCTGCCCACAGGGACCTGTAAAAGCCTTTTTATTTTGCCACTTTATTGAGAATAGGAAAGCAATACGTTACACAAGAAACATATGGCACGCTTGGTTGTGGATCAGCACTTACACCAGCGACAGTCACTGGCAGTGTGGGTTTTAATGTGGTAGTCCAACACATATAGACTTTATGTACTGCCAATTACTGAAATGCAATATGTAAGTATAGCAGGCAGATTATTATAAGATTGTTCACGAGTTCGACAAACCACTTTTCATTATACTTAAGGCCCCAAACAAGTCCAAAACAAATGCACTGATTTGATGGTAAATGTTAAGCTGGGTCCTCATCATGTTTCACAGTCAAAATACCCATTTAAAAACAATTGTGCAAGTGAAAGGGGCATGCCGAATTGGTGCAACCCAATTGCAGGGTGTGTGTGTGTGTGTGTGTGTGTGTGTGTGTGTGTGTGTGTGTGTGTGTGTGTGTGTGTGTGTGTGTGTGTGTGTGTGTGTGTGTGTGTGTGTGTGTGTGTGTGTGTGTGTGTGTGTGTGTGTGTGTGTGTGTGTGTGTGTGTGTGAGCCCACCAGCTCTGCTTTTAACTAAACTCTCAGATGGCATATGTCATATTATTTTCACATTCCTTTTTCTTTGAAAGTGAGGATCACCAAAGACCATCCAACATCACTTTATTCATGTTCATCATCATTATAGAGATGATATACAGTATGTATATGATAGGATATATTTTCATGCTGGTTTCCTGTGCCTCTATTCCATAGCATCAAAGAAGCAGTGATAATGAGAAGGAGAAACAGAGGAAGGGATTAGAAGGAATCCCCACCTTGATAATGCTGAAAAGGGAAAAGTGAATTATATGAAACATATTTAGCTTTACTGCTTTTATGTAATTAGTCTACTGTTGCTATAGTGTATGTTATTGATGATGCACAAGCTTATTATTAATGTCAATAGAAAGGTATAATATGAGGGGCCGTGTAGGCCAAAATTCAAACTAACCTTGGGCACACACTAATGAAAACATCTGGCCTTGCACTCACACTACTGAAATACTCACTACTACTACTACTTCACTACTGAACACCTCACACACACACAACTGAAAAGTAAACCTCACACACATACTACTAAAAATTAACCTCATACACACGCAACTGAAAATTAACCTCACACACACGATTGAAATCCTCTCACATTCACTACTGAACACCACACACACACACTACTGAAAACATCTGGCCTTGCACACACACTACTGAAATACTCTCACATTCACTATTGAACACCTCACACACACAAAACTGAAAATTAAACCTCACACAGATACTCCTGAAAATTAACCTCACACACACACTATTGAAACCTTCTCACATTCACTACTGAACACGTCACACACACAACTGGAAATTAACCTCACACACTCCTGAAAACATTTTACTGAAATATTCTCAGGAGGGAATGTGCATGTGTTTCACCTACAGTATGTGTGTGAGGGGGATTATTGCTGTAACAGAAGTCATTGTAATGAAACGGAAGTAACAAAGAACAATGCTGCAGTGATACAGTAGGTGGCGATAATTCTCGTCTACTCTGTTTGGAAGTCGCCATTAAAGAAGAAGAATTAAACGGTCCAATTCAGCATGGATTTATAGAGAAACAGCACCGCAGCCGTAGGCTGGACCCTGGACCGAGCAGTCTACAAACTGAGACGGTCTGGGCTATGGAGGAGTTCTTGTTTACATCACCTGGCGCAGCTCGTGAGGTGGCCTAGCAACCCGCTAGCAGCATGCATAGTTGCAATAAGCTAACAAGCTAACTAAACCGAAATTGAGCCAGAACCTTTCCTTTTTTGTTTTACCATTTATTAAAGTGATTGATATTTCAGGCTGAGAGGATAATGGCCTGTTAAATATGGTTGATTAAGCCAACCTGATCTCACCAGAATGCGTGACTCCACCACGACTCCTTAACACCACAATGCGTGGTGGAGTCACGAACTTTGTTACATTTACGTGTCGGCACCACGCAAACAACCCCAATGTAAAGTGAATGAGGCTCCTTTGTCGTGGTGCACACACGCATTTCTACAACGTCCCGCAGTGAGCTTTTATTCTATACAACGTTTTTTAAATCTACTTTATAGCTTGTAGTAACTCACGGGAGGCTTCTTTTATTTTATTTGTATTCAGAATTATTTTTATTTTTCGTCAGAATGTAAAAATTACATTAGTTACGAATTTGTGTTCTCAAAAAACAGTGCATTGTGTGTAATGCAACTGTGATTTGTATTAAATTAGTTCGTTTTTAAGGAAGGCCAGAGCTTCAGCTGTGTCAAATAGATTGTTCCCTTTAGTTAACGTTATTTAAAAGATAATGATCATGTCCCCTGTATTGTATTACGAGCGTCCATTCCCATTGGATAACGGAGAATGTTACACCCGGAAGTAAGTAGCCTATTCTCCTTACTGTCGATTGATTTTACAGTGATATCTGCACTACTCATCGACTACAAAACACCAGATTATCCTTGTTAATTACACAACATTGATTGGTTTGAATTGTGTGCAATGCTTTTGTATTTTCCCCCTTCGATTCGGAGAAACAAATGTTTTTTCTGAGTTTTAGGATGGCCGAAGACACTACACTACCCAGAATCCTCAGCTATCGTTTGGGACTACACCATGTGCTTAGCTTGACAAACCCCGTGATCAGTCCTCAACCTCTGTGATTGGATGCGCGAAGTTTACACAGAGCGTCAAAAAGGACTTTGAAATGGAATGAAACCCATCGAATAACTATTCAAAACAGGAATCGAACGTGTCCTACCCCCCCCCCCCCTTAGGTCACAGGTTCCTCCAACAGTGCTACGCAATAAAACAGATACACAGAAAAAATAGTGAAATAGTGCAATAAGAGTCTATATACAAGTGATTGGAATATGATATATTAGATAAATAATTTCTAAGTAGCAGCCAGATGAATGTTATTTCTATATGCAGGTGTTTAATAATCGTATAGCCTGTGGGATGAAGCTGTCTCTGTGTCTGGTGGTTTTAGTCCGGATGCTGCGGTACCGCCTGCCAGACTGCAGCAGACAGAACAGTTTGTGGCTGGGGTGATGGGGTCTTTTATAATCCTGAGGGCTTTCTTTAAGGTTAACCTGGTATTTTTACTCCACTACATTTATTTTCGTTACTTTACAGATTTGGATTAATGATGTGAAATATAAACAACCCTTAAATCAGACTTTAGTTACACCTGAATGAAATTCAGTGAAGGTGATTGTCAAGTGCCAACAATCAGGAGAGATATTTGATAGTTGGTGCTTGAGAAGACTAAATATTTATCTGCAGATCCGTTTAAAGCATATTCATTACTCGTTATTCTCTAATAGTTCATTAAAGACTGTATATAATTGCTATTTTGCACATCCCTTTCAAGATTTCAAGATTTTCTAAGGTTTATTGACATATCATATACACAACAGTGTAGTTATGCAATGAATGAAAAACTTGGGTCACAGGTTCCTCAACAGTGCATTACAAGACATCTATCAATATGTGTGTACCTCCACCATGACACTGTCGTATTCTGCACATTTCTTTAAATAAAGCCTTATTAGTTAGCACATCCTCCTATCAGGCACTAAACTGTTTTACTCTGGATATCATTTGAGTATCTTCTTGATATTTTCTATTCTATATTTATATCATTGACCTTCTACTTTCCCACTATTTTGTATGTACTCTTAATATTTAAATGTTTTCATAAAATATAACACATTCAAAAGTGCTTTACAAAAATGAAAGACATTAATAAAAAGGCATTTTAAACAGTCATTAAAATCAACACAATCTTCCTGCATTGCAATTACTCTAAACGTGTAATAACGTGCTTTAACCAGTAGGTGGTTTGGGTTAAAAGAATAGGTTAAAAGGCTGTCAAGTTTACAGTGTTAACAAAATAAAATATACTGCTGTTTCCGGTTTAGTTTACGACGAATATTATTTTGATATTTGTAACACAAGATGGTCTTAACATGACCCAGTCGTCTAGTAGTTAATAAAAAACAATAATATCAAAACAAAATATTACTACTAACTTTATTGTGAAATTAAAACGGAACGGTAAAAGAATAGTTTCCGGTCTATTCTGATGCCCGATCTCTGTAGATAAATAAAGAACTACGACAGATGTGTAATATTTAATGCAGCCAAACCATGTATTACAATGCATTCATGTGATGACTTTCAAAGAGTAAAGCAAGCACTGCTGAATAAAGTATGATTTTCTCTTTTACGAAACGTTTTTTTTTCATATGGAATGCAGTTGGAGGTCAACCAATCAAAGAGCTTGAGGACTGATCACAGGGTTTGTCAAGCTAAACACATGTAGTCCCAAACGATAGCTGAGGATTCTGGGTAGTGTAGTGTCTTCTGCCGTCCAAAAACTCCGAAAAAATATTTGTTTCTCCGAATCGAAGGGGGAAAATACAAAAGCATTGTACACAATTCAAACCAATCAATGTTGTGTAATTAACAAGGACAATTTGGTGTTTTTTAGTCGATGAGTAGTGCAGATATCACAGTAAAGGAGAATAGGCTACTTACTTCCGGGTGTAAAATTCTCCGTTATCCAATGGGAATGGACGCTCGTAATACAATACAGGGGACATGATCATTATCTTTTAAATAACGTTAACTAAAGGGAACAATCTATTTGATACAGCTGAAGCTCTGACCTTCCTTAAAAACTAACTAATTTAATACAAATCACAGTTGCATTACACACAATGCACTGTTTTTTGAGAACACAAATTCGTAACTAATGTAATTTTTAAATTCTGACGAAAAATAAAAATAATTCTGAATACAAATAAAATAAAAGAAGCCTCCCGTGAGTTACTACAAGCTATAAAGTAGATTTAAAAAACGTTGTATAGAATAAAAGCTCACTGCGGGACGTTGTAGAAATGCGTGTGTACACCACGAGAAAGGAGCCTCATTCACTTTACATTGGGGTTGTTTGCGTGGTACCGACACGTAAATGTAACAAAGTTCGTGACTCCACCACGCATTGTGGTGTTAAGGAGTAAGTAAATATAGGAGTAACAGATGTACTCCAGCCTGATCCAAATAAGGCTAACCTACGTATGTTGCTCCCGGTCTGCACGTCTTACATTGCTTAAGGTAAGTGAACATGAAACTATTCAGCAAAACCTTCAATAATAATCTAATAGGGAAGTACTTACGCACACAGCGTAAAGCAAAACCTCCCAGACATGTGTTGATCTGTACGGCAAAGTATGGTTTGGCAACTATATCATTTCCTTTTGGTGGGTATTGTTAGTGAATTATATAGCCCTGAAGGCAGGAGAGACTGAAAAGAGTCAAGGTAAGCTTATAAAAGTTAACAGCATTTAATTACACAAAAGATGCGGTGATGTACAACATGAAATGTGGAGTGGAGGCGGCTCCCATGCGTCCGGTCAGTCCGGGTCAGCCGGAGGAAGAGGTCAATCTTTTGCTTGCTCTTCCTGTTGTCATCTGAGGTCTTCTCCTATTGGCCGACGTCGTCGGGGGCGGGTCCAATGCAATTCCTGCCTTGTTGTATTGTTAAATTACATCATTCTGGTGTCTGTGGTTATTTAAACATTCCCTAATAAACGTTATTCAGCGGCAATAAATGAGTGCTAACCCCAGTGTGCTCTGTGTACAACATCACATGTCATTTCACCTTCGATTCATGGTTTGAACATGCAGCATTTCGCCACATGCTAATGCTAACCGGAAGTGAAGCATTTTCAGAATAAAAGTATTAAGTTAATAGTTAGTGAACTTCAGGTTTTTCAGAATAAAACTGATTTAAATTAAATAGTGTATTTAATTCAAATTACGCCATATCAACATTGATTTTAATTTCTAACAATCCCTCCTTACATACCTTTTTTTTTATTTTTTTTTTTATTTTGATATACTTTATTAATCCCCGTGGGGAAATTGTTTCTCTGCATTTGACCCATCCTAGTGTTAGGAGCAGTGGGCAGCCATTTTGAACAGCGCCCGGGGAGCAGTGTAGGGAATGGTGCCTTGCTCAGGGACACCTCGGTAGCACTTGGTCTTGCCGGGACTTGAACTGGTGACCTTCCAATTGCCAAGCCAAGTCCCTATCGACTTCGCCACCACCGCCCCAGGTATGTAAATAATATTGAAATCAATGAGTTCTTCATCCGAACATTGCATGGTACATAACTCAAAAAACAAATAAGAATACATATTCATAAGTTTTTCATTTGTGCATAACTTCTAGCTTAAACCTTTAATGTCACTTCGTAAAATAGCAGCAATTAGCTTGGTATGGAAAACGTCTGACTCCCTCCTTTCACATCATAAATCATCTTCTTACTGTATCTGGTGTAAAGGCACTTGTTCTTTTACAAAGTATAAGAAGGATTAAACTATCTGAAAATAGCTAAATATTACTCTTTATTTACTTCTACTGTGCCTCTGGTGTAATTTATGAATCTCTGCTGGTTCTAGTAGATATAGTTCTCCCCATCCACATTCTTGTTGGTTGTGGGACAGAGGAATAATAATTCAGAACCTGCTGATATTTGAATCTTACTACTGGGCATATGTTACAAACAAAAAACATCTTCATGGTGAACTAAATAAAATCCTTGTAATCTTTCTCAAATCTAAATATAACAATGAACTATTCCTGTTTGTGGTAAAGACACACTAACGTTATGTAATACAATTTCATTATGGATTCAAAAACAACTAAAGTCATGATGCTGTCAGAGTGAATGATTTCCTGAGTGTATCTGTCCTGTAAGGTACGTCATTCTCTGCTTGGACCGTGTGCAGAAATCCCATCGATTGCACCTGGCAATACGGCTTCCACCTGTCTATTATCAAGCTGAAAAATGAATACAGAATTCCAACATACTTTCATCAAATGTCTTTCTATTATGAATTTAAATTAAATGTATATCCCCATAATGAACTAAACAATAAAGTCTATGGCTTTTACTTCTAATTCTTTAACAGGCTAGTTACAAGATGTTGTCTAAATTAAATTCGGTCTCATTACATTACTATGTTTTAGCTTAACTGTAATATGTTCTTTCTACATTTCAAACCTCAGTTACTCTAATACCTTAAAATATTACAAAATTGTTTCATTATCACAGGTCAACTTCTTCGGTATTCCATTCTGGAATTACATCTCTCTGGTAGCCCCTTGGCCACTGATTCTGCATCTGTGTTACCTGCTATAACTCAATCAATATTAGAAACATTCATCATCCATCAAACAGTATTTTATCCCCAGATATGAGCAGGTTAATTCTAAAACTATCATTCAATGCTCAGTTTGAACATCTGGGTTGGGGCGGTAGGTTTCTGTCAATCCTTAAAAGAAAAATTTAAATTGTGAATTTTACAGCCATGTTGACATTATACATTATACACACTCCCCACTTTTTATAGATGAACTCATGTGTAACAAAACCCTGTAATGAGGAGGGGGAAAAACTGTCAGGTAAATATTGGTTAGGGACATAACGAACATTATTTACAATTTTACATCCATTATCATCATTTCCACATTAAACACTTCAGTGAAAAGAAGTGTTTCTCTCCGTCCTTCAGATTTTAGTTTGAGTTTTACATTTGCAAACCGCCAACTCCTGTGGGAGTAAAATATCAAGTAGATTAGAAACGGGACACATGTGCGGTTTCCCCTTTTGTGGAATTTTTAGGAAACCTCTCGTTTCCCTTGGAGCTCCAAAATAATATGTTAGTCCAAAAACATGCTTGGTTAGTTATTGTTTTAGAATCATGCAGTTACACTGATCACATGCCGGCATTCATTCACACTCACACCGTCTGGTTGTCAAGTCAGGTACACCCCAGAGTCAGTCATGGACAGTGCTTTTGTCACACTGTCAGTCAGGGTCAAAGGTCATTTGGTCTGGGTCTTTTGGCCATGTCGTGCTCTGCAGAGTCTTTTCAGAGGTAATTCAGCATAGGCGGGTACCCTTTATCTACAAAAATATATCATATGCGGAGCGCCATTCCTTATTCATTCACAATTTCAACTATGATTTTCAAGATGTCTCTAACTTTTCATTGGGACTTCTGCCTCCCACCTTTCTTGAAACTTGGTACAAAACTCACTTCCTTAGAGCACTACTACTACTGCAATTCATTTACACCTAATTAGTATTAAAATGTCTAATAGATCCATTTCAGAAAATTGTGTAGATCACTTTTATCTTGTGTAAAAACATTACTAGGATCTGTGTAGCTCTGCTATGCATTTCATAGCTCATCTTCAATTCTGGTCCACCTAAAAATCAATGTTAAACTCTTTAGCAGTGTGTGGAACCCTGGATGTCCGAACATGCAACAATTACTCGCTCCTTTATCAAGGATTTAAAAACAGAAGTCATTTCATATTTCCTATGGTAATAACTATGCTACAATGGTGAAATCAATTCTTTAGATTGGAATACTATATCTGGCTTGGCACCAGCTCTCCCTTTAACATTATCCATACAGATAAAGATTTGTCTTATAGAGTGGTTCCTAAAACTATCCCTTTAATGGTGATCAATATTGTAACAAATGAGATCACTACTTTATTCACACGTGAATACAAATCTCTTAAAGAATATTTTGTTAACATGATGAAAAGATTGAAGAATATGGTTGTACTCTGTCATGTCTCCCCCTTTAACCCTCAGTGTGTTCTCATTTTACTCTAATAGTTTACTGCTATTTTTAATTTAATAAATCTTTCTGTCTTTACGTATTTATGCTTTAAATGTGCGTTTTGTGAATAAGTGTGTTTATGTGTAAACTCACTCATTCCCGTTTTCCTTTTCTCCTCCTCTGGTTTTCTCAAGCCGTGACCCCGGCCTCCTCACTTCTAATCGACCATGCCAACTCCTCTGATACTGTGTTCTCTTCAGTCCATCAGCTGTAACTCCATCCGCTGTAACTCTTTTAGGCAGCCATTGGCCCAGTTACATCTGCAGCCCCCATCATGCCACTGTTCTTGCACTGCTTTGCATTTCATCTCCTCCTTTACAGTCTCCCTGCTGTTTTTATGGAGGGCGGATTCTGCTCTCATGTCCCACACTTTGTTCTTGTGCTCAGCTTGGAACTTCATGGTCCCGTCTGAGGGACTGATGAGCGTAGATCTCTGCCTGTCAGCATGCTGTTTGGTTCTGGATGCCACAGGTGGAGATAGTTCTGGCTGCAGTCTTGTTGTTGTTGTTTCAGCTCTGGTTCTCTGTCTGTTCGATGGAGAAGGAGGAGCCTCCTGTTGGGTTAGGTCTTTTGTCTGCTTGGAGGGTCGGGATCGTAGCCTTTCTAACTCAGAGGGGGAGTACAGGTCTCGGGACGCATTACCTATAGGAAGTCTAGCACACTGAGGTTAAATAAATCCAACCCTTTCCACTCTGACTCTTTCTAATCATACTATCTGTCTTAATTGTTAAATGCCATCTAAACAACATAATTGATGTCTACTAATGATATTACAAAAACTCACTCTAAAAATTGTTTCATCCATTGCTACATATTTACCCAACAACTCTTTCAGGAAACCATTTTCTCCTATAAATTGAAAAACGTACATGTTTCCAGCATCACATATTCCACACACTACGAGAGAACATCTTCATATTTTCTCCAATATTTTAAATCCCACCGTTACAATAGTAAACCTGCAGAGCACACTAATCAGATCACAGTAATGACATTTGACTCAAGTGTAGGCCTATGTCTACTTTCCATTATACTTATTACTTGTGCTGAACATTTATTTATATTGTCTAAATTCCTTGTCTATGATATGCAAACAGTTCGAGTGTAAAATGTGTTTTTCTCAATGTATTTACACTCTACAGATTCTTGAGTTTACTCATCTCCTGGTGCTGTCCTTGTAAAAAATGTTCAATTCCTTATTGTTTTGTACCAGTTTTCCAAAATCAGTTCTAACTGCCGTGCCGTTTCAGGAAAGGTGGCGGTACGGCTACACAATGTGTAAGTGGGTGCCAACATGTTCCCTTTTTAACTTTGATACGGAGTGCATCTGCAGTGCGTTCTACAACTTCCCATGGTCCACTCCATACAGGTTGCAACGAGTTCATCTTGTGGATTTTTACATTTACCCAATAACCTGATCCAACAGAAATATTCGTCATGGCCCTGGCATATGCTTCCGCCTCAATATTTCTAATATCTAACACTGGTTCTCCTCTGCATTGTGAGGCGCTACCTTGTGGTGGATATTGCTGAGTTGGGCAATCTCTGGCCAGATGTCTACAATCTCCACATATGAAGCAGCCATCATTCCTTCTTCGTCTCCATTGTCCCTTTTGTTGATGCTGTATGGGAGTGTATAACTGTGCTTGCGGCTGTACTTGGTGTTGAAGATACACAGGTGTTTGCTGTTGAAGATACTGTGGTGCTTGTGGCTGTACTTGCGGTGGGTTTTGTATTTGTTGATGCGGACAATCTCTGGACCAATGGTCCATCTGACCGCATGTGTAAGATCCCACTTTCTTGAAACCCTTTCCTCCGCCTTTTCCTCTGAATCTTCCTCTACCTCTTTGTTGGTACTGCATCTGATTTTCTGACACCACCTGAGCTTGAACTGTTAGCGGTGCTTGCATTACTGTCTCCGTTTCTATGGTCTTCTCTGCTGTAGTTGCCATTTGCCTTGCCGCTTTCTTGTTTTTATTAGCTTCGGTATCTCTCTCAGCTACTTTTATCTTCAAAAGTTGTAGTTGTAGTGTTTTCATTTCTTCGTCATTTTCCCACTTTGTTGCCTGGTATTTCATATTGTGGTGAATGAGATGTAGTCTCCATTCTTCAATGGGTTTAGCGACTAATCCCACCACGTCTCCCAGGTCTGCCTGCACTGATCGGGGAAGGGCTTTAATGACAGCGTTCTTCCACAACATTACGACAGCCGGAGAAACGTCATGCCGTTCTCCAGTGTAGTCCTCCCACACTCCTTCACATCTCTTCAAGAAGGCATGCATTTCTTCCTCCGTGCCTTTCCTCAGGCTGTTGAGGGCATGTAAACTGCGTGTTGTCGGGTAGATGTGACGAATAGCAGCCCAATAATTCGACCTGATGTAGTTGAATGGAGTTTCATCTGGGTCATTTGTGCAATTGGCCTCGGAATCTACTGCTCTTGCCCCTAGTCTTCCTTCTATCCGTCCGAGCAGGGCTCTCATGTCTCCCAAGCACAGGTGGTCTTGGACAGTGTACTTCTCCAGATCATTCACCCACTTCTGACCTCCTTTCGTCAGTGGAGGTAGCTTTGACACTAGTGCTTCCATGTCCCTGTGAGTCCATGATTGGTATTGAAATCCTCCTCTTCCAGCCGCTATCAATGGCATGGAGGTATGTGCACCGGTCTTGGTTCTTTTAGTTTTGGGGCATGTCCCAGGGTAATGTTGCTCATTTCCGCTGTCGTCATTTTCATCTCCCTGTCCATTGGAATAGTCAGGAGAGTAGTTTGTCCGGCGTTTTCTTTGAGTTCTTCGTTCTTCTTGTTCTCTCCGTTGTCTATCTGCCATCATGTCCTGGAATCTTACATCTTCTTGTCCTCTTTCCGCCAGAAGTTGTTGGTATTTATCTTCCTCCCTTTGTCTTTCTGCAATAATGTCATTATGGGCTTCAACTGCCTTCCGTTTTTCTTTAATAATGTCATTATGGGCTTCATCTGCCTTTCGTCTCTCTTCCATTCCTCTGATGAGTTCTGCTTCCATTCTTCTGTCGAGTTCCTCCAGTCTTCTGCCGAGTTCTGCTTCCATTCTTCTGCCGAGTTCTGCTTCTCTTCTGCCGAGTTCTTCTTCCATTCTTCTGCCGAGTTCTGCTTCTATTCTTCTGCAGAGTGCTTCATCTCTTCTGCCGAGTTCTTCTTCCATTACTGGCAGATCTTCTGCTGCTACCACATGTAAGCTGTTTGTCAATCCCTGGCTGGTATATTTTAGATAGAGAATCAGATTTGCAACCATAACTTTTCTTTTTTCAGCTTTTTTCATAGCGTTTTTAGCAGGTCCATACCGAGGGGGTTGTCCGGCTTTGATCCATGCTTTTTCCTGTTGTAGGTATTCAGCATTCTCATGTTCAACTACAGCTTTTCTATGGGCTTCCGTTGGTCCAGGTTGATCATCTGCTGGAATCAATCCTATCGTTTGCCACTGCTTGAACAGTTCCTCTATTTGGTTCCATTTCTTCTGTCTTTTAGTGGGAACTGTCCCAGCATCTGACCAGGAGTTTACTCTCGCCTTAATATCTGCAGTTGTGCCTGGCACTGGGAGTGCTCTTAACTTGGTGTCTGGCGACATGTTTCTTAAGTTCACGGATAATATTATTAAGTTATCAAAAATGAATTACTAATCCTCTGAATAGTACCTTTGTATTCTTTATAAAGATATCCTATGTTATCTGAACTTAACTTTTACATTTTTTTTTTTTTTTTTTTGAATTTGGAAAAAATAAATGTAAATGTTGTACTGAGATTAGAAAATCAAAATGAGACAAAATTAAAATTATGCAAATTTCTAAAATCTAAATAAATAAATGAAAATGAACAGTGTATGGTTTTTACTTTGTAATATGAAAATAGGAATATGGTGCAAATCCAAATAAACCGTGTAGGCCTACCGTGTATACTAAAGTTTATGAAATTATGCAAATGTCATAAAATGTGTTAACTACAATACTTCAATTCAAAGAAACCACATGTAATCTTTATCTGTGTGGTGAAGAATGTATTAACGTAATACTTAGTATGTCCGCTAGGGGAGCTGTTTTATTTGTAACTCCTCTCAAATGTATCAACTAGTACTTCCGGTTCATAAACCTACTTCCTGTTTATTTCCTCAAAATATAAAGTTCAAATTACTTTCTTTGAAAAGCATGAAAAACAAAACAACTCAATCTACTCTCAACGTTAATCTACACCATCCCTGTGTATTCAATCAGTAGTTACCGGTTGTATCTTTACTCAAACTATTTCACCATCTACTAATGCTAACTGGCTAGCTAACTAGCTTAGCAGTATAGCATTAACCACATGTGATTGGGGGAAGGGGAACACAACATCTGCAGATAAATAACCACACTGCTTGACAATACAATACAATCTTCATTTATCTTAGCTCTAAATTCTATAGATGCTGACCTTATAAGCTGATCTCATACCAATCTTGTACACAATCGCCTCGGCTTAGATCATCACACAAAAATACTTTATTAAACCAGACTACGCAGGTTTAACACATCAAACATATAGACTAACATGAATGGACCCAGTCCAGCGTAGAACAGATCAGGTCTGGTACCTACCCAGAGGTATCCCAGATACAAGCTAGTGCCTCCCCAGAAGGTCTTAATACTATGTAATATTCACATTAATCGGGCGGCGCCGAAGATACAACAGAGACGAATAAAAAACACTATACAAACTCCACACCACTTGCAATCACCACGGAATTAAACAGGTAACTGTCTCACCTTTCATTTAGGCCCAGCCAAAAACTTAGTGTGATGCTAGTTAGCTTGCAGCCTTACCCCGTCTTCCAGCTCAATCTAGCTTCAGGGTCCACCCAGTGACGCCAAATGTTAGTGAATTATATAGCCCTGAAGGCAGGAGAGACTGAAAAGAGTCAAGGGAAGCTTATAAAAGTTAACAGCATTTAATTACACAAAAGATGCGGTGATGTACAACATAAAATGTGGAGTGGAGGCGGCTCTCCCCATGCGTCCGGTCAGTCCGGGTCAGCCGGAGGAAGAGGTCAATCTTTTGCTTGCTCTTCCTGTTGTCATCTGAGGTCTTCTCCTATTGGCCGACGTCGTCGGGGGCGGGTCCAATGCAATTCCTGCCTTGTTGTATTGTTAAATTACATCATTCTGGTGTCTGTGGTTATTTAAACATTCCCTAATAAACGTTATTCAGCGGCAATAAATGAGTGCTAACCCCAGTGTGCTCTGTGTACAACATCACATGTCATTTCACCTTCGATTCATGGTTTGAACATGCAGCATTTCGCCACATGCTAATGCTAACCGGAAGTGAAGCATTTTCAGAATAAAAGTATTAAGTTAATAGTTAGTGAACTTCAGGTTTTTCAGAATAAAACTGATTTAAATTAAATAGTGTATTTAATATACATGGATCGGATTTCGAGGCGTAGTCGTGGGGGGGGGGGTCTGCAGTTCGGTGGACTAAGGATTGCACCACTGCTTTTTGCAGATGATGTGGTTCTGATGGCTTCATCGGTCTGCGACCTTCAGCACTCACTGGATCGGTTCGCAACCGAGTGTGAAGCGGCTGGGATGAGGATCAGCACCTCCAAATCTGAGGCCATGGTTCTCAGCAGGAAACCGATGGACTGTCCACTCCAAGTAGGGAATGAGTCCTTACCCCAAGTGAAGGAGTTCAAGTATCTCGGGGTCTTGTTCTCGAGTGAGGGATCAATGGAGCGTGAGATGGGCTGGAGAATCGGAGCAGCGGGAGCGGTATTGCAGTCGCTTTACCGCACCGTTGTGACGAAAAGGGAGCTGAGCCGGAAGGCAAAGCTCTCTGTCTACCGGGCCATTTTCGTTCCTACCCTCACCTATGGTCATGAAGGATGGGTCATGACCGAAAGAACGAGATCGCGGATACAAGCGGCCGAGATGGGTTTCCGCCGCCGGGTGGCTGGTGTCTCCCTTAGAGATAAGGTGAGAAGTTCGGTCATCAGGGAGGGACTCGGAGTTGAGCCGCTCCTCCTTCGCGTCGAAAGAAGCCAGTTGAGGTGGTTCGGGCACCTAGTTAGGATGCCACCTGGGCGCCTCCCTAGGGAGGTGTTCCAGGCACGTCCAGCTGGGAAGAGACCAAGGGGTAGACCTAGGACCAGGTGGAGGGATTATATCTCTTCGCTGGCCTGGGAGCGCCTTGGGATCCCCCAGTCAGAGCTGGTTGATGTCGCCAGGGAAAAGAAAGTTTGGGGCTCTCTGCTGGAACTGCTACCCCCGCGACCCGACCACGGATAAGCGGGAGAAGATGGATGGATGGATGGAGTGTATTTAATTCAAATTACGCCATATCAACATTGATTTTAATTTCTAACAGTATGCATAACACGGCATAACACCAGAGCCTCGCTGCGGGGAAACGTTGGCGCTGTTCCGAGTTTGTTCTAATCTGTCAAAATGACAGACTGCTTTCAGATTTTCCCGTCATTGATAAATAAAATATACGGTTAACGGTTCCAGTCTGTTACTGTCACTTTGTTTTTGACACTTTAAAATACTGCTATCCTACTAAAATGCTGTACAAATCAGATTTATTATTTAATAAAGAAACATTTTCCCTTTATTATTCAATATCGCGATAAATACCGTACCGTGGACTTGTTATCGCGATATTATCGTACCGTGAGTTTTTGGTATCGTTACATCCCTATAATCTAAGGTATTGAGTTTTTGGGATAATACTTGCATACACATCTATAAATGCCTTCAGGTTTCTAAAATATATGGTAAATTCAGCAATGATTCACATTTTTGCATGATTTTAGTTATTGATTTTTTGCTGTCACTTAATTATACTTTTAATACATTCAAGTCAAGCTTACTGTGTTGGTAGCTAGTTAGCGCTCTTACCTGTGTGCCTCCTCTGCAACCAGACTGCATTAAAACTCCTAAGTACCAGTTCTATCTACTTTAAACAATTAAAAAGACAAAATCAACTACATTTATTGATATACCAATCTTTATTTTTGGGGCCTCTTCTTCTTTTAAATTAAACTTTCAAACGTTAAAATACAGTAATATTATTGTTTATTTAAAAAAACGAACTGAGCCACTCCTAACAGTTAACTTCATATTTCGTTTTGTCTAAAACATTTATTACACACATGTTCCCCTCTCATATTCAGTGTGGATCAATTGAGACAGCGTGGTGTCCAGGGCGCTGCAGGGACTTTGGGAGAAAACTCAGTGTGACGGATGTCCTGTCTGTGGGTTTGGCTGGAAAAGACTGAGGTAGAGAGGTCTTTCTCTGGGAGGAGGGCCAGGCCTGATGAAGAAAACCACCAAACTGCATATGTGAGCCCATACTGGACACAGCTGTCACAACCAAATGATGGTCTTGTTTGACTACACACATAATCAGTGTGCAGATCTTTGTGTTCACAATAAAAGTGTAGTTTCTTCATGAATGTCCTGTATTGAGCTTTAATCTCATATCAGCTTTTACTTTTCTTCTTGCCCCTCGGAGAAAACGGTGTGGCAGTTGTGTCCGTCAGGTATGTCCTTTCCTAACATAAATGGCCAGAAACATAACACCTATGACATTATTGCAGGGCAAGTGTGTTATTTGTGAAAGGTGTGTTTGTTTATTAAGCGGCTGTAGAAATAATATATCTTTTTATTTGAATGTGTTTTTTAAATTCATCACTTTGTGCTACAAAGATAATCAGATTATGAATGAACAGTCTGCAGTTAATCAACATTAAAATATATGTTATTATTAAAATAATATTCAACTGTTATCAGAACTTAGTGCAACTGTAGTGTCATGCTGTTCGGTTGTCTCACTGCAAGAACCACTTTTACCACGTTTTTACAGACAATATGTAGAGACAAATGGTAGTAATGTTCACAAAGTAAAATAATAATTGGCTTAAATGCATTGACATGTGAAAGCTGATAGATCCTCGCCGATAGGGAGAGGGGGGGGATATAAGGAAAACACAGACACTCATCACCGAGGTCACAATATCAATCGATCCAGCAGAGCAATAGCATATAGGCAATTCACATAAGATACAACATAAAATGAACTTACCAAAGCTGAAGTAGATGGTCAACTTCATTCATTTTCTTTCCGTTTCACTGATTTTAATCGCTATACGCTGCGCTCTTTCTCGCCTCCTCTTCACTAGGATGAAGTTCACAGGGTGAAAACTACACTTTTCGAAGCACACATACTTACAGCCAATCAGCTCTCTGAATTATGAGATGACGTTAAGTAGGTATGCCAGCATTATGATTTTTTTTCGCACACATTGAATAGAAAAATACTTAGAGCATGCGCAGTGTCGTTTTTACAGTACACGTTCATTTCTACAGCAGAGAGAGGGGCTTGCCCCACATCGCTCAATAGGCACACTGTGGACACTAATTGGAAGAACACAGACTAAAACAGCAATGTACAGACGAATCAGACGACTAAACATGATCTTAAAATATATTTTAACATGTTTTTTTTTTGCATATTTTTTTTAATTATTGTTTGCATTACTTTCTGCTGACACTAGGTGGGGCTGTGCCCACCTGCCCCAATGACGAGTCGCCACTGGTAATAATATAAATAAAAACAACACGGTTTGGGTTTGTTTGTTTAATATGATAAACGTTAACCAGGAAGCTTCAATAATTAACTCCAGCTCAACAAACCATATTGCAATATCTACGTTAATGTTATTTCTGGAACCAACCACACATCTCTGCTTGTCTAGCAGACATCTCTCGATGGATTTATTCAGAGGTCGCGTTAACCGAATATTTTCCGTCAATGACGGATTTTTTCTAACAATGACGTAAAAATCTGAAAGCAGTCCGTCATTTTGACAGTTTAGAACACAACTCGGAACAGCGCCAAAATGTCCACCAGCGGCCCACATTATATTACATCCTTAGTGGCCAGGTCGACTGAGGGCGATCTACTGTAGTCTGTAACTATTATTTAGTCATTCACACCCCTGTCCAGTTGGTGGCGAGTGTGTGTATATTAAGTAGCTATTGTCTAGTCTTGTTTTTGACCTCGTTGATTACCTCGTTGTTTAACCGGCTTTAGCAAGCGCAAAATGTCACGGCAGCTGATCGTCCGAAGCTTTTTTAATAAGCCCAGTAATTGTGATGGTGTGGATAAATGAGGTGAAAAGAGGGATTGATGCGGTGGAGGATGAAGGACAAGCCAGTAAGACTAAAACTGACAACGTTCAGCCAGCGGCAGAGGGGCAAGCAAGTGGCAAGGAGTTCAAGCGGGAGTACCGGGTTCAGTGGGAGCAAGAGTTTAAGTGGCTGAGGAGGGAAGATGGCAAAATGTTCTGCGACATCTGTAGAAAAGCTAAGATGAGTAATAGGGCTGCATGATATTGAAAAAAACTGACATTGCGGTTTTTTGTTCCCCTGCGATATATATTGCGTTTTTTTTAACCTGTTAAGCCCCAAGGTCCCGGCGGGTACTTTACTTTTTTTTTTTCACAACACTGTGTCTCAGGGGATCTTAATATTTAAGAACCTATTAATGTGTTATACCAGATTAACGGAAATAATCTCAGCTAACTGACGATACAAACCATTTTTACCAAAACAAAACACAAGTCTCATAAGAAGCATCTAAATGACCAACCCAGTCTCACAAAAAAACCTGTAATAACTACGTTGGTCCACAAGGTAGGACGTAGTATTTCTACGAAAACGCCTCTGAAATTGTAAGATCCCTATGTTTTTTTTCACCATTCATTCCAATGGCTGGCATCTATGTCACGTGATCTTCACATTTCTCCCTGCAGAAAAAAGAAAACATGGCCGAACTTCGTTTTATTCTCGGTGTAAAATGCCTATTTAAAGTTACTTTGGCCATTCAAATGCGTTTTGATGTCATTTGATGCGAGAAATATGAGTTGTTATTTCAGATTATGTGTGCAGTGGATGTACATGATCTTTAGTTTGCTAGTTATTACGAAGATTACTTCAGGAAATGGTGTCTATACAATGTTTTCATTGTTACCAAGGTGGTTGCTAGGGACGCTGCTATCGATATTATTTCTGTTATGTTGTGTAACTGTTTAATGGTGTTATCTTTATTGCTACCCCCTTCCCCGTCAAAGTATAGTGTTGGTCCACAGCGCAAACGTATTAGTTTAACAAAATCCGCATCTAAAATGGTGCAGAAACGTTATTTTCCCATGTACAATTCCAGTCTCACATCTCACAGCACATCGTCATTAACAAATACCGGAAACAGACCGAAAACACTTTATTCCGAGTGTACTTGCTTTTCTCTTTGAAAGTCATCACATAATGGCATTGTAATACACGGTTCGGCTGCATTAAATATTACATATCTGCCGTAGTTCGGTATTTATAGAGCCCTCTTGAGAAGACTTCTAGACAAACATGAGGAACTGCCGCCAACACTGGAAACGTGACGTGGATCATAAATATATCAACAATTAAACAACATCTTACATTTCTTTTCACACAATGCGTCTCCTTGCAGTATCAACACTAATTCGGCGGACTTTTATATTTGATCCAATTGGTAGATAGGCTGTATTTACACCATAAAGGTGCACAGCTGATATAAAGGGACACCTAGTGGTTAAAGCATGTTATTGAATTTCATTATTTTTATTATTAGATATTAATAGAATCCCTATTAAGTATGTTCATTACTCGTTATTCTCTACTAAATGTTAATTAAAGACTGTATGTAATGACTATTTTGCACATCCCTTTCAAGATTTCAAGATTTTCTAAGGTTTATTGACATATCATATAGGCCTACACAACTATGGTGTAGTTATGCAATGAATGAAAAACTTGGGTCGCAGGTTCCTCAACAGTGCATTACAAGACATCTATCAATATTTGTGCATACAGCACTTATTTGTGCATACAGCACTTATTTTAACTGATATTATACATATGTATTATACTATTATAAGATGTATGTAGATAGTATAAGAAATGTGCAGAATATGACAATTTAATGGTGGAGGTACACATATTGAAAGATGTCTTGTGATGCACTGTTGAGGAACCTGTGACCAAAGTGTTTCATCTCCGACCTTGTCAGGTATTGAACAATCAATAAATAAAGAACACAGAATTATTAAATATAAAACACAGAATTTGTGTGATTATACTAAATGATTTACAAATAAACACCACTGCATATTTACAACTATACACATGCTGATGTAACGCAAATGTTTCCAACTTGGGATCAATAAAGTATATCTTATCTTAAGATGATCGATGGCTACTGCCATATTTGCACAATGTGCCTCTGAACCTTGACAAGTGCATGTTTCAGGCTCATCAATGCACAACAGGAGGGGTCACAGACATACTGTAAGACCAGCTGTTAAATAAAGCTCTTCTGACCTTAGCTGTCGTGTGGGTATATATTAATGCTGCCCATTATGGGCACAAGCAATTTTCACCCATTTATTAATTATATGTTTTAAATTTGAGTGTTTCCTATCCCCTAAACCTCCAGGGATGTACACAGTTTAATACTGGCAACTTCTTATTATGGGAAATATGAAAACGTCTTTTAAAACTACAACTTCCAGTAGAGACGTGCCATAGATAGAGAACATGTTGCGAAACACACAGTAGCCAGCATGTGTAGTTCTGGGGACAGGGTGGGGGAGGGGGGGACGCGGTGGACCCGTTCAAATCCAGTTTTGGACAGTCTGCCGTGGTTCCATCCCATTTCAAGTGCTGTTCGACGCTCTGCACACTCTCCAATCACAGAGCTTGAGGACTTGTCAAGCGAAGTGGAGAGAATACTTACTTCCGGGTGTAATATTCTGTAAAGCAAATGAGCTGCTCCGACCCTCGGTCCTGACGGACTCCAACTTGTGTTTATTAATCAAACAAATAAATAAACACAAGGATAATTATGTGTTATTGTTGAGTAAATGGAGAATTGCACAGGGGAAAATAACGTATCTATTGTGGTGATTGACATTATTCACCCACGGATCTCGGGTATTGTTCTGCACGGACATTTTAGTGAGCCGGACTTCCTGTCTCCGCCGGTCTTCGCTTCCCGGGCATGAAGCTGTTTACATGTGTTTTGAGATGCTAAATAAAAGTCTAGCTTGTACCTTTGATACCCCGCCTCCGACTCCCATCTCTCGGCACCACACTATGCCACAATTTTAGATGTGGATTTTGTTAAACTAATACGTTTGCACTGTGGACCAACACTATACATTGACGGGGAAGGGGGTAGCAATAAAGATAAAACCATTTTACCCAACATAACAGAAATAATATCGATAGCAGCGTCCCTAGCAACCACCTTAGTAACAATGAAAACGTTGTATAGACACAATTTCTTGAAGTAATCTTCGTAATAACTAGCAAACTAAAGATCATGTACATCCACTGCACACATAATCTGAAATAACAACTCATATTTCTCGCATCAAATGACATCAAAGGGCATTTTAATCGCCAAACTAACCTTAAAATAGGCATTTTCCACCGAGAATAAAATGAATGTCGGCCATGTTTTTTTTTTCTGCAGGGAGAAATGTGAAGATCACGTGACATAGACGCCAGCCATTGGAATGAATGGTGAAAAAAAACGTACGCATTTTACAATTTCAGAGGCGTTTTCGTAGAAATACTACGTCCTACATTGTGGACCAACGTAGTTATTACACGTTTTTTTATGAGACTGGGTTGAAATGACCCCTTAGCGAAAAATGCTAACGGACATTGGCACAGAACTCAAGATAAAAGTACCCTTATTACTTATCGTAGCTGCAAATACAAGATATTATTTAGGTACATAGTATCATCACTGAGTCATCCGAACTCGTGACAGGGGAAGCAAACACAGACATCACAACACGTACCTTTACGGAGCTTCTAGGGAGATCGTCTCACCGTAGCTGTCAATCTGATCAAAATACGTGTTCAATGGCATTAAAACGAGAAAAAACGCGGCTGAATCGGTTAATCCGTAGGTTTTTAACGTCTCTGTATAAAAAAATTATTTCATTTATAATCCATAATTCTATTTTTATGCAAAAATCGCAGAGCAAAAGTTAGCTGCTAATGGTAGCCACCAGAGTGGTTGCTGCTTCCGGTCTTGGCTATGCGGCAGTCTAACATACACACATTACCAAATAAGGAGTGAGAGTGACGCGTAGCCAAAACCGGAAGCTGCATACTCTCTGGTGGCTACCATTAGCAGCTAACTTTTGTGCTCCGATTTTTACATAAAAATGGAATTATGGATTATAAACAATTGCTTCAAAGCCACAGATACATTATTAACCTATGGATCAACCGATTCAGCAGCGTTTTTTCTCATTTTAATGCCATTGAACACGTCTTTTGATCAGATTGACAGCTACGGTGAGACGATCTCCCGTAAAAGCTCCGTATAGGTACGTGTTGTGATGTCTGTGTTTGCTTCCCCTGTCGTGAGATCGGATCGCTCAGTAATGATACTATACTTAAATAATCTGTGGAGTCTCAGCTTTAATCGTATATATTGTATGTGCAGTTTCGATAAGTAATAAGGGTATCTTTATTTTTAATTCTGTGCTAAAGTGCGTTAGCATTTTTTTTTAAAAATGAATAAAACCGCACGTCCCTGCGGTGGGAATATCGTGCATGCGCATATCGCGGTTATCACCATGACACGGTATATCGTTCAGCCCTAATGAGTAACGGATTTGTCCGAGGGTGCACGACGATGCAGAAATCAGCGTTCAGGCTTGGCTACAGCAGGTCAATCTGATGTTTTGTTCATATTTTTGATTGTAATTGTCTCATTTAAAACGATGGCATTGTTCATATTTGCCTGTTTAGTCACAATGGTCATGGTGTTTTTAGCGGCCTCTGCCCCCCTCTGCTGTCAGTGCAGGAAAAAATAAATCATTCATGTTCGTGTTGACATGAAAAGTGACCACACGGTCGGTGTCTCTGTTCATCTTTTTTTTTCTCCATGCCCTTAAAAGTTCTGTATGAATCATTAAAATATGAATGAATGAACATTTGCTGCTCAGTACCCAAACATAAATATGAAATAGGTCTCATCTCATCATTAACCCTCTGGAGTCGGTGCGCATAATTTTACGTAATTAATCATATATTTTCGATTATAAGGAGTAGAAATATGATTCAGATATCCGCGGAATCGCTGGAAGAGTAGCTTTCCAGTGGTATCTCCTGTGAGACTGTAACCAGGGCACAGCAGCCAATATGGCCGCTCAAAGCAGCTTGACTTTACACTGTGTGGGATTGGTGGATTCGTGTGTCCGTCAAGGAAATCGGCCGGTCTGAAATGACCAATGGCCATCGAGAAATCACTAAGGACCTACCCACCAAGTAAACAAAACATAAACCACGTGTCTCCCATCAGTTTACGTCTGTGAGGGGAGAGAGAGAGAGACAGAGAAAATGGCTAAAAAAAACAGTTTACAGTTGCCGACTTCGCCAGAGATTTGTTTCGCTAGCAGCAGTGAAGATAGAGCCTCAGAACCTGAAGTCTTCGACTCTTCTGAAGAAGAAGAAGAAGAAGAAGAATACAAAGACAACAACAAGGATCCATTTGGACATGGGTGAGTGTAAATATTACAGTAATAGTGTACTGGCAATGTGTGGGGAATACCGCGAAAATGAACAATAGGTTTATTGATATATATTTTTTATCGATAGTGATGAACTTTTTATTGGGACAAAATAGACTCTCCATTTGCAAACGTTTTACTCTGTGTTAACGTTATTTTGGTGTGTAAAAGTGAGATTACATGTGTAGATGATTAAATTAATCATTTATTCGTCCCACAACTGAGACATTTACAGTGACATGTTTTTGCCATCGATTATTTTATCATACTGTTCTGTACAGATGAGACTTTCATAGATTTATTTATGTGTGCATGTTATTATTTTACCGTCCTGTACAGATGAGACTTTGTCATAGATTTATTTATATGTGTGCCTGTGATTATTTTACCGTCCTGTACAGATGAGACTTTGTAATCAGATGTAGCCTATGTATATGTGTGTCTGTGATTTTATACTGAATGTAAAGTAACTGGAAATACCTGTGTGTGTGTGTGTGTGTGTGTGTGTGTGTGTTGTGACTCAGGTCCCTGGTTAGCCACTCCCCAAATCAGGAGAGATTGCTGACACCTGATTTGGGTTGACTGCTCAGCTACAAGTATGGGTGCCTGAGCAGTCAGTCTCTCTCTCCTCTTGGGTAGCTTGGCTCTACTGGACCTTGGTTGGTTGGTTGGTTGGTTGGTTGGGTGGGTGGGTGGTTGGTTGGTTGGTTGGTTGGTTCTTTATATACTGATGCATGTTCACACTACACACATAACTGATTAACTGACTTCATAGTTAATTTAGTTTCTTTAAATAAATGCACTTCAATTGGATGAATCATGTGTGGTCTCCTTCCTTTGTCCGTCCTTGAGCCAGGGGTGTGTGTGTGTGTGTGTGTGTGTGTGTGTGTGTGTGTGTGTGTGTGTGTGTGTGTGTGTGTGTGTGTGTGTGTGTGTGTGTGTGTGTGTGTGTGTGTGTGTGTGTGTGTGTGTGTGTGTGTGTGTGTGTGTGTGTGTGTGAGAAAAAAAAAAAAAAAACATATATATATGTGTTAGAAATTCGGAAACGATTGAAGACACATTACATTTATCAATGTTCCCCCTGCCCCCTACTTGATACGGTGAAAAAAAAATGTAACTTCCAAAAGTTAATAAGATGAATCATTTAACGTTAAATATTTTTCATTTCATAATGCTTTTTTCAAGTTCACTGCTCTGCTCCTAGAAGCAACTGGCAGAGGGTTCACATTATAAGCAGCAAGCAAACGGCATGTTACCTATAAATATTCTAGTTAGAGTGATAACTGTAGATTTTCATCATTCAGACAGTTCAATTTTGCTTGGGTGGAGCATGTTGTTCACTTTTCTATCATAAAAGCAAGAGGAAAGCATCTACAGTCTCAAGCAAAAGACTAGAAACAAAATCATAACTGTTGCCCTTTTGCCCTCCAAACACAAATAGGTTACTAAAACATTGTGTCTAATGGTATAAGGTAGTAGTAATGCTTATGTTATGTGGTTAAAACTGGATCAATATGTCCATACAAAAGTTAAACTTTCATGTGTGTGGTGAGGTTTTTTTGCGCCTTTCAATAACTTATCGAAGATATTAAAAGATAAATAAAATTCCTTGTAAAATGAGAAAAGCTTTCATTACCTGTCTCTCTTATCTAAGTCTTTTGTAACTTCCCTACTCTTCTATCTTCCTACCTGTAGGCATAACTAACATCCTGTCATGTGCTATCTCTATTGTGTGTTATGACAAAGAGCGGGCCCCCACGGGGTGACTAGGTTTAATCTCTTTAAGCAGTTATATAATGGCCCCCAGTTCACATTTTAATCAGCGAATAGGTGGCTGTGCCCGGGGATGAATAATCACATCTATAACTTTCTAATCTAATATCCAGCTGCATTCAAGTGGATTAGAGAGGAGCGGCAAGGGAGAGGAGAGGCGCAGGTGTACACAGAGATGAGAGCCAGAGTTGTAGGAGGATTTATGTGTGTGTTATTGCAAAATGGAGAAAATGAGACTTCATCATGTGTTCCCGTCTTTCTGTCTAAGTTTGCACGTGCGTGTGCGTGTGTGTGTGTACATCCCGTAACTGCACATTGCAGAACACACTGCCCATAGTATCAATCCTTTCACATCACTTTTGATTTGAGTTGTTTGGCAGGTTGTTTGGTGATGAGGATTGACAATCTCATTCCCTAGATGGGTCTGTGTGACCCGCGCTGTGTGCCGCACAACGGGATCAACATCACCGTGGGAACCAAAGTGAATCAAGAAATGTATCCAGATAGCCAGATGGACAGACAGACAATGACAATGTATCAGAGTCATCAAATTGAATTGTTTCCTGATGCACGCACGCACGCACGCACGCACGCACGCACGCACGCACGCACGCACACACACACACACACACACACACACACACACACACACACAGACTTAAATGGGAGGATTTAGCAGGAAATACAAAAACGCTGTGCTACAATAACCTAATTGAAAATCCGAGTCAGCATGTGAGCTCACAGGCAGTAAAGAGTGTATTAGACATTTATCATAAAAATAATGTGGTTTGTATTTGTATTTGTTTACATAACTACAATCTGTGTAATGGTCTAAACATTGTAGAAAGAGCATGAAGAAAATCAATGCAATGTTCATTCCTTGATTGTAAGTCGGGTCCTTTATAATGCTGTGACTGAGACTGATAGCATCATGTTGTTTAGTGATGATTAAATATGAAGGCCAATAAAACTCTTCCAGATCAATGTGAGGGGTCAAACAACTTTATATTGTGTATCCAATAACTGAAATATTTTATAGAAAAAGTTGTATTTATACACAAATATTATAGATATAAAAAAATAGGGTTTGAACAAAGCATGGACATAGGGACAGGACAAGCTTACAAAATGAGAAACAAAGCCGACATGAAGAAAAAGTGATGAAAAAAGGCAGACAGACAGCCGTACGAGAGCAAGTGGAGCAACAAAGCCAGTTTTATAAAAAATAATCCTTATTCGTGTTAGTCAAGAACACCAAGTCAGAGATGTTGGAATTTATACTGAACAGATCAAGTGACTCTCTGTGGAAATGTCAAGTATCCTTACGTATGCTCAGAGACTAAAGTGGTATTCTTTGAAATTACATTTGAAAGGTAGTGTATCACCCATTTTCTCTTCTGATGTCTATGAAGGCTACCTTTAAAGGAGCTCTTGAGAGATTAAACACACATGCAGGCATGATGGGAGAGAAACATAAACACATTTATATTGCTGGTTGAACAAAATCAGCTGATGTACAGCTGGTGGCAAAGACATTTAGTAATGGTCCAATAAAGGCTAAGGAGAAGAAGAACATTGCAACTAAAGAACAAGAATGCAAGATGGCTTTATCTAAGAGGAGAAAATGAAATGGACACATTTGACGTTAATACAAGTATGCAACAATGCATCTTGGGTGAAAACCCCCAAAAATATAAATGATTTGTTAACAGGAAATACCTCCAAAGGGGCACATTAAAAGTATTAGTATGGATCTCATCGTCAAGTACACCAGACCATTAGCTGATGAAATGAACACAAGCAGATCACAGCTTTATAAGAAGGGGAAGCCAACATGATAAGGAACAAGACTTCAAGAGATTGATTTTTGTTGAAAAATGTACAACTTCTGCACCAAAAATATCCTTTTGGTGCTAAATGTAATGCTCGACTAGAAACTGCTGTTGTCAGGATCCTCTTCATCAGATATTGTCTCAATATGTGTCTCAAATAGTGCTGACATGCAATGTCCAAAAGAATCAATACATTTGTATCCAAAATAAAGTTCCTCTTTGTTCTAGATGTTTTTGAAACTTCACGAGAAGACAAGATGGAGTTGTGGCCAGACCAAATTGTGTGTCACACGGCAGCCATTTGACAGATCCCGCTCTGTCATGCAAGAAGAGGCTAGACTCCCACCATCTGCCTCCACTGCCTACCGGAGTGCCACCCTACCACGGGTCAGTGGGTGGTCCCACTTCACTGCAGCACCAGCACTATGAAGAAATGATTTACTGAACCTCAAAGCTCAGAAAGAGTGAGTGAAGTAGCTGAAAAAAAATCTCATTATGATGCTCATAATCTTGTAATATTAAAAAAGTACATGCAAGTTATTTAAACCAGTGTTTCTGCAAGTGCAAGGCTTTCAATTGTGTTACTTTCAACCTGATCTCACCAGAATGCGTGACTCCACCACGACTCCTTAACACCACAATGCGTGGTGGAGTCACGAACTTTGTTACATTTACGTGTCGCCACCACGCAAACAACCCCAATGTAAAGTGAATGAGGCTCCTGTCGTCGTCCACACACGCATTTCTACAACGTCCCGTGAGCTTTTATTCTATAAAACGTTTTTTTAAATCTACTTTATAGCTTGTAGTAACTCACGGGAGGCTTCTTTTATTTTATTTGTATTCATAATAATTTTTATTTTTCGTCAGAATGTAAAAATTGCATTAGTTACGAATTTGTGTTCTCAAAGAACAGTGCAGTGTGTATAATGCAACTGTGATTTTTATTAAATTAGTTCGTTTTTAAGGAAGGCTAGAGCTTCAGCTGTGTCAAATAGATTGTTCCCTTTAGTTAACGTTATTTAAAAGATAATGATCATGTCCCCTGTATTGTATTACGAGTGTCCATTCCCATTGGATAACGGAGAATTTTACACCCGGAAGTAAGTATTCTCCTTACTGTCGATTGATTTTACAGTGATATCTGCACTACTCATCGACTAAAAAACACCAGATTATCCTTGTTAATTACACAACATTGATTGGTTTGAATTGTGTGCAATGCTTTTGTATTTTTCCCCTTCGATTCGGAGAAACAAAGATTTTTTCGGAGTTTTTGGATGGCAGAAGACACTACACTACCCAGAATCCTCAGCTATCGTTTGGGACTATTAGATTAGAGAATAACGAGTAATGAATATGCTTTAAACGGATCTGCAGATAAATATTTAGTCTTCTCAAGCACCAACTATCAAATATCTTGCCTGATTGTTGGCACTTGACAATCACCTTCACTGAATTTCACTCAGGTGTAACTAAAGTCTGATTTAAGGGTTGTTTATATTTCACATCATTAATCCAAATCTGTAAAGTAACTAAAATAAATGTAGTTGAGTAAAAATACCAGGTTAACCTTAAAGAAAGCCCTCAGGATTATAAAAGACCCCCCATCACCCCAGCCACAAACTGTTCTGTCTGCTGCCGTCTGGCAGGCGGTACCGCAGCATCCGGACTAAAACCACCAGACACAGAGACAGCTTCATCCCACAGGCTATACGATTATTAAACACCTGAACTTAGAAACAACATCCATAACATTCATCTGGCTGCTACTTAGAAATTATTTATCTAATATATCATATTTCAATCTCTTGTATAGACTCTTATTGCACTATTTCACTATTTTTTCTGTGTAGGCTTATCTGTTTTATTGCGTAGCACTGTTGGAGGAGCCTGTGACCTGGGGGGGTAGGACACGTTCTATTCCTGTTTTGAATAGTGTGCCGTCGATGGGTTTCATTCCATTTCAAAGTCCTTTTTGACGCTCTGTGTAAACTTCGCACACTGCCACTCCAACATCCAATCACAGAGGTTGAGGACTGATCAAGGGTTTGTCAAGCTAAGCACATGGTGTAGTCCAAAACGATAGCTGAGGATTCTGGGTAGTGTAGTGTCTTCGGCCATCCTAAAACTCCGAAAAAACATTTGTTTCTCCGAATCGAAGGGGGAAAATACAAAAGCATTGCACACAATTCAAACCAATCAATGTTGTGTAATTAACAAGGATAATCTGGTGTTTTTTAGTCGATGAGTAGTGCAGATATCACTGTAAAATCAATCGACAGTAAGGAGAATACTTACTTCCGGGTGTACAATTCTCCGTTATCCAATGGACGCTCGTAATACAATAGAGGGGACATGATCATTATCTTTTAAATAACGTTAACTAAAGGGAACAATCTATTTGACACAGCAGAAGCTCTGGCCTTCCTTAAAAACTAATTTAATAAAAATCACAGTTGTATTACACACAATGCAGTTTTTTGAGAACAAACATTCGTAACTAATGTAATTTTTACATTCTGACGAAGCTCACTGCGGGACGTTGTAGAAATGCGTGTGTGCACCACGACAAAGGAGCCTCATTCACTTTACATAGGGGTTGTTTGCGTGGTGCCGACACGTAAATGTAACACAGTTCGTGACTCCACCACGCATTGTGGTGTTAAGGAGTCGTGGTGAGATCAGGTTGGTTACTTTGTGTGAAGAGTTGATCTGTCTACAAACTCTTGTTTTGCCTCATTACTCATAATGTGGCCGCTTTTTCTCTATGCATCCAAAGCCATTGTTTTTTACCTTGCAGAATTTTGTCAGCAAACAATTTTGTTTAAACTGTTGACAAAATAGCAGTGATTAAACTTGTTTGATGAAGGTAACGGGAAATTGCTCTTTCACAGCATGCATGCAGTGAACAACTTTGGCTTTTAAATGTGGGTAAGATCATCTTGAACTATTCCAAGCGAGCAAAACTATTTCTGACGTTTACCAAATCCAAAGTACAGTTGTATTTACAGATATGTCTGCATGTTACATTGTATCTAACATTCTGACTATAGAGAGGCGAAGTCACGCCCATCTACTTCCGGCCCATGGGACCCCGGAAGCGAAACATTTACATTGAATTCAATGGAGAGAGAAAACGTATCTTTTGATCCCGTTTGAATTGTGCCACGAACTACACATATGATGTTTGTCAATCTTAAACAATAAGTTCCATATCAAAAAAGTCACATTGTGTTGTAAAACTGTTGAAATATAAGACTATGAAAAATACGCGACTACAAAGACTACAAATCCCAAATCCCATTCTGGCTCGCGTAAGTGATGTCACAGGCGATAATGCTCCAAGTGGTTGCGACTCGTAATTAAAGCGAAGAAAAAGAAGAAGATCTCATAACTGATTTATTCCCTCCAATAAATAAGAGATTGCTAAAAATAAATTCACTTTTACAAGATGCCTGTGTGCTTTGTACCAGGTTGTAATCACATAAGTGATCATACCACTTGCTCGTTCTATCGCTTCCCGTCTGATGAAAGGACCAGGAGTCATTGGACCAAACATATCAGGTAATACACATGTTTTGCATGGAACATAGTCAAGTTAGTAGCGAGCACGTTAGTTAGCATCACATTACTTAGCCTTGTCATTTGTATTAGCCTTAACATGAAATAAACCCAAATGTTAAACAGTAAGAGTAGTCATGATGGTAAGTATTTTGTGAAACATTTGAAGAGGAGCCTATCGCCCCCTCCATCAGGTGCTAAGGGGGCGGGAGGTAGGCTAACGGCACATTAGCATCTGCGATCTTTTCTACTTAATGCTATCTGCTCAAATGGTTAACATTGAACATTAAAAGATCAGGCAGTTCAGGGAGAGTCGAAGGAAGGCAGGCAGGCAGCTTTGCATGACATTTATTTATAGAAGGACCATGCATACAAAAACATTAATCTCAGCAAAGAGAAGAGATGCAATATGCCAGATTATAGCTAACAGCTAATTTCCATCTGTGGTCCATTCTTCTGGACGTGTTTCATTGTGATGATAGTGAGTCAATCTGTTTGTTGGAAAGACAGTAGTTGAGTGATTACTGAGAGAACATTATTAAAAGAGATAATTATTCAAAGTGTTGTTACTTTAAAGTGTTGTTACTGACCTTTTTCTCCTTTATTTTCTTTACCTCACCTGTAACTGCTGAGACCCTGAGGAACATGCACACTGGACTGACCTGCTCTGGCAACTTGATTTCCACTGTACGTAATAGTATTTGGTTATGGTATATTATTTATATACATCAAAGGCACAATGCACCCCCCAGAGACACACATGTATTGAGTGTGATATTTTGCATAGGTCATGTGAAATCATCTTTACATACTAGAAAACTGTAGGAGCGGCAACTTGTTTTGAAATTGAATTTTTAATATCCGATAATAAAGTTGATCTGTTTTCTTTATTCTTCTCTCTTCCCAGCTCCATCCATCACCATGCTCTGTTCCTGCAGGTCCTGCTTGCTAATCAATGCTCATATTTTTTTACACAATTACAAATAAAGTCAATGTCTTGTATGACATGAAGTTGTGTTTCATTCGGAGTCAATAATAAACTCATTCTGCCTTCATCCATTCTGCCTTCAACTGCACAATGATTGTGGACTGCACCGACATCCATGTAGCTGCCCCCAGTAAGATGAACCAAGCATAGAGGGTCACCATCATGCCTAAGGACATCCAGCTGGCCCTCTGCATCCGCGAGAGAGGGCTTAGACTGACCCGAGACCAGCACACCCAAACACAACGGCTCTTTTAAGAGCCACCTACAGTTTCAAAGAGTTGCAATCCTACGTTATTATAATTATTAAACTGGTTCATGTGTCACTTAGTTTACTGAACCGTGATGAATGAAAGAAATTAGTGAGGTAGTGGTTTACTGAAGTTACAAAGACATTAATATATGAGTAACAGGTCAGTGTAAACACAAGCTTCTGTCAATTATGGATCATTCAAACTATTTATATACAAATAAAGTTCTAAAACAAGTATTCGGTATATTCCTTGATAGCTTTTGGAGAAGGTTGTTTTTAAGTTTACTAAAATCTATCGTTTCAACTGTTTCACTTTATAAAAAGGAACAGGTGAGTAGAGCATTATTGAGTATCTTATTCTGTCAGTAAATTATCCAAATTAAATGTTTATCATTATTTTAGTCAACCCTAAACAAATTGATTGTACCTTTTTAATAATGACCTTACATGGTCGCCAAAGTTAAATTAACTTCAGAAAATCAAATCAATTCATTTCTCCAACAGTCAACTATTTTCATAAAGAATATATATATTTTTCAAAGTCAACTTTATTGTCAATCTTACTCAGTTTGTGTTTATAGACAGAGAGATCAAAAAGACTTGTAAATCAAATAAAATTATACAATTTACAGATATGTATACAAATATATATATATATATATATATATCCTATATACACCATCATGTATAATGATGGTGGACACTTCACTGTCTGGATGGCAGCTTGCTGGTCTCTGCTCAGTCGCATTGAGGCAAGAATTGCCTCAAGCCCCCGACCCCCATGCCCCTTCATCAGCTCCGGCACGGTGACAATGGCCTGATGTTGAGGCCGTGGCTCTGGCTCAGGTGACAAAAGCCATGCCATGCCACACTGTGCTCCCCTCAGTGCAGACCTGAACCAGTCTACATCCTGATTGGCGATGTCTCTGGCGATGTGTATGTCTCCTCTCACTGTTGGTAAAGTTGAGACACCGGCTAGACTACTTTGGAAGTGCCAGGCTTCCTCCACTGGCACTCAACATCTGTGGAGCTGATCTGCCAATGCTGCAGCGTGGCTGCATTTGTACATCCCCCGTGCACAATCACAGACAGCGCTCTGCATCTGCCATCGTCTCCCATGCAGATCTGTACAAATAAAGTAAGTACCATGTTTGTTAGCATGCTATAATAGATTGAATGAGCAATAATACAAGGATGGTCCGGATCTGGGGGTGGGAGGGGTTATTTTCCCATAGTTTTGTCTGTCCTCTTGTCTGATTGCTGTTATTGTTTGTTTTTTCTGTATTTTTTGTAATTTGTGTTGTACTGGTTGTGATTGTACATTGTATTTTTCTAAATGTGTATGAATACATTTTTGAAAAACATTTGATCAACAATATAAAAGGATGTGGTCAGGATCTAGACTCAGTGTGTAGTTTATTAATTAATCAATGCTCTCTACATTAGGAAAACACATACCAGTGTACCCGAGGGAGTCACACACAGCTGTGCCTAGATAACCAAAACCCTTGAATCTACACACAGCAAATAAACTCAAATGACACAACGAGATGTAAAAGGAGATCACACATACAGTATAGTCGATATAAACTGGCCGCTTCAATCTGAAGAGCAACTAAAACAAAACACGGGAGTGTACCTTGTTCTTGTGAACACTAATGTAATCCACAGCATACACAGAGACCACAAAGTTCTTAAGGAGAAAACTAGTTACTAAAACAAAACACGTTAGTGTACCTTGTTAGCTAATGTTAGCTAGCTGACATTAACGTTACACATTGCACTCATATTACTCACCGAAACCTTGTAAAGCCGGTCCCGCTGCTCTTACAGAACCGACTAACTCCCCTTTCGTGTATGTCCAGCTCTCAACGTGTCCAGACTTGTAGTGATGTTCACCTCGTTTTATACTTTTATTCTCATTCTGAAAGAAACAGGTGAAATTTGCTAACGTGACGACCGTCTTTGTGATGGTGACGCGTATTGTGCGAGACCAGAGACCTGTAGTTCACACAGCGGTTTCACACAAAAAAATGTGTAACTTCACAGTTTTACGACACATTTTTATTTTTTTGACTTGCAAAATATTCTTTTAAATTGACAAACATCATATGTGTCATTCGTGGCACAATTGAAACGGGATCAAAAGATAACCTTTCTCTCTCCATTGACTTCAATGTATAATTTTACGCTTCCGGGGTCCCATGGAGGCTCCCGGAAAGGGAGGGACTTCGCCTCTCTATTATGCCACTGGCCAATGATGTTTGTTTATCTTGAGTGACATGATCTGAGGGTACAGAGAATAAACTAAAGATAAGAGAGCAAAATGACTTTATCTAAGTGATGCATCATACTGTATGCATTTCTGGAAACAAACACAATCAACAAAAGTAATTTCTACATGTGTTATTGATGCACACTCCAAATTGATTATAACCTGTTGTATGGGGCTAGCATGTTTTCAAGATTACCTGTAGCAGCCTGTAAGCATTTGTTATGATCAAGTCCTTCGACAGGTTGCTTGCTGAGTCAAAATTGCAATCTGAGAGTGATGTCAACCATCACTTTCTTTACATCTCTCCTGCCATATTTCCCAAGAGAAATACTTTTTGCACCTTTACAAATGACACTTCAATGTGTGAGTGTGTGTCAATTCCCATCTGTCTGCTGGTTGCTCTTTCACACAGATTTGAAACCTGTTTTAAGAGCTATGCAGGGCCATGGAAAAATTGGTAATTGTAGGACTTCAAGTGAAAACAATAAACGACTGGAGGCCCGGACATATGCAGATGTGCTTCATGAGCCAGAAATAGACAACAGTTAATTCCCTTCCTCTATCTAGGTGTTAATGTCGTAGCAATCAGCCCAAGTGCTTTTTGATTAGCTCATTATTAATGCATGCACACTCCTGGAACCTCAAATCACACTTAATTACAACTGTGATTTGAGCAGTGACCAATATTGATGTAATTAAATAATTTGAATTTGCTGCTGCGGCATCATCTTTTTGACTGGAAGGGACAGATAGAAAAATATGCTTTAAGAAAATAAATAAAAAAAGACAACTGAGCTGACAATTAAAGCTGATATGATATACTTTATTAATCCCCGTGGGGAAATTGTTTCTCTGCATTTGACCCATCTTAGTGTTAGGAGCAGTGTGCTGCCATTTTGAACGGCGCCCGGGGAGCTGAGTGAGTTTGTGTATACGTGTGCAATTGCTCTGTCCATCCGTGTGTGAGCAGAAGTTTTAATTGAGGTTAGTCACAGAATAGATTACAAATGCTGATCATATGTAACATACACATTGGTTCCTTGATGACATGCGTTTGGTTTTTGCTTTAGAAAAGTGTTTACTTGACCTTGTAAACATGAAGTCTGTCTATGTTTTCTGGCATTTGAAGCAGCACAAATGTCCTCTTTGTCAATTTGATGAGCTGATTCTATCCAAAGATGTAGACGCCCATTTACAATCCTTTCACAATACTTCTTTGTTTTGTTGTGCATGGTCATTTGTTTATTCAGCTGACTATTAAACAGAGAAATATTGAGCTACAGTAGTGTGCATGTCCGGCTTATCCTGTATCCTTGCCCCAAGACTCTGTTAAACAAAATCACATTTCAATATTATTCCTGTGGTTGTTTTGATTTCCAAAAGTGTTATTTATTTAATAACACTTCAGGAAAACTTTTTTAAAACCCAGGGAGAGAGGGACACAACAAAAAAGTAAAAAAACATCTTCTGCTTTTCATCTGAAAACAAGGGAGCTCCTGAAAACCTGGCTTTTTGGAGATAAGAGCTGCTCATGTGATGGCAGTCTGGCTGCCTGATGATTTCCATCCCGCTATCTCCTCATCTATTCCCCTGAAGATGAAAGAAAACAGTTTGCAGCTACTTACTGGGACCCTGCAACACATTAGTGGCTACTGCCACGGCCTTCAAAGACTACAAGTCTGTCTGTGTGTGTGTGTGTGTGTGTGTGTGTGTGTGTGTGTGTGTGTGTGCGTGCGTGCGTGCGTGCGTGCGTGCGTGCGTGTGTGTGTGTGTGTGTGTGTGTGTGTGTGTGTGTGTGTGTGTGTGTGTGTGTGTGTGTGTGTGTGTGTGTGTGTGTGAGAGAGAGAGACAAAGTAAGACAGGCAGGCGGAGATCTTTGACAACGTACATGTGTATTTAAGAGTTACTGGGCCCGGTATGTCTGTGTTAGCGTGTGCACATGTGCGTGCTTGCTGACATTCTAAAGAGGTGTAAGGTCAAGGTTCGTGTCAGCTCGCCTCAGCTGTCACCCCCTGAGCTCTTTATAAAATCCCTCACAGCTCTTTCAGCTGCTGTTTGAACATCATCAATTTAGCAGAGCCTTTAAACTGCAAAGCTGGTGAGGTTTATACAGACACGTCTTTTCATTTACATCTTACACGTTTGTAAATATTTGCCCCAAACTTAAAAGATCTTTGAAAAATGTCAAGGCAAATAAAGTATAAAACAGAATCAGTGCCATATTTTGGACACATTTGTATAATGTTTGCAAATGTTTTGTTATGTTGGCAGTTAGAAAACTATTATGCAGTTATCACTGACGTTTTACGTACAACATTAGGTGTGAACCCTAACGTGCCAATACGTGTGCCTGCTTAGGAGCTAGAGGAGGACTGAGGCTGTATATACTGGCCGTTTCTCAATCTCGAGGATACTGGCTTCCAAGCCAATATTTCAAGGATGCTACGTCATCGAGTGCCGCCGAAGGACTGTTCCAATCTCCAGCATACTTGGAATTCCACCGAGGCTGCGTCCTTGGTTTGGGGGAAATTTCGAGGCTGCACATGGGTAGACTTCGCGTCCTTAAAATCCCCACAATGCTTTGCACACGGACCAATTTCAAAAACCCTTGCGGAGAATTGCTGAACCGACGCAGCACACATTTAAATCTAAGTATGTAGTGGCGTAGAACATGTGTTGGTAAATATGTTACTTTGTTACATTTGTTTGTTATCACCAAAAATATGTTCCGTGAAAGTAAAGCAAGTTCATAATTAGATAGACATCGTGAGGTATTTATTTTCGGTACAGTTTATGTTGAAACCGTTAGAGAGAGTGGCACACTTGTTAGCCTGCTCCATTCTTCTTCGTTTTCCGAAGCCGTGGCTTGGAAGCATACTTGCTTCGTTTCTGAAGGAAGTGACTTGGAAGTATGCGACTACCAAGCCAGCATCCTCGCGATTGAGAAACACCCCCTGTATAGACATATCTTGGTAACAACTTGATTGGATACAAGTGGTTTGAGAACTTAGTATGGATTTATTTTTTGTAGGTTTTCCACTGTTAAAATGTTAAAATGTTTTTTGGACAAATATATTTCATGAGCATCTGGATAGAGAGCTTGGCCATTTAATTGGATATAACATTTGTAAAGGATATTAAGACATTTTAATCTTAGTCTTAATGTTTAGTTTTGTCATACCATGGGTACAGGTGGAAACTTATAGAGTTTTAGAGATATATACCAATCATCCATAGTAGATACAGTAGGTTTGAATGTTATTTAAGTTCAAAGACAAGCTGAAGTACAAACTGATTTGTTCTTTTGTAATGTATTTTGAATTGTGTGATGGAAGGAAGAAAGGCGTTTATAACATTCCAGAATTGTAGGACTCATTCAAGTCTTTTTTTAAGAATGTTGCTTCTGAATTAAATGTTAACCTCACAACTTCACAAGGTGATCTGACAGTTAATGCTTTACTTTGTTGTACTGAGTGCTCCAAAGACAGAAATGTAATCAGAGTAATTGAAAAAAAAACAGAGGAATGATGTGCCAGTGGAAGTGCGAGATGCATGTTTTTGATTAATACTGCCAGAGAGGTCAAAAAACTGCCAGGGAAGAAAGTAGACAAGAACATTTACAGAATATGTTTTAAAGAGATTAATGAATTAATAGAAGACGGCATGACAAGATTTGGTTCCTCTGAAGCCTGTGTGAGCACTTCCCCCCTGGATAGTTAAGCATGTTTTGCAGATTAAGGAATTAGAAGAACGATGAGGTAGAAAGAGGAAAAAAATAATAACTAAAGGTGTCTCAGGGGAATGGTTGAAAGGAAAAGGCCATTGATTTGATAAATCCTACAAGCCGCATGTATAAAGCATTTATTTTTATAATATTTATATTAGTCCAAACTTTCTTTTTAATTTACTCGTTGCAGAAAGCAAGAGTATATGGAAGCGCTTGAAGGCATGCAAAACAAAAAACAAAAAAATGGTTTTAGTTAAAGGTGACATGTCATGCTTTTCCGGTTATTGCCCGTCCCCTTGTGTGTTATGAAGGTTTTTATGCATGTAAACGGTCTGCAGAGTCAAAACCCTCAAAGTACACTATGTAGGGAGTAAAACTCTAAAACAGAAAATACCTCCCCAAAACGCCTCGTTGGCGATACGTCACTGTCCATTTGATTCTTCCGGGGACATCATGATGTCATCCGTACCCGGAACGAAATGGACCAATCCGTGGAGCCGTTACGTTACGTCCGCGGAGCCGTTACGTTAAGCCCCTGCTGATTAGTCCAAATTGACCAATCCATGGAATTCCTCACACACTCAGTACATGCAGCTCTGCTGATTTCTCCTTCCTGGCTGCAGGCTGATAACAGACAGTTGGGATCGCGGCGAAATTCTCTCTGCAGACCCATTCTCACAGCGTTTATCAACCTTTTTCTTACTCAATATCAAGCCACACTTATTGTTTTTACTTCGGCTGTGACTTTGTGTGTGCTCAGGGTGAGTTTGGCTGTGTTTCGCTTTTGCTGTGTTTCGCTAAACAAGGAAATCACACCTCCACGGAGCTTAGCGCGATTCACAACGTCCCGACTGGTCCCGACCAATCGGAGCACACTGGGCTCACAGGGAGGGGGGGGCAAGAGCTGCAACGAGCCGTTTAGTGGAGAGAGTGAATACACATACTTTACAGAGATGCTGTATGCGAAACCAATGTGAGTTTGGAAAATTGCACAGTATAAATCTATTCTAGTAGACCTCAACAATGGAATTATGATCAGTGGAAATGGCCATGACATGTGACCTTTAAGAAATGTTAAGAACAGATTATTTCCAAGATAATAATCATAAGAAATGTGTTTCCCCCATTTGTGAAGTGTATTATTGTAATACACATTTTGGCAACACGGTGCACCAAAATCAATAACAACTACAAAGAAATAAACTGTGTCCGTTTGTATGAGGGTGTGTCCTTTGTCCAGAAGAGTGGAGAAGAGTTTGGATGCAGAACTGTAATCGATGAGCCTCAGCCTGTAAAAGCTGGCTGTGAAAGACCTGACCCTAATGTCTGACCCCCTCAGCTGCAGCGAGCGCTGGCCACTTGTCTTTTTTAACATTGAATGTGTTGTGTAAATTCTACCAAATGTAACGCTGCAGGTCCTTGGGTCCTAAGCCATAAAGTTTTGTACATCACATGAACAGATCTTGAGATGTACGGATCCCCGGATATGCGATGGAGAAAAACAAATACTTAAAATAACAACTTTCACAGAAAAAAGGAAAATACATTTATTGAAAAAATCAATTGGCAAAACTTTTTTCACCTGCCCTTAAGTCATAAACACACTAGAGAAAACCACTTAGATCAGACGCTAAAAAACTATTTCATTTCCCGCTTGCCTTTGAGGGCTTCCGTAGGAGGCCGGTGCAGGAGGATGGAAATACTGAAAATAGGTGGGCAGACAATGTGATGCTCTAGCTAGCCCGAAGGGTGAAAAGACAAGTGCAATTCAAGCTGTAGTGCAGCGATTGAAAATAAGAGCTATGCTTGTGTTGGTCTCTATGAGTCTCAAGTTGCGGCCGCATGGGTGGGACCCCTGCCTGGTGTTGCCCACCTGACAGTGAGCAGTCTGCAGAGCGACCTTTTGATCAAGGGGTGGCTCTGACCTGAACACTGTTAAAACATACCTCTGGTTGCAGGAGCTCAGGAACAGGGAACCTCACATACTGTGCCATGGATTACCAATTCAGTTATGTCACTTTCCCAAAGAAGGCCCTTATTCCTGTTGTTTTTTTCAGTACCTGTGCTCCCATCCACTACTGATTTCAAAATTACCATTGCTACATGAAACAACATCATCTACCCCCAAGCTAGTTTGGCTCTCCTGATTTGCATATATGCAGGCTTCACCTCTAAGGCATTGATGATTCAATTACATTTGTCTTTTTTATCAGCAAAAGACATTTCACATACGTCTTTTAAATGATTTTGATGCCCACCCTTGCTGCATTCTGGGTTTGGCACCTCCCAAGATGTGTGTGATTGGTTTACAAAAATAAAAACAACCCAAAGGTTTGTTTTCCCCTTAGTACTGGTGGGTTCAGCCAGACCTTTCTCCAGCAGTTACATGTGGAGATAGGTCTGGCTTATACTGAAGATGTGACAACCTACCTACTCTTGAGTTCCTTCTCAAGTGGAGGAAAACTAAAAGTGACATCCACCGAGGAGACCTTGTTCTGTGTGGAAACACAATACTTTCAATGGCCAGTGATAAAAGGATTATGAAACAGTTATATAAGATCTAGCATTCCTCTCCTGTCTAGAAAATTAGAGTGATTCAGTTCAGACCTGACACATGACTGATGTTAGGTGTCACTCACTCTCATTTTCTAGCTGTTTTGAGAAATTGGAAAGCAGCAGTTACATATGAACTGTAAAAAGAATAATTAAATAATCCTTTAAAGTTTATTTTTATTTGTATTTTATTAGCTTCATCTGTTTATCAATCTTCATTATGGCCAATGTATCTGTATACTGTTACAGAGAAATGTGTTATGTATTTTTTTATGCATGGAGATGAGTGTGAATGTGTGGCCAAAAAAGGATCTTATGAAACATGTGAAATATGAATTAATGTGTTTGATATTGAGTAAGTATGTTAGCTTTATTATGTAAATACTAAAATAATCAAGGGAAGATAGCATGTTGCATTTATGTCGAACATAATTAATTTGTAGATTGGTATCCTTATTGAGTTTCTTTACAGTTCACCTTACACAGTGAAATCTCATTAAAGGGAAGACCATGATAAGCTGTGTGTTTAAGTCATGTGTTAGAGGAGCTTTAACTTGCTGTTAAAATTGTGTGGCCACAGCACAACGATAATATAATGACTTTGCTTCTATAAATACAGGAAATGTTCCAGATTGGCCTAACATCAACATGAAAGCAGCCAAGCATTAAATGCAGTCCCACTTATCTCTAGTGTTGATTCCTTTTTTTATTGCTGCATTTTGAATAAGCTCTAAAGCACGGTGGGGTTGTTTTATGTCCACATAGTGCAGTGTTCAGTCTTCAGAAGGAGAGAAACACACTGGTTGCAATTACGATGATATCCACCAACACTGCCATACAAACAACCAAATGATTGCTAGGGGGCAAACACATTCTATTTGTGGCATTAATTAGTTCAGCACAACTTAATGCACTTGATTGAGAAAAAGTGGGGAAATGTGCTTTTCAAGTAAAGAAAAACCCTGGCCCTCAGCTATTGTGGTGGATTGTATTGTTAAACGTAACATTGGTGTAAATGTTGAGTAAGAAACAGATAATACACAGAAGGAAACAGAAATTACGCTGGGAGTTTAGCGAACAAATGTACTGTTATTCATGTACTTATATTTAACAGGCTCAGTTGGGGATTTGTTCAGTTTGATGTACTTTATAAATGGATTAAATCCAGGCACTAAGAGAAACACATGGTTACATGTAATGTATCATTCACAGAGGACTTACTGCGAGCCGCTGACTCAGGCCTAGCCCTAAAGCTTGTTTATTATATGAGTGGAAAGGCCTTTGTTTCATGCTTTTTTTTGGTGGGGTTCCACATAGTACTATGCTGGGTCCCCTCTTAGTGACTATACACTCTACCAGTGGCTTAAATTATGCACATAAATAATGGTTCCTATAATTATTATGCAGATGATCGTAATGTCAATAAAAGCCTGGTACACCTAATGTCTCCTGTTTCATGTCCTGCCTCGTTGTAAAGCAATGGGTGTACAATGACTGTAAATCATACATAATAATAATAACCCCTTTGACCCCAGCACTAGCAGCATTAACAATATTTTATATTGTCTGTATGATTTGTTCTAATAACAGTTGACGTTGAGAGTTATAGTTTCATGCTAAGGAAGGTAGGCTATTTTCTCCATTCTTGGTCCTTATATGGCTAAGAGCCTATTTCTCCTTTTACAAGCCATTAACCAAAAACTGAGAAAAGTACAATATCTTCAAGCAAATGTGGCAAGGAGAAGAGTTGTAGATATAAGAAGCACGGACGGAGGGAGGAAAGAAGTGGCTGGAAAAAGTAGAACGTGAATGAAATGTAGAAATACAAGAGGGAAGTTGTTGTGAAAAGCAGGACTCGGAGACAGTTGTCCAAATATAGAATGTTCTTTAATAACAAAAACTAAATCGTACTTTCAAAAAATAGAAAGTAGTTAAACAGCCAAAACTAAGTTGTACAGCAACACAAAAACTCACTTGGCAAAAGGTCTAAATCGCAAGGTAGGTGTCAGGAGTCAAAAGGCCAAGCAATCTCACGGGCGGGAAACACACAAAGTCAGGAAATGTGGGATCTGGAATGACAGGAAAGATTACTTTCAAAATAAAAACAGGAAGTGACAAGATCAAAACACAAAACTAGAGTAAAAACATAACTAAACCTAACATATCTGTCGAGTCACAACAGAAGTAAGATGAAAGTGAAAGGGAATGAAGGGATGGATGAAACCAAAAAGTCTGTAAGGAAACAGAAAATAAAGCAAAGAAGGTGAAGTGTATTGTAAGTAAGAGAAAGAGAAAACTGGTGCCACAAATATTCCTTTTTCTCCTCTCCATTAAAAAAAGACTCAGGGCGAAACAACGGCACTCCGGCCCACATCTCGGTCCCTTTAATAAGGGTCTTAAAAGTAATTTACAGCAACATATGTGGCAAGGCATCAAAAGTGCATTTGGCAGATAAAGATGCCATTGCTGACAGAAATGTGGTGCCTGGAGCAAGGCCACAGCTCTGTATTCCCCTCTCTCTTTCTTTCATGCAGATACACAGACAGTTTTTCTCCCCACCATCTCCACACTCTCGCTTCTCTTTCCTCATCTCCCCTCTAAGACTTTCTCCACAGATTTCATTCCTGTCTTTTTTCTATCTTCCCACCTTCAACTCCCTCCCTCACCATGCTTTTCTTTGTCCTTACTCCCTCCTACACATCTCCTTCCATATTTCCCCTTCGCCAACTCCCTCCTTTCTCCGTCATCCTGATTTCATGGTCATTTAAACGAAGCCATTCATCACGAGCCCCTGCACAATGTTTTGTAAAATATGTATTCTGTTTTCAAGGCACGTTGCGTCACAAACAAGGATCTTATTTCATGTTTCTGTGGCGTGAAGCAGCCCCCTGGACAGGACACCAGTGTCTCATTGAGGTTTAGCTCTCCATTAACACTGTGTGCCGATCACAAAGTCCTAGATGTTAAGTCAGGGAATCAAATCCCAAACCTCTTGTAACCAGTCAACTGATCTGTAGCCTTCCACTAAAATCTGAGCATCAGACATTATGCCCACTCAACTTTCCCTTCTTGTTCTCTATCACCTCTCTTAACACACTCTCTTTCATCCATCTCTCTCTCTCTTCTCCACTGTTGCTCTTCTCTGGCCTCTCTTATACACCTCTCTCCATTAACTCCCCCACCCTCCTTCACTACACAGTTTTTTTTCTCCAGATTTACAGTATTGCCTTTCGGCTTCTTCACCGTAAATACTTCCCACCATCCCTTTACCTTTCCTTATACACTCCCTCTTCCAGACAGTGTGATGTGGGTAATGTGCTGTTGAGTTAATGGGTTCATTTTTCAACATCTTTCCTTTCATGACAAAGAGGAGAAGAGAGGAGGATCCTTGACTTGATTGCGATGAGCTATGATGACAATTACATCCTGTGTTGGGACTTGCAGACGTTACCTCAATGTGAATAATGCACCTCTAAATCAATTTCCAATTTTTTCATGAAAATAGTTGTTATATAATGCAAATACATATTCCCCTTAAGTTAGATACAGTTGTTAAATCCTTAAGTAATGGTTTGACATTATGGGTTGCATGTATATTATTCACGTTCAGTGTTTCCCCTAGGTTTACTGCCTTGGCAGGGTGCTGCTCGGGTACCCCCCCAATGGGAGCAGAGAGAGGAGCTGTGGATTATTGTTATTGATATCGTACAGTAACAAAGTATTTTTACATTAAAAAAGTAATAAAGTACATTGTTACACTGTACTGTATTACTTTTATTCAAACTGTATTCCCTTCTGATCATGTAGCCTACACTTCTATGGGACTAGTTTTGTATCATGAAGATAAAGCAACACTTTTTCAGAATAAAGCAAAACTATGAGTTTAAAAGAGAGAAAAAAACTGAGTCAAGCAAAATAAAATAAATTTCAAAAATAAAACTATAATCAATCAATCAATGTTTATTTATATAGCCCAATATCACAAATGTTACATTTGTCTCAGTGGTCTTCACAGTGTGTACAGAATATCAGTATGACAATACGACACCCTCTGTCCTTAGACCCTCACATCGTACTGTGACAGTTTACTTATGTAGGTTATTTGGGGTGCCAGTCAGGTCTCTCTCCTGACGTTTCAGATTTGGCTAGTCAGTCAGTTTTTGTAAATCTGCACAAAGGTGTATACATCTCACTGTAAACACCCAACATTGAATTACATTAAAATATAAGAAAAGACACAACTCAAAATCATAATCACAAATAGTAAGTGTATTTTTGTATATCCCCCCCTCAAACAATTCGTTTTCCCACAGTTCAATATTAAATCCAAAACGTTCCACTCCGGGTGTCCTTAAAAATAAAATAAAACAGTCAATTACCACAGGAGAATGTCAGTCGGTTTTAGCAATCCAGTCCTGGTTTTTAAGGTTTTGTGAGATGAGCGGCTCCTTTCAGCTTTGTAGTACACAATAATCCAACAACGTGAAGCAAGGGTATGATGCCGGATGACGGTGGACGGTGGATCAGACAAACGGTACGGACTTTAAACGACCTAACTGCTGGTTGCTAACAGATGAGCGTGTTGCTCCGCCGATCGCTCTTGCTGCGCACACACCTGCTCCGCCGATCCCTCTTGCTGCACACACCTGCTCCGCCTAACTAAATAGGGGAAAAGGGAAATGGAAGGGCCAACCAACAGCGAATCACTGGCTGGGTGGGCGTTACCGTGAGTGACTACCGGTCACATAAACACCGGTTGTTACACTCCTTCCCCCATGAGAGAAGCCTGACATAGGAAGGCTTTTTCATTTTCCTTATCCCTCCTTATTTTATTTCCGATAGTGTTGTTCCAACTTTAAGCTGGAAAACCCACAAAATCCTCTTCATCGCTTTCCTCTTCAAAAATCTTGAGGATACGCTGATGTTGCTTTCTGTCCATCTCTTCAGCAGTGGGAAAGCATGGTTTGATTTGAGCCACATTAACAACACGAATGTTCTCTCCAGTCTCTTCTAGGACCACCTCAAAGTTTAGAGGTCCGACTTGCCTGATGACACGATAGGGACCTTTCCACCTCGGTGCCAATTTGGCCATATAGGATTTATCAGCCCTTGAGTAAGGATGTGCTTTTATCCACACACGATCCTTCTCTGAGAAATCCACATCCCTTCTTCCTTTGTCATAGTTTATTTTTTGTCTCTGCCTTGCTTTTTCCATGTTGCCGTTTACCATTTTCTGAAACTCGGCTATCTGTTTAGCTGTAGTGTATGCAGAGGTGTCAGGATCACAGAGATGGGGCTTTAGCTCGACATCCAATGGGCCTTTCAAAGGACGACAAAGGTTTAGCTCTGCAGGGGTGACTCCTGTGGACTCATGTACCGCTGAATTCAGTGCAAAGCGGAATTCTGATAAGTATTTGTCCCAAGCTTTGTGTTTTTCTTCCACATAGGAAGCTATCATAGCTTTCACATTCCGGTTAACTCTCTCAGTCAGATTGGTTTGAGGGTGGTACGGTGAGGTCCGTTTCTGCTGAAGGTTCCACCGCTTGCATGTTTCTCCAAAAACAGCTGAAACAAACTGGGGACCTTGGTCCGAGAGGATGAAGGTCGGTACACCCCAGCGAGTCAGAATCTCCTTTGTTAATATCTGGGATACTGCCTCTGCTGTTGCTTTACGAAGTGGAAACATCTCAACCCATCTGGTGTAGTAGTCCACAAAGACAATGAGATAGAGGTTACCACTAGAGCTTCTTGGGAAGGGTCCCATGAGATCAACTCCTAACATCTCCCAAGGTCCATGTACCACAGTCTGCTGAAGTTTCCCTGGAGGTTTTCGGGTCTGAGGTTTGTAGAGCTGGCAAACCTGACAACAACGTACATACTCTCTCACATCAATGCTCATTTTAGGCCAATACACAAGGGCTTGTAGTCTTTTATACGTTTTATATCTTCCGAAATGGCCGGACACAGGATCATTATGATAATGGTGGAGTAGTTGTTGGCGTAGTGAAGATGGAATATACACCTGGTATAACGTTTTGTGAGGTAAGTGCACCACTCTGTATACCTTGTCCTCCAAAACAGTAAACTTGGTAGTTGCGTTTTCAACGACTTCTCCTTTTTCCATGATTGCATCGTACAGAGTCTGGATGACAGAATCCTCCTGCTGGGCTTTCCAGATGTCCTCATCAGTAATTTGGAGGTTTCTATAGGTGTCCCTCTTGGAGAGCAGCACAGCAGCACAGGTGGCAAGTTGTGTCTGGGCATCATCCACAGGAGCTCTTGACAGCGCATCTGGAACTGTGTTGTATTTTCCTTTACGGTACTCCACAGTGAAGGAAAACTCCTGGAGACGGAGAGCCCAACGAATAAGTCGAGTGCTAGTTTTTTGCGTTTTGAAAACCCAGACAAGTGAGGAATGATCGGTCACTACTGTAAAGTGTCTGCCTTCCAAGTAGTACCTCCACTTCTCTAGGGCCCATACGACAGCGAGGCATTCTTGCTCTGTGGTCGAGTAGTTCCGCTCTGCCTGGTTTAAAGTTCGGCTGGCAAAAGCCAGGACCTGCTCTGTACCGAGACCAGTCTGTTGAGCCAAGACTGCCCCCAAACCGACATCACTGGCGTCAGTATAGACGATAAATGGGAGTTTAAAGTCAGGATGACCCAGGATTGGCGGTGAAACCAGATGTTTTTTTAGAACCTCAAAAGCAGTCTGACATTGAGAAGTCCAGAGGAACTTGGCTCCTTTCCGTTTAAGGGCGTTGAGTGGTTCGGTTAACTGTGAGAATCCAGGCACAAAGCGATGATACCATCCAGCCATCCCAAGAACCCTTTGGAATTCCTTGATGTTCTGGGGAACAGGGAAATGCTGTACTGCCTTTGTCTTTTCAGGGTCAACTTCAATACCAACGGAGGAAACAACATGGCCCAGAAACTTCAGAGAGGTTCGAAAAAACTGACTCTTTTTCATGTTGACTGTAAGATTAGCCTCACGTAGTTTGTCTAGCACCGCTTGTATATCAGATGTGTGTTTTTCGAAGGTGTCAGAATAGATGATGATGTCATCTAAATATACAAAGCATGTGTTTCCCTGTAGGTCCCGAAGTACTATCTCCATCAGCCGTTGGAAAGTAGCTGGGGCGTTCTTAAGTCCAAATGGCATTACTTTGAACTGATACAGGCCAAAAGGGCATATGAAGGCAGTTTTTTCTCGGCTATCCTTATCCATTTGAACTTGCCAGTAGCCACTGTTGAGGTCCAAGGAAGTGAATACTGCAGATCCAGCCAATGACTCTAGTATTTCCTGGATGTTTGGTAAGGGATAGGCTTCAGTGTGGGTAGCTGTATTCATCTTTCTGTAGTCCACACAAAACCTTGGTTTGCTATCCTGTTTTTTAGGCACCAGGACAACGGGAGCAGCATATGGAGAGGAAGATGGCTCAATAATGTATTTTTCTAACATTTCTTCCACATGGTCTTTTATGACCTGAAGTTTGGATGGGGACACATGATAGGCCTTCTGTTTGATGGGCATATTGTGGGTGAGGAACATTTTGTGCGTTAGAATATTTGTGTTTCCAAGTTTTTCTGTACAAACATCAGAGTTTGCTTGTAGTCGACGTAACAGTTGTTTTTTTCCGAAATCGTCTAGGTGAGAAGTGAGGGTTGCAGCCTGTAGGAGGTCAGGGCATGGTTCCAAGCTTCCAGGAGGCACAGCAGAGAAGAAGGCGAGTTGTGGTGAAAAGCCTGTACTCTGACTTTCTTTTAAGAACTGATACTGGCGCTTCTTATTGCACTTAAACCAGTAACTGTTCTCTGATACATCAAACTGCAAGCCGGAAAAGAAAATGAAGTCAAGCCCGACCACTGCAGGGAAAGCAAGACTGGAAGCAGGCAGGACGACACAAGGTAATGTAACTGTTTGTGTCTTTAATGTGAGGTCCATATCGCTCCATCCTAAAGGCTGTCTCGCTTCGCCATCTGCCAAGTACAAGGGTCCCCTTGTCCAGGGTTTGAGCGCATCTTGCTGTCCTTTAATTCCTTTCCATATTTTTTCGTTTACCAGGGTGTAAGATGAACCGGTGTCAAGAATTGCAGTTCCCATCCATGGACCAATGTGCAATGGAACCATCAACTGACAGGGAAGAGTGCCCCCTGGTGGTATTGAAGAAGAGTTTGCAGGAGTAGTTGGTCCTAGGAACCCAAGTGTAGCACGGCCATCATGGGGAGTTGTTGGTTGTTGATATGGGGTTTTCTGAGAAGTAGCCCTGTTAGAGATCCAGTGCGGGCAGGAATCTGGGGCATGACTTCCCTTACAGCGCCAACAGAACACTTGTGGGGGTCGGTTGTGATTAGGTTGGCTTGGTCGGACAGGGTTTTCTCTGTTAGGAGGCATAGTAGCAGATTTAGAGGCAACATGCTGAGGTGTTTTACTTAGCAAATTCTTTCTTTGTTCATATTGCATCTGGTTCTCCCGGTCCTTCTCCAGTTGCTGACCAAGGCGGACAAGTCCATCGACAGAGGTGACTCTGCTACTTCTCAGCTGACTGGCCAGTTGGGGGTTGATGTTTTTCAAAATCAATTTTATGATCTCCTCTTCATCAATATTGGGTTTCCAGCGCTTGCATAATGACTGGTACATGTAGGCAAAGTCTCTGACGCTTTCACCCTCTCCCTGAACTCTATTGCGCACCCTCTCTGCCAGTTCATCCTCATAGTCCTCTGACAGGAAGGCAGCACGGAACTGGTCATGGAATTCTCTCCAAGTGTGAATTTTATGGCGGCCAACATCCCACTAATCTCTTGCAGTCCCGTGAAGCACATTACGCAGGGTGGCAATAAGCTCCTCATCCGTGAGCGGATTTAGAGCCAGGAAATCATCACACCTTTCCAGATATTGGAGAGGGTCAGGTGTATCATTCAATTTCCCAAATGATGGAAATTGAAGTTTAACAGGACTCTTTCCCATGAACCTGCTCTTTACTTCCTCATGAATGGTAGACTCCCCAGGTGACCCAAAATTGTTCTCTGACTGTCCAGCCTGTACGGTGGATTGTAATCTGGGGCGGCTTGGAATGGGCAGGGGCTTATCTTCCTGAAAAACCACAGGGTGGGTTTGAACACTCACATGGCCAAAGGTGGTGCTAACTTTGGCTGCCGTCATTTCTTCTGAAAATGTATCTATAGTTCTCTTGCATTTGGAAAGCTCCTCATGTAGGTTAGTTATGGTAACAGACATTGGGGTGAGAGCAGAACAAAGATCCTTGAGCAGGTCAGTATGATAGTGATTTAACCGCCAGCTAATGGATGCATCGAGCTGTGTTTGCAGATATTCAAACTGCTTATCCATATGTTTAACAACTTCTTGTTGTTTTTCATGAAATAGGCCTGTCAGGGCTTTGTTTACTTGTTCATTATGAGTTGTGATTTTGTTTGTCATTTGTTCCATGTTATCCTTTAGCTCCTGGCGATGGTGATGTTGGTCCTCAATCATTTTCTGAAGCTGCTGTTGAATCTTAGAGCCAGAATTATTTTCCTCTAAGGCAGAAGTTACAGGTTGAGGTCCTCCATTTCCATTGATGTTGTCTTTTACAGCAGTTTGAGGAGTTAAGGGATTAGCCAACTCTGAGAATCTAGTGAGCTCCATGTCCAACAGTGAATATGTTGTGGGAGGAGACTCGTGAGAAGGTACTGTATTTGATGTAGGGGACACCACTAATTCTCCTTCCATTTCCCCCAACAAGGATTCTGAATAAGCAGCCATTTTGTTGTCCTTTGTTCTCTTTTTCCCAAAAATAAAGTATAGGTCTACTAGCCACAGGGGTGGGTTTATTTATTTCATTTTTTTTCTTTTATCTTTGTCATTCAACGATATTTCATTTTCGGTCCCATCTGGGGTGCCATTTTTTATGTGACAGTTTACTTATGTAGGTTATTTGGGGTGCCAGTCAGGTCTCTCTCCTGACGTTTCAGATTTGGCTAGTCAGTCAGTTTTTGTAAATCTGCACAAAGGTGTATACATCTCACTGTAAACACCCAACATTGAATTACATTAAAATATAAGAAAAGACACAACTCAAAATCATAATCACAAATAGTAAGTGTATTTTTGTATATCCCCCCCTCAAACAATTCGTTTTCCCACAGTTCAATATTAAATCCAAAACGTTCCACTCCGGGTGTCCTTAAAAATAAAATAAAACAGTCAATTACCACAGGAGAATGTCAGTCGGTTTTAGCAATCCAGTCCTGGTTTTTAAGGTTTTGTGAGATGAGCGGCTCCTTTCAGCTTTGTAGTACACAATAATCCAACAACGTGAAGCAAGGGTATGATGCCGGATGACGGTGGACCAGACAAACGGTACGGACTTTAAACGACCTAACTGCTGGTTGCTAACAGATGAGCGTGTTGCTCCGCCGATCGCTCTTGCTGCGCACACACCTGCTCCGCCGATCCCTCTTGCTGCACACACCTGCTCCGCCTAACTAAATAGGGGAAAAGGGAAATGGAAGCGCCAACCAACAGCGAATCACTGGCTGGGTGGGCGTTACCGTGAGTGACTACCGGTCACATAAACACCGGTTGTTACAGTACAAGGAAAAACTTCCGAAGAAAACCCAGTTTAAAGGGAAAAATGGGAGAAACCTCAGGGAGAGCAACAGAGGAGGGATCCCTCTCCCAGGACGGACAGACGTGCAAGAGATGCCGTGTGTAAATTGAAAAGATAATACATTTGCAACATAGGTAGTCCAGATGTTTGGAAATGCATGTGGGTATAATAGGAAGATGAATCCACGAGGATATCCATCCAGGACCGATGATCCAGGACCACAGCCACGACTCAAGATCCAGCGCTCGCGATCCAGGACACAGGACCGCAGGATCATCCATGACTCCGGATCCCGGCGTATATATACACCAAAAAGAAATAAATGTGGGGAAGCTGGGTTAATCGGAACATGAGAGTACACAAGTATAGACAGAGAGAAGGAAGAAGTAAGATGTCCCCCGACAAACTAAACCTATATCAGCAAAACTAGGGGCTGAATCTAATCAGCCCTAACTATAAGCTTTATCAAAAAGGAAGGTCTTAAGCGCACTCTTAAAAACGGATAGGGTGTCTGCCGCCCGAACACAAACTGGAAGCTGATTCCACAAATGTGGAGCTTGATAAGAAAAGGCTCTGGCTCCCATTGTACTTTTAGAGATTCTAGGAACAACCAACAACCCTGCATTCTTGGAACGCAATGCCCTAGTAGGACAATAGGGTATAATGAGTTATTTAAGGTAAGATGGCGCCTGCCCATTAAGGGCTTTGTAGGCGAGAAGAAGAATTTTAAATTCTATCCTGTGTTCTATAGGGAGCCAGTGTAAGGCAGCCAGAACAGGAGTAATGTGGTCCCTTTTCCTAACTCTGGTTAGTACACGAGCCGCAGCATTTTGAATCAGCTGAAGCGACTTGACTGACTTCTTGGTACTCCCTGATAATAAAGAGTTACAATAATCCAGCCTAGAAGTAACAAATGCATGGACTAGTTTCTCTGCATCGTTTTGAGGCAAGATATGCCTGATTTTTGCAATGTTACGTAGATGGAAGTAGGCGGTCCTTGAAATTGATTTTATGTGGGTGTTAAAGGATAAATCCTGATCAAATATAACACCAAGATTCCTTACAGTCTCACTGGAGGCCAAATGAATGCCATCCATAATTAGTATATCTTTAGATAATTTGTTTCGTAGATTCTTCGGGCCAAGTACAATAACTTCAGTTTTGGTCGTGTTTAACATCAAAAATGTTAAGGTCATCCACGTTTTTAAGTCCTTAAGGCAGTCTTGAATTTTATTTAGATGATTAATTTCATCAGGCTTGATTGATAAATATAGTTGAGTATCATCCGCATAACAATGAAAGTTTACAGAATGATTCCTTATAATATTGCCTAACGGAAGCATATATAATGTGAACAAAATAGGTCCGAGCACTGAGCCCTGTGGCACTCCATGGCTAACTTTGGTTTGCGTGGAAGATTCATCGTTGACACGTACAAACTGAGAGCGTTCAGATCAACACATCCTCACTCCCAGGTCGGCCTATGTTGACGTTATGTCAAGTCCCCTGCCGGCTTTTTCCAACGCAAGGGGGGGGGCCTTAGCGTCCATTTTCAACGCAGGGGGGGGGGCCTTAGCGTCCATTTTCAACGCAAGGGGGGGGGCCTTAGCGTCCATTTTCAGCTTTCCGGGATGTCCATGTGCTTCTATGGACGCTCATGGAAGCACGGCATTCATTTGTGTCGACTGCCCTTAAAGGCAATGTGAGCGTCCATTCTCATTGGATAGCGGAGAATTGTACACCCGGAAGTAAATATTCCCCTTACTGACGATTGATTTTACAGTGATATCTGCACTACTCATCGACTAAAAAACACCAGATTATCCTTGTTAATTACACAACATTGATTGGTTTAAATTGTGTGCAATGCTTTTGTATTTTTCCCCTTCGATTCGGAGAAACAAATCTTTTTTCGGAGTAAATGATGGCAGAAGACACTACACTACCCAGAATCCCCAGCTATCATTTCTCCCTGCAGAAAAAGAAAACATGGCCGAACTTCGTTTTATTCTGGGTGTAAAATGCCTATTTTAAAGTTAGTTTGGCTATTAAAATGCGTTTTGATGTCATTTGATGCGAGAAATATGAGTTGTTATTTCAGATTATGTGTGCAGTGGATGTACATGATCTTTAGTTTGCTAGTTATTACGAAGATTACTTCAGGAAATTGCGTCCAACGTTTTCATTGTTACCTAGGTGGTTGCTAGGGACGCTGCTATCGATATTATTTCTGTTATGTTGTGTAACTGTTTAATGGTGTTATCTTTATTGCTACCCCCTTCCCCGTCAATGTATAGTGTTGGTCCACAGCGCAAACATATTAGTTAACAAAATCCGCATCTAAAGATACGTTATTTCCCCCTGTGCAATTCCAGTCTCACATCTCACAGCACATCGTCATTAACAAATACCGGAAACAGACCGAAAACGTTTAAAGAAAATAAAATAATACCTTATTCCGAGTGTGCTTGCTTTTCTCTTTGAAAGTCATCACATAACGGCATTGTAATACACGGTTCGGCTGCATTAAATATTACATATCTGCCGTAGTTCTGTATTTATAGAGCCCTGATGAGAAGACAAACATGAGGAACTGAAAACGTGACGTGGATCATAAATATATCAGCCATTAAACAACATCTTACATTTCTTTTCACACAATACGTCTCTTTGCCGTATCAACACTAATTCGGCTCACTTTTATATTTGATCCAATTGGTAGATAGGCTGTATTTACACCATAAAGGTGCACAGATGATATAAAGAGACACCTGGTGGTTAAAGCATGTTATTGAATTTCATTATTTTTATTATTAGATATTAATAGGATCCCTATAAAGTATATTCATTACTCGTTATTCTCTACTAATAGTTAATTAAAGACTGTATATAATGACTATTTTGCACATCCCGTTCAAGATTTCAAGATTTTCTAAGGTTTATTGACAGATCATATAGGCCTACACAACTATGGTGTAGTTCTGCACTGAATGAAAAACTTGGGTCGCAGGTTCCTCAATAGTGCATTACAAGACATCTATCAATATTTGTGCATACCTCCAGCAATGTTAACTATGTTGAAGCACTTATTTTAACTGATATTATACATAATGTATTATGCTCTTATAAGATGTATGCAGATATTTCATCTCCGGCCTTGTCAGGTATTGAACAATCAATAAATAAAGAACACAGAATTGTTAAATATAAAACACAGAATTTGTGTGATTATACTAAATGATTTTCAAATAAACACCACTGCAGATTTAACTGTTACACATGCTGATGTAACGCAAATGTTCCAACTTGGGATCAATAAAGTATATCTTATCTTAAGCTGATCGATGGCTACTGCCATATTTGCAAAATGTGCCTATGAACCTTGACAAGTGCATGTTTCAGGCTTATCAATTAATGTAATGTAATGTTATCAATTAACAACAGGAGGGGTCACAAACATAAGTCCAGCTGTTAAATAAAGCTCTTCTGACCTTAGCTGGCGTGTGGGTATATATATTAATACTGCCCATTATGGGCACCAGCAATTTTCACCCATTTATTAATTATATGTTTTAAATGTGAGTGTTTCCTGTCCCCTAAACCTCCAGGGATGTACACAGTTTAATACTGGCAACGTCTTATTATGGGAAATACGAAAACGTCTTTTAAAACTACAACTCCCAGTAGAGACGTGCCATAGAGAACATGTTGCGAAACAGAATAGCCAGCATGTGTAGTTCTGGGGACGGGGTGGGGGAGGGGGGGGGACGCGGTGGACCCGTTCAAATCCAGTTTTGAACAGTCTGCCGTGGTTCCATTCCATTTCAAGTGCTGTTCGAGGCTCGGTAACCCTCGGAGCACACTCTCCAATCACAGAGCTTGAGGACTATCACGGGGTTTGTCAAACAGAGCACATGGTGTAGTCCAAACGATAGCTGGGGATTCTGGGTAGTGTAGTGTCTTCATTGCCTTTAAGGGCAGTTGACACAAACGAATGCCGTGCTTCCATGAGCGTCCATAGAAGCACATGGACATCCCGGAAAGCTGAAAATGGACGCTAAGGGCCCCCCCCTTGCGTTGAAAATGGACGCTAAGGCCCCCCCCCTCGCGTTGAAAATGGACGCTAAGGCCCCCCCCCTTGCGTTGGAAAAAGCCGGCAGGGGACTTGACATAACGTCAACATAGGCCGACCTGGGAGTGAGGATGTGTTGTTCAGATAGATAGGACCTAAACCAGCCTAAAGCAGTTCCCTGTATGCCAACTAAGTGCTCTAGTCTTTGCAATAGGATATCATGGTCGATAGTATCAAATGCAGCACTGAGATCGAGCAAAACAAGAATAGAGACAAGTCCCTTGTCTGAGGCTATTAGAATGTCATTTGTGACTTTAACCAGAGCTGTCTCTGTGCTATGATGTGTTCCAAAGCCAGACTGAAAATCTTCCAATAAATCATTGTTTTTTAAGTAATCACACAACTGTTTTGCGACCGCTTTCTCAAGAATCTTTGAGAGGAACGGAAGATTAGAAATAGGTCTATAGTTGGCTAAAACCTCTGGATCGAGGTTGTGCTTTTTAAGAAGCGGTTTTATCACTGCTACTTTGAATGATTGTGGAACATAGCCTGATAATAAAGACATATTCATAATATTTAATAAAGAAGTGCTAATTAATGGAAAAACTTCCTTCAACAGCTTAGTTGGAATTGGGTCTAACATGCACGTTGATGGTTTAGAAGAGAGAATCATTGAATGTAATTGTTCAAGGCTTATGGCTGAAAAGCACTCCAGTTTACTATCTAGTGTAATACTAGAACTTACGTTTCCGGGAGCTGTTGATAACACTATACTGGTCAAAGGCAAGAGGTCATTAATTTTGTTTCCAAGAGTAACAATTTTATCGTTAAAAAAGCACATAAAATCATTACTACTGAGTGCTATGGGAATAGAAGGCTCAATGGAGCTGTGGCTCTCTGTCAGCCTGGCTACAGTGCTGAAAAGAAATCTTGCATTATTCTTATTCTCATCTATTAATGAAGAGTAGTAGGCTGCTCTCGCTTTACGCAGTGCTTTCTTATATTCATTGAGAGTAATATGCCAAATTAAACGAGATTCTTCAAGTTTAGTGGAACGCCATATCCTTTCAAGTTGTCTAGACTTTTGCTTTATTTTGCGGGTTTCGGCATTATGCCATGGAGCTAATCTATGTTGTTTTATTTTCTTCTTTTTCAAAGGAGCAACAGAGTCTAATTTTATTCGCAGCGCATCTATAGCACTATCAACAACATGATCAATTTGGGGTGGTGTACATTTTGTATAAGTTTCCTCCCCTACATGCAGACATGCTATCGAGTTAAGTATTGGTGGAATCTCTTCCTTAAATGTGGCTATAGCACTAACAGATAGGTTTCTGCTGCAAGAGCTTTTGACTAATGCTTTGTAGTCTCGTAATAATACTTCAAAAGTTACTAAGAAATGGTCGGATAAAGCAGGATTATGCGGTTCGACTAATAGTTGCTCAATTTCAATACCATAAGTCAGAACAAGGTCGAGAGTGTGATTATAGCAGTGGGTTGGTTTATTTACACTCTGACAGAAACCAACAGAATCTAATATAGAGTTAAATGCAACAGTAAGGCTATTTTTATCATCGTCAACATGAATATTAAAGTCACCTACGATAATTACTTTGTCTGTTTTAAGAACCAAAGTTGATACAAACTCAGAGAATTCTGATAAGAATTCTGAATAAGGACCTGGTGCACGATACACTGTAACAAATAAGTTGCAAACAAATCATTTGTGTAATCATGTAAACTATAAGTCAATAACAGTTAGGCTACTTAGCGAAAGCAACTTGCATGGCTAAGCTTTGCTTGAGTTCTAACTTAACACAACCATGGAACAGAACGTATAGTACAGAACAAACCACACATAAAGGAGCAATACTTACATATGTGTTCACTTTCAAAATGCTGCAAAGAAAGACGGTCCAGCGAGCTCCTTCCCGATCGCGAAAAGCTCATGGATGTATTATAAGAAGAACGGTAAAGCTTCCGCATCCATTCAAAAACTGAGTAGCCAATGGGGATGCACCCCTGAAAGTCCCTCCCACCTGGGAGGTTTGTGTCAAAATCTCAAACAAAAAATGAAGGAGCGCAAAAAAGAGTGCTGCAGCGAGAGCAAAAGTCTGATCATTGAGAAACAAAGAAAAAAGACTTATAGTTTACATGATTACACAAATGATTTGTTTGCAACTTATAGTTTTATTTTTGAAATTTATTTTATTTAGCTTGACTCAGTTTTTTTTCTTCTTTTAAACTCATAGTTTTGCTTTATTCTGAAAAAGTGTTGCTTTATCTTTATGATACAAAACTAATCCCATATATGTGTCCTTCTCCCGTGACGATAACGGCATGAGGTTAAAAAATAATAATAAACACATTTGTAACTGGGGGGGGACACAAACGGGCAGACTCTTATCTCTGATTGTTAGTGTGTTAGTAATGGGTCGTTCACGAACGATTCGTTCTTTTTGAACGAATCTTTGAAGTGAACAAGATGAACTGATTCCTCCCACAAAACGATTTGTTTTCAGTGTTTAATGCTGCACTAATCTAACCGACTGCTGGCTGTATAGCTTCAGAGACAAATGTTGATCTTCTCAAGACAAAGTATACATATTTCCCAACATGTAATATTTACCAAATATGAGTTAAAAACAACTCTATCCAGAGGATTTCATTTTTTACACTCATTCTTCTTCCACTGCACAGTTGTTACAGGGTACACGCACTGCCCCACACCCATTTCTCACCCCGAATGTGCTGCTGATGCTCAGTGTGTTTTAAAGGCACCCCACTGGTAGAGAGGGGATTCAGAGAAAAGAAAACAGATCGATTGGAAAAGACTCGGCATGGAAGAAGACAGGAACACACAACGCTTGAAAAAACAAAAGAAAATGTTGCGCATTGCAAATACTCCACAGTCTCTCAAATTGTGTGTTTAATTTACACAAAAACCAGCGCCAGAGCTTAGGAGACGTGATTTAAAAATTTGAGGAAAAATGGGGCACCCAAATAGAAAGATTAAATATTCCACTGGAAGATAAGTGAGAGAAAAGGATGATGGTGGTGTAGGGGGATAAAAGGAAAAGGCAAGACAGGCGGCTTTTTGTTGGTGTCAACATCATTCGGAAAAGTGATAGAAATCAACCCTGCCTCGCCTACTTATCATTGCAGTTTGAGAGGCTTTTTTCTGCTTTTGACAACACTGAAAGTCTCTCTGCCATGACATCACCAAAAGAATATGTGCATGTGTGTGTATGTGTGTGTTAGCAAAAAGATAAGACTTTGAGCATCTGAGATATTTCAGAAATCTAACGCAAACTTGATGCCCTTGCCGTGTGATCAAAGAATTTGGGGCTTCTTTCATTACCTTTGACGGAGGAACGCATTTTGATGTTTGCCTGCCTCTCTCTCTGTCGTTCTCTCTTGCTCTCTATCACTCTGCCTGGAGGGAGAGGAGAGTCGGTTATCAGAGAAAACGCTGTGCATCCGAGAACCTTTTTAACAAGGTGGAAAGGCAGTGCTGCTCTGAAATTGGGGAATCATGAAGGATGGGTAACTGCACTGCTGATTCACGCTAAATCAGGGTGGGGTGACAATTCATCCTGGATGTTGTTTCTTTGGAAACTAGGACACTTATGTGCTTCTCCTTGGAATATACCTCACCAAGCATTCATATACTATGAAGCATGTACAAGGAATCAGAGTTGCATGATGCAGATTCAGGACATCAGTGTTGTGCTGTGAATAAAGAACCTGACCTTCAACTTGAGAACACTGCATTCACTGGGCAGAAGTGTCCTGTATTCCTAAGAGCTTCAGGGACGCTGCTCTCTCATTCAGCCTTTCTTTGAATTGGGGAAAGCAAAAAGAGAATTATAGATGATTATAAAACGGACAAGTCAAATCAAGCAATCTGATTGGTTCTTAGCTGTGATATACTGAGCGTATACCACTGGTAGAATTGTAGTTACTTTTCACAACAAGTCAGTATCCCTCCGCATCTGAAAAAAACTGTATACAGTTGGGCTGAAAAGCAAACTGGGGGGACAGCTAAGGGGGTTGTCCCGCTTTGCGTCGGGCCGAACCACGCCCCTTAGCTGTGATATAATGAGCATATACCACGGCCTGTCGTGAGCTATTGCTTAATTATATTATATATTTATGAGAAACACTGATTGCATTCACATTCAGTAACCAATTGGATGGAAACGAGGTTCAAATATCTATGACATAAGCTTTTTAAAGTAACAAAGAGGTGTAACACTGTATCATGTGGACGAAGAGCTTTATAGTATATTTGTTCTACTATCATATAGAATAGAGAGTCTATATTGTATATTTCAAGAATGCCTATTTCGGTATATATCTTACATGAAAAATTACATTTGGAAAATAGTTGGTTGTTTAAATTAAAAACTTGTCATGGTTCATTCTCAACCATATCTAAAACAATATGCCTTGCTTACCAAGCAAATATGAACACAATTGTACAAAAAGCAGCTTTAATGTATGTCAAAGTCTGTTAAAGCCACTGTGACTCTGTTATCTTCTTCTAACACATCTGATCAGAAAGACACAATGTGCAACTCAAGCAGACTCAATTAAAAGAGCAATTCAAGTTAATTGGCACACTTTCATATTTCATATTCAATGTTAAATAAAAGGTGCATGAAAAAGGTTGAAAAAGATGAGAAGATCTTGAACCATGAAGGTGTCTGTGAAGTTTGAAGTTTATAAATCATGCATTATTTTTCAAGCCACAGCTGTAGCTTCTATTTACTCTGATTAATATATTAATTATAAAACAAATACTTTTTAAGGTGCTAGCAGAGAAAAAGAGCAAAAGGAAGGTAAAGGAAAAGAAGGAAGTAAAGGTGAATAAGGCGGGAAAAGGTGACATTTACTGGAATGGAGAGAAGGAGAGGAAAATTACTAAAAGGAGACTGATGAAGGTTAAGTTAATTAAGTCTTGTGTCAGCGAGGTGGTAGAAAGGGGGGGGTTCACTGCCAGAGTCAGCTATAGTTGTTACGGTTTGTGTTGGAAGTAGGACCCAAATGCAGATATAACTGAAAACTCCTTTATTTCAAGGCTATGATACGGACAAAGACAAAGACAAAGACAAACAGAACACTCACCGACGAACTTAGTTATCACACAAGACAACCCGACAAAGAGAGACAGAAAACCCAGAACTTAAATATACTCAGGACTAATCACATAAACACGAGACAGGTGAGGAGGGAGGAGAAAACACATACATGTATGTACCAGGTGAACACAATTGGGTAATCAGAGAGGGAAACCGACAGAAAGCAAACAGGCAGGAAACGGGGGTGAACACTTTACAAAATAAAACAGGAAACCCAAAGATAGAAAAGGACAAGAAAAATACCAACACAGACAAATCCTAACAATAGTGCTGGTTATTTTGAGATGGATTGCCTAACAAAAAGGGCAGTAAATTAAGTACCACAAGTAAAACTAATCAAGGGTCATTATATTAACCTGAAGAACACATATATATTTATTTAAAGGCTTTTTTTTAGTATAGTGTAACGTGAAGAATGTAAAAAAAGGAAAGCATGAGGCAAAACTGAGGCCAAGACAATAATTCAAATCAAACTTTTGCGGGCATATCCATACAATAGCAACAAAAATAAATCAATTCTAAAAGGATCTGGGTATAAACCATTACCCGATTAAACTGCAACTTTGATTCTTATTTCCAACATAAACACATGTACTGTATTTGTATCACAAAGACTACTTCTTGGGCTACACTGACGGTTGACATACTTAATCACAAAATATGCAAATAAGAAGCAGCACAAAGTACACAGTAGCATTTACATGGACACCAAGAACTTGTAATTAATGCAACACATTGGAAATAACCCCCCAGGCTGTCCTGCCTTGGAGCACTAAAGCTGTGATGCAACTGACAAGTTTTTCGGGCAATGTGACGGCATATCTTCCTGGGGAAATAAATGAAAACTAGAACAGATTGAAATGAATTTTAAAAAGTTTGTATGGAAATAAATGTTTCTGTTTTCAATGCAATGGCTCCTCAGGCAGTGCTGCTCCACAATGCTACCCCTTATGTTTGTAACAACTTTTGTTACGTAGTTTAGAGAGTGGGGCAACAGTGCCCAGCGCCTTTTTTTAAAGGTGGCGAAGAATGGTGAAGCTCCAAATATAGACACACAAGTTCAAACTAAATACAGCAAGACTAATCCTTTAAAGATAATGATACTGTTATATTTGAATATTTCCAACTAATCTGTAAACAATACCCCCTTTCTTTGCCAAAAAGCATTTAGAACATATGCATAAACAAAAACACTGGAGTAGGATGATACAGCTGAGTGTCAGTGTTGCTGTTAAGCAGCCAATAACCACTCCTGTCTGGAGAGATCATTCTAATCCGTTTATCCTCCCCCTAAAATCACTGTATTCAAAACCACAACGGCCTGCAATTGGTTCAGACATGTTGCTCCGGTTAAACGAGAAGAAACAATACTAACTGGGAAGTCCAGCTTGAATGTTTGAGGTACCAACACTGAATCTATCAGGACAACAATAATGTGTATCCATAAATGACAAAAAAGTGAACTAACACAGATTCACTCTACAAGAAGGTCTCTTGGTAGTATTTTACAAAATCAATGCATGGTGGATGATGTTAACCTGCCAAGTTGCTTTCTCTCAAACACATACAACACCGCTGCATGGTGAGACTACAACCACTGGTCTTGTAATGTGGTGATCCAGGATTTATTTTATGTCAGCAGCTCCCAGACAGAAAGCAAAAATCAACCATACAGGTGAACAGGCCTTGTGTGATGCGAGGTCCCTCCCACAATTATCATGGGACTGCAAATTATTATCACGCCCACCTCCACTGGCTAAGAGGGAGACAGATAGAGGACCGTGGGGTTGTACCTGGGCACTTCTGAAGGGGATCATCTTGGGTTGTCTGAAGTGGTAAATTAGCTATTTCCTGAGGGAACCGCACTCATCTCCTTGCACGGAGAGCTGTGTCTCAATTCCGACAGTTTTAGGTATTTTCTGTTACATACATTCTTGCCTTAATAAAATAATTCAATTTTTTCGCATATCCAACACAATGATTATCACTAACCTGTTAATACCTAAACTGAACAGTTGTAATACATAAAGGTCATCATTTTGAGTACGCAAAACCAACTATCAAGCCTTTGAATCCTTTGCATAGCAAGTTAATGCCATAACCTCAGCACAGATGTGTCAACTCAACTGCTTTTTTTCCGATGGATTTGCCATCATAAAATTGGGATTTGATCAACATCTTGCATGTGTTGACCTTTTAGAAGACAGGTGTGGACGACTAAAACAGAACCGATTGTTGCGCTGTACAAAGTCTACACACCTTTGAATCCGTAGACAAAGGTATTGATTGTTATTGACTCATTGACCACCAGATGTACCCTGCCACTCATCCAGTGCATGCTGGGATTGGTTCCCGCCTACTGTGAACAGGTTATGTAATAAAACATAGATACCGGAATAAATAATGAGGTATCTTGCTATTGAGTTTTTGGTGGCTTGTGATCAAAGATACTGCATCCAGGAATGGACCGTTGGAATTTCGTTCAGTAATGGTTGCAAAATAACACACAAACACTTTGAAGAATTCACTTTTTCTCAATGTTCTGATTTTCCATCGTTTGTAAGATATTCATAATGTCTTCTTTTTCCTCAACTCACCAGTGTTTCCATCCATCCATCGTTTTTTAACTTTGTGTTCAACCTTTTTTCTACCTTCATCTCTTGCTTTCCCTCACCACGTTATCTCTGATCCTGCGTGACAGAAGCCACTTTAAAGATGTATTTGGCTTCTGTTTTATGTAGGAAAGTACACATAGACACACATAACACAAACAATCAAACTAATGAATGTGTACATTTCTCCCCCACACAAACACACAGACAATCCTAGAAGTATGTGTTTTACTCTTTTACTCTACCCTTTGCCCAATATCTACCTCTTCTGCACACATGAAGGACAACACAAAAATACACACATGGACTCACATACAGACACACAAACTTGCTCCCTGCTCCAGAGGCCCCAGAGCAAACGCTGTTATCAGCACTCCACAGGAACAGACCAATGACTCAGACTGTCTCTATGTGTGTGTGTGTGTGTGTGTGTGTGTGTGTGTGTGTGTGTGTGTGTGTGTGTGTGTGTGTGTGTGTGTGTGTGTGTGTGTGTGTGTGTGTGTGTGTGTGTGTGTGTCGGTGTGTGTATTCACAATGTCTCAACAGCCAAGAGACTCACAGTTTCAGTCAGATGTCCCCAGCTCTCTCTGCTCTCAGAGCTTGGAGGACACAGTCACACACCTGGCCTGCACTCTGAGGGCTATTTCTCACTTTTTATCCCAGTGCACACACACACATCTGCTAAATCAGGAACTTGGTCTTCTTTGATAACAATCTCAAAAAAATCTTCTCATCTCTCATTTCATTTCAAGGTGATTTCAGGCTGCATGCAAAGCTAACTTGTGCTATACACAAATTGAGCCAATCGTGTGTTAAGGGTTGGGTACACTCGTTTAGCTGTAGTTAAAGATAACAACATGTGCAGTGCTTATGAAGAGTGTACCTTTGTATATGTGTGCTGTTATGACTCAGACAAAAAAATAACCGGGAACTGCAGGTGTTTTTTTTTTCCTCCAAGCCCTCTTTCTTCTCTTCTCATCTCTATAAATTAATTAAGATCAGTCCAACAGCTCAGGAGAGGCCAACATGTTTCACTCAAATTGTTACATGTCCAACTTGTGGGAACAAATCATTGCCAATCATAGCAATAACACTACTTAGCATGAGCCTGCATTACATCCTGTTGACTTTGTATGTAAGTCAAGTGGCTCCCTTGACTGTCACTAACCACTGAGTGACAGCTGCCTCTATTTTATCAGCTTTATTACATCTGCAGTATGTGGGGATTCACCACATGGCACAGGAACTGAGTTCAGTGAGAAGGTTGCAGGCTCCTCTTGGCTCAGTAACGGAACACACACACGGTTCCGTTGCAAGCTTCAACGGAGACGCTTCGCCGAACTGAATTGTGGTTCCGTTGCTTCGATTTGCCTCTGTCACTACCCCATGGTCACTGTCACTAACCGATCCGTCCCCCTGCCCGATCGGTACTGCGCATGTGCGAGATGGTCCGCCATGTTGGACAAGTCCGGACGGCAACCCATGATGGACACTTGACACAGTAGCTTTTAGCAAAGCTCAAAAACAAAACGAGAGAGAGATGAGTTATTGTTATTACAACGTGACTTCACTATTATTTAACAACTCTTTTTATTGGGTTCTTTTATTTGGGGTTAAGTACATTGTCAGAATAAATGAGAAATCAATTTAACTTCTGTTAGACAGCTATGCCATACATTTTGCATACATTCACAGTAAATATTTATTCAGTATGATAGCTGTCTAACAGAAGTTAAATCTATTTCTCACTTATTCTGACAATTTACTTAACCCCAAAAAAAAGAACCCAATAAAAATAGTTTTAATTTTTTTAGCTTTGCCAAAAGCCACTGTCAAGTGTCTTACACTCTAAACCCAGATTTTATTGAAATTAAAATGTTAAGCTGTCATTAATAATGCCGTTCATGTTTTGTAAAAAGACTGTGTCATTCATTACTAAAGCAAATTAGTTGTTTGCACTATTTAGCTGAAATGTGCATTGCAATAATCCTATTAAGCAGAGATAACTATAGGTTACTTACGTAACCCCAGGCCTCAGAGTAACATTAAGTGAGATGTCTCACTATGGGATGCGCCTCATCGCGGAGCAAACAGAAGCATCAATCTCATTACGCCAATCCTGATTGGCCGGTGATTCTTGACGTCAACGTCAGGGGAAATCACCCCCTATAAGTAGCCTGCGCCACGACGCATGCGTTATTCAAAATAAGCACCTCTTCTCGCTTCACCATAGCAAGGAGGGCCATCTCACTTCATGTTACTCTGAGAACTGGGCTTACGTAAGTAACCTATAGTTCTCATTCATAACACTCCGTTCGATGTCTCACTATGGGATATTGTAGCTCCCGTATTGTCAGACGAGCTTATCTCGAAGATCACCGATCAACCAGAAATTAACAGGTGGAGTCCCGACTCAACAAGGTGCCCAGCACTGCTCGGGCCACGCTTGGAGCGGAGACGTCCAGCCTGTAAAAGCGGACAAAAGTGAGCGGCGAAGACCAGCTTGCCGTCGCACAGATATCCTGGATGGAAACACCCTTGAACAAAGCCCAGGATGTAGCCAGGCCCCGAGTCGAGTGAGCCGCAGACCCAAAGGTGCTTGCAGATTCTGACTCGTATAGGCCAAAGCAATCGCCTCCACAATCCAGTGGGATAGTCGTTGCTTAGTAACAGGCTTACCCTTGTGAGGTTTAGCCCAGGACACGAAGAGTTGGTCATTAAGACGAAGCTCTTTTGATCTGTCCATATATGTGTGCAAAGCCCGGACTGGACACAATAGATCTCGCTGCTGCTCCCCGGAGGAAACCAGCTGCGGAGGAAATGCCTCAATGTCAATCGGGGTACACGAACCAACCACCTTTGGTGTAAAGGCAGGGTTGGGTTTCAACAACACTCTCGTTTGCCCTGGGGCGAACTGAGTGCATGAGGGATGTACAGACAGTGCATGGATATCACTGACCCGTTTAGCGGATGCCAGGGCCAGTAACAGCACTGTCTTGAGTGACAGATGTTTCATGTCAGCTCCCTCCAGGGGTTCAAATGGGGTCATTTTGAGCCCATTTAAAACCACTGCCAGGTCCCATAAGGGCACCAGCGACCTGGAGACAGGGAGGAGCCTGCGCGCTCCCTTCATAAAACGGCAAACCAAAGGATGTTGGCTAGCCGTCTTACCCTCAAAGCCCACATGGCATGCAGCAATAGCAGCCAGGTACACCTTGATCGTGGAAAAAGCTCTGTGTTTATCGATCAAGTCCTGTAGGAATGATAAAATCACCCCGACAGGACATTGAAAAGAGATGTGCCCTTCTTGAAGGCACCACTCCTCAAACACCCTCCACTTACAGTCGTAAAGAGACCTGGTGGAGGAAGCTCTCGCACTCTGAATAGTGTTTATCACCTTCTGAGGGAGTCCCACTGTATTCAGATTGTACCACTCACGGGTCAGGCCCATAGTGCCCCGTGCTCTGGGCGTGGGTGAAGGATCGCCCTCCCCCCCTGAGACAATCTGTCCCTGCGTGGTGGGGGCTGCCACGGCTGCCCGCACAACAGCTGATATATCCCCGCCAGCCCGTATATTGCGGGCTAGGGTGGAATCATCAGAGTAAGTGTGTGGCGTTGCTCTTTCACTCTGGCCGGAGTTAAGGGGAACAGAACCAGGGGTGGGAGCGAGTACAGAGGACCCGGAGGTCAATCGTGTACGAGTGCGTCCCCGCCTAACGGTGCGTTTAAATCGTGCATTAAAGAGAACAGCTGTCATTGAGCATTTTCTCCCCTTGCGAACAGATTTAACGCGGCTCCGCCGTAACGCACCCACAGCGGACTCTCGATCCTTGGATGAGGAGTCCAGTCTGCATAGAGTGGTGCACCCTTTGACAGTAATTCTGTCCCTAGGTGCATAACACCCGGTACTTGTGTCGTTCTCAGAGAGAGGAGACGTCTGCCGCTCCAAGGGATCAGTTTGTGTGCCAGTGTGTGTGACTGGAGACAACGCAAACTCCCTTGGCGGTTCATACACGATATCGTGTTGTCTATCCTCACGGGGACATGAAGTCCTCTGAGAGAAGGCAGGAAGCATTTTTGGGTGGGGAACACCGCTAAAAGCTCCGGGTAATTTACGCGTGCCCGCTGGAAGTCTCTGTTCTAGAGACCTCTCACCGTGCGACCTTCGTAAGTCCCCTGTCAGCCCGTCTGACCTGCGTCCGTGGTGACCACCTTCCGTGAAAGGACTGCACCCGTAGGCGCGTCCCGCACTGGAAAAGTCGGGTGTAGTGCCACTACGCATTTCATAATCACCAAAACTCTCCGTAAGCCGTGGCGTTCGGGGTTTTGTTTTATTATGAGGCCCATGTTGAGCGGGTGCTTTACGAGGACATTTTCCTCCGTAATCTGACTACGCTCGGTGGGTTTTATAGATAAAACCCTTCTTTCTAGGAGAGAGAGAACCTTTCTCTCCAGAATGTGGGTTGACTCTCTCTGGGTTTGTGAAAACAGATAAATTATAACTGTTTTGAGAAGCCCAGGCAGACATTGTGAGTATCTCCTGCTGTATGCTCCTTAGAGCCAGCTGGGATGTCACTCTTATGGCTCCGACCGGCACTGCGCATGTGCGTGACGGAGGTGCCTTTTCAGCTCCAGCCGGTACTGCGCATGTGTGTGCCGGTGGTGCCCTCACGGCTCCAGTCGGCACTGCGCCTGCGCGTGCCGGTGGTGCCCTTAAAGCCCCGGCCGGCACTGCGCATGTGTGTGGCGGTGGCTTCACGGACCCGTCAATAATCCGTCCTTTGAGAGATGCCGTAGCTGCTCTTGAAAGGGGAAGGATTGACGGGCCGTTCTTTGCAGCTCTAGCCGGCACTGCGTACGCACGTGGCGGTAGTGCTCTTAAAGCCCCAACCGGCACTGCGCATGCGCGTGGCGGTGGTGCCTTCACAGACCCGTTTATTATCCGCCTTTTGAGAGAGCCCGTAGCTGCTCTCAGAAGGGGATTTATGGTTAACGGACTGTTTATTGTCCGTTAGCCCCACCTAGTGTCAGCAGAAAGTATTAAAAATAATGATTACAAAAAAATGCAAACAAAAAAATATATATATATTAAATATATTTTAAGATCATGTTTAATCATCTGATTCGTCTGTACAGAAAAAGCAACCTCTTAATCCAGATATCTTACCATGACTCGCGTATGCATGCACGTGCACGGTTGTGGCATGACCACCAAAACAGAAAGATATTGGACACAAGATGTGTGCAAATGTATTTAGTTTCCTATCCATGTGGACGTGATTTAAATGGGGGGGGACCTAACCTCCTCTAGGGGGGTCCGGGGGGCATGCTCCCCCGGGAAGATTGTTTTTTAAATGTTGAAGTTAAGAGCATTAATCTAGTGCACTTTGAGAGCAACATTAGGAGATCTATGGATACATCTCTCAACACATATGAAACAGAACTGTAAGCAGATTTCTTTTTCTTTATGGATATTTTACAAATCACTCCCCTTTCAAACTGTATTCTTGTTTATTAATAACAACTTTTTTTTACTGTCATATAGTATATTTTATACCCGTTTACTTTATTCTCTTATTTTTTTATAACTATAATGATCATATAAAGATGTGCCTTTACCTCACTGGTTGTAGAAAAAGCTTCTTATATTCGTTACCATAGCTAGCTAACCAGATGCTAATAACAACAAAGTTATTGACTGTATGATCAGTATGACAGATGAGCAGATCGCCACCGGGCTTTCAACTAAAGACACAGCCACGCAAAAACTGCGGCATGTGTACGGCTCCTTTTTTAAACAATGCTACTGCTTGGAAGTGCCGGAGCGACGTTTTGGTTCTCTCCGTCAGAACTGCACTCCTGTCAGACTCCATGCTGTCAGACGAGACATATACCACGTGATGACACGTTAGGCTCGTGTTGTGTTCAAGGACCCTGACCTTGGCCAGGAAAAACAGGCACTCGCTTTGTTTAATTTGTTTGTGGTCTAGATTTCTTTAATTATTTTCTTTTTTGCGTGTGTTTATAAAATTACCTTGAGGGCCGTACCAAAATGGTCTCGCGGGCCGTATACGGCCCGGGTGCCGGAGGTTCCCCACCCCTGGTTTAGAGCCATGTGGGACAAAACCCGATCCTGCCCCTCCCTCTCCCTGTTTAAGTCAATGGTGACTGTAAAAACTACACTGCGCATGCTCAGAGTATTGTCCTATTTAATGTGTGTGGCAAAAAAATAATGACCAGAGGGGCAAAGAGCTGCCATCCCCACCATACGTCATCTCACATAATTCAGAGCTGATTGGCTGTAAGTATGTGTGCCGCGAAAAGTGTGGTGTGTGAAGAGGAGACGAGAGAGCTGCAGTGAGGCGTCCTAAAACCCGGAAGTAAACTGCGCATGGCTTCCCTCGACTTAAAAGCAATGAGATTTCTCCATAGGATTTTAGAAAATAGCTCAAAATAAGATCTGTGGGAAACAAACCTGTTAGATAAATGCACGTGTTGTTCAGCCGGTTAATATCCACATGTCTACCCTACTTTTATAATTTTCGAATCATAAATCTATTGATTAGATTAGATTTATGATAGACTTTTGAAACTACAAGAAGATAAGGAGGACTTTTACAAAAAAGTAATAGAGATTTTTGTCCAGAGGGATAGGCAAATGGACTTCATCTTCATGTCAAGGTAAGACTGCAATTTTATTGAAAATGGGATCTTACTAAGAGAGAACAATTCAATATTTAAATGATAAAATTACATGTTTTGGGTATCCTTTTGTTGAACTGTCTGTTTACAATTAATTGAAGCATCAGACAAAAAAAGCTTTTGAAAATAATATTATATTTTGATTTAGGTCAAAATATAATATTTGTAAACCTGAAGAGTCAGTGCCAGTGCCTCACCAGCCATGAACCTCACTGCAGAAGCTTATATTTAGACATCTGAGTTTTTTGTGCCCCACCACTTTTGTACATATAGAAACGCCACTGACGATGTGACATGTGTTTTGTGCGGACTTGAGGATGGCGTTGAGGCATCACTCGAGGCGGCGGGGACACATTTAGAGCCGGGGAAGGAACTTCCAGCTCCGTCACGGAGGGGAGAAGGAGGGGCTGTCAGGCCGCTCGCTTCTTCTTCCTCGCCTGCTGGCCGAAATTCTGGGTCGGCTGTGCCTGGGCTACAGCCGGAACCGGAGATTTTCTAGACCAACTCGCCCTCGTCTCCTGCCTGGGCTGGGGACTCGGGGCGGGCTGCGCCCTCTGCTGTCCTGGTACTTTGAACCCAGCAGAGCGCGGTGCAGCGTGGGCGAACGGCCGCCGTTGCAAAGGCCGCGGCTGGACCCTTCGAGGGAGACAAAGGTGGAGAGCCTCGTCTTCCTTCTTTTTCGACTCGCACTTCCTCTGCATGGAAGCGAGAGCGGAGCCGAAAATCCCCTCGGGAGCGATGGGCATGTCAAGCACATCTTCCTTTTCCCGGTCTGGGAGGTTGGTGAGGTTGAGCCATCTAGCTCTTTCCTGCACCACCATGATCCCCATTACCTTGCCCGTGGCCTGGACGGCGCAGCGTTGGACACGGAGACAAATGTCTGTGACCGCGGCTATCTCGTCCAGAGTGGCCGGTCCAGGATTGCTCGACATATCCTCACAGAGCTCCGCTTGGTATGCGGTTAGCATCGAGGAAACGTTCAGAGCCCTGGCGGACAATGCTGCGGCTCTGTAGGCCCATTCCGTCATGGTAGACTGGAATCGGTCCGTTTTCGCTGGCAGCGTGGGGTTCCTGCTTGGCGGCTGGCCCATCCTTGGTAGGCGGTGGGCTGCCACCAGCGGTTCCATAGGTGGTATGTGGAGCAGGCCAAGCCTCTTCATACCGTCACAGTCAAGGGAGTGGGCACCCTGGATTGGGGCCTTGTTGCTAAAGGGCCGGTCTCTCCACGAGACCGACACCTCATCCAACATCTCCGGGAAGACCGGGAGGAGTTGCTTCTTTGCCCTCGTTGTTTGGGAAAAAAGTTTTCCCTCGTAACGGGACCTGGAGGTCTCCTTGGCCACTTCGGGCCATGGGATGTCTAGTTTGGCCGCAGCGCGCTGACACGCGGCTTGTAGGTCCATACTGAGACAGGGCGAAGCTGGTGTGCTGTCGCCCGGGGGAGCAGCCATCGCTCCCGGCTTTGCAGCCTGAGTCGATGACATGAAGATGTCGTCTTCCTGCTCATCCGAGTCAGACAGGAGGAACTCAGAGGTGTACTCTTCGTCCTCCATGCAGTCTAACTCCAGGACATCTTCCGCGGGTGAAACCGTGGTGAGGTCCAGTCGGGAGCCCCAGCTTGGTATAGCGTGGGGCCCCGTTCCCGCGTTTCTTGCCGCCACCGGATCTCGGCCTGATATGGCGCGGGATTCCGGTTCTGCAGGTGCCGCTGTCGGTGAGCCCCAGACCGCAGTGAGGGGCTCCACCTCTGCGGCAGACGTCCCCGTGTCTTGATTGCCGGTCGGCGGATCAGTGGACATGAGGGGGTCCCGTCCCGACAGGTTAACTTGTTGCGCTAACCTTCGGTGGAGGCTCTTCACGGTGAGGCGGGCACAATGTCCGCACGAGCCGGGGTTGTCGATGGCCTCCTGGGCGTGTTCCAGCCCGAGGCAGGACGAACAGATCTGGTGTGAGTCTGTGCCTGACACTTTCAACCCGCAACCGCAGCGCCAAGCCTCCGAGTTCCTGACTCCTCTGGTGTGAGGGGGAGAGGCATCCATCTCGTTCGCCGTGAGGCGTGGAGAGGGTCCGCTCATGACAGGTACGTTCGAGAAAAAAATGTTTACCGATCTGTCTTTAATCCGGGGGAAAAAAGGACAGCGTGGGTCTTTTTTCTCTCAAGGATATTACCTGGTATGGTAATATTCCTGTAATCCTTTTCTCCTCCGTGGAAGAGAGAAGAAAAAAGTGTCCTCGCTACCGTGGTGAGTAGTGAGGGAAAAAACACAAGTTAGCAACTGGTGTGTTGCTAACTTGAAGTCAAAACCTTACCTTACTCCAGAGGAAGAACGGCGAGGTTGACTATAATACTCTTCTGTGAGAGAATCGGGTAGCCGGCTAACGCCCGTCGTGCGAAAATTAGCTTTGGGTTCAGTCTGTGGACTGTTAAGCTAGCCCGGCTACCGTTCGAGATGTGCTCTGAAGCGAGAAGAGGTGTTTGAATGACGCATGCGTCGTGGCGCAGGCTACTTATAGGGGGTGATTTCCCCTGACGTTGACGTCAAGAATCACCGGCCAATCAGGATTGGCGTAATGAGATTGATGCTTCTGTTTGCTCCGCGGTGAGGCGCATCCCATAGTGAGACATCGAACGGAGTGTTATGAATGAGAACTCAGTGTGTTACGTTTCTGCAAGAGAGGGGAGGGGCTTCCACACACATTGATCATGAGCATGAGTGCTGCAGCTGCACTGCACGCAGTCAGAGGTGAAGACCGAGGAGCCCGCTAATTATGGCTGCTGCGTCTGGTGGTCCGACCGAATTTTGAAAATAACTTTACGTGGAATGGTGAGTTTGAAAACATCTATATCTATCTGTAGATATCTTTCTGTCAAAAATGTATTAGCTAAAAGACCTGCTCACAGCAAGTTAGCTTAGCGCTAAAGCGGCACGTAGTTTAGCTAACGTTACTTAACGGCTGATCATATGGTAACAAAACCGATTTAAAATGGCTTTTCATAAGGTTGCATATGAGTGATTTGTCACATTTATAACAGTAACTTAGCAAAATGTTCAAAGCAGCATGTCATTAAGGGGATATTAGCAGAGTTTAGCCAGGGTTGCCAACTTTGGGTACCTGGCTGGAGTGAGATTTTGATATCATGGGTTTAATTACAGATGCACACGAAATGACTGCTATCGTGTCAGCAGCGGGACCTTAGTATATACAGTATATAGGATATTATATATATACAATATTATACAAATACACAATATTGGACACAGACTTTAAAGGGCACAACGTTTCATTCACTAATGAAAGTCAAACACATGTTTGTTTCCACTCTTTTATTGTCTGCCTGTGGCGATAAGCAATTAATTGATTTATGGTTTGATAAATAAAAATTAACTCGATAAATTGCCATTTACATGAGGATGTGACTAGCAGTTTGAAAGGATGTACTTGAATTATTATTATATATTATCTTTATGTCAGTGGTCTAAAATGGTCATACAACGGTGCCGACAATATTATCGTTTATCGCAATAATTTCCGGGAAAATGTATCCAACAAAATTAATTATCTTGAGAGGCCTATACGTGAAACACACAGACACAAACAAATCTACAGACTTACTCCAAACTGCCAAATATATTCATTAACACACTCACTCTCAACTCTTTGACTCTATTTTGGCCTAGTAGAACAATAAGCAGCAGACTTTTACTTTTTTATAATTTCTACTGGATTTTAGATTTGCGCATGCGCAATACGGGTCGGCAGTTGCGGCTCCAGAGTATTTGTGTTGGGTAATCTACGGTAGGGCTAACCCATACAGTGGTGGGGCTCAAATCAGTATTTGCAATGTAATTACATACACGCTATATCGCCCCCCTTGACAGTGAAACGCCACGCATGAGGTTTAGATTATTTCCGTCTCAATCCAAATTGAACTGTATGAAATAAAAAGGCACATTTGTCTTGAAGTAAATAAAAAGGGCGACCTGGAGCCAATCCTGCAATCTCCCCACAAGTGAAAGAATTTTTTGAAATACTAACATAAAATACACATTCTGGTACTCTCTTCAGAAGAAAAATAAATAAATCTATTACTACACGTTTAAAAAAAATGAATGCCATTTTAGTTTTGTGTTACTTTGTTCTGAAAGCTGAACCTGCTGCTCCTCACAGAGAGAAGAGGGAAGAGGCTGTGAATTAAGTTCTCATTCATAACACTCCGTTCGATGTCTCACTATGGGATGCGCCTCATCGCGGAGCAAACAGAAGCATCAATCTCATTACACCAATCCTGATTGGCTGGTGATCTTGACGTTAACGTCAGGGGAAATCACCCCCTATAAGTAGCCTGCGCCACGACGCATGCGTCATTCAAACACCTCTTCTCGCTTCAGAGCACACCTCTAATAGTAGCCGGGCTAGCTTAACAGTCCACAGACTGAACCAAAGCTAATTTTCGGTCGACGGGCGTTAGCCGGCAACCCTATTCTGCCTCGCAGAAGAGTATGGTACTAACACACCAGTTAGTATTATAGTCAACCTCGCCGTTCTTCCTCTGGAGTTAAGGTAAGGTTTTGACTTCAAGTTAGCAACACACCCGTTGCTAGCTTGTGTTTTTTTTCCCCTCACTGCCGACACCACGGTAGCGAGGACGTTTTTTTCTTCTCTCTTCCACGGAGGAGAAAAGGATTACAGGGATATTACCACACCAGGTAATATCCTTTGAGAAAAAAGACCCACGCTGTCCTTTTTTCCCCGGATTAAAGACAGACCGGTAACACTTTTTTCTCGACGTACCTGTTACGAGCGGGCCCTCTCCACGCCTCACGGCGAACGAGATGGACGCCTCTCTCCCTCATACCAGAGGAGTCAGGAATTCGGAGGCTCGGCGATGCGGTTGCGGGTTGAAAGTGACAGGCACAGACTCACACCAGATCTGTTCGTCCTGCCTCGGGCTGGAACACGCCCAGGAGGCCATTGACAACCCCGGCTCGTGCGGACATTGTGCCCGCTTCACTATGAAGAGCCTCCACCGAAGGTTAGCACAACAAGCTAGCCTGTCGGGACGGGACCCCCTCATGTCCACTGATCTGCCGACCGGCAATCAAGACACGGGGGCGTCCGCCGCAGAGATGGAGCCCCTCACTGCGGTCTGGGGCTCATCGACAGCGGCACCCGCAGAACCGGAATCCCGCGCCATATCAGGCCGAGATCCGGTGGCGGCAAGAGATGCGGGAACGGGGCCCCACGCTATACCAAGCTGGGGCTCCCGGCTGGACCTCACCATGGTTTCACCCGCGGAAGATGTCCTAGAGTTCGACTACATGGAGGACGAAGAGGATACCTCTGAGTTCCTCCTGTCTGACTCGGATGAGCAGGAAGACGACATCTTCATGTCATCGGCTGAGGCTGCAAAGCCGGGAGCGATGGCTTCTCTCCCGGGCGATAGCACACCAGCTTCGCCCTGTCTAAGCATGGACCTGCAGGCCGTGTATCAGCACGCCGCGTCCAGGCTAGACATCCCGTGGCCCGAAATGGCCAAGGAGACCTCCATGTTCCGTTACGAGGGGAAACTTTTTTCCCAAACAACGAGGACAAAGAGGCAACTCCTTCCGGTCTTCCCGGAGATGTTGGATGAGGTGTCGGTCTCGTGGAGAGACCGGCCCTTTAGCAACAAGGCCCCAATCCAGGGTGCCTACTCCCTTTACTGTGACGGTATGGAGAGGCTCGGCCTGCTCCACATACCACCTATGGAACCGCTGGTAGCAGCCCACCTCCTACCGAGGATGGGCCAGCCACCAAGCAGGAACCCCACGCTGCCAGCAAAAACGGACCGATTCCAGTCCACCATGACTGAACGGGCCTACAGAGCCGCAGCATTGTCCGCCAGGACTCTGAACGTTTCCTCGATGCTAACCGCGTACCAAGCGGAGCTCTGTGAGGATATGTCGAGCAATCCTGGACCGGCCACTCTGGACGAGATAGCCGCGGTCACAGACATTTGTCTCCGTGTCCAACGCTGCACCGTCCAGGCCACGGGCAAGGTAATGGGGATCATGGTGGTGCAGGAAAGAGCTAGATGGCTCCACCTCACCAACCTCCCAGACCGAGAAAAGGAAGATGTGCTTGACATGCCCATCGTTCCCGAGGGGATTTTCGGCTCCGCTCTCGCTTCCATGCAGAGGAAGTGCGAGTCGAAAAAGAAGGAAGACGAGGCCCTCCACCTCTGTCTCCCTCGAAGGGTCCAGCCGCTGCCTTCGCAACAGCGGCCCTTCGCCCAAGCTGCACCGAACTCTGCTAGGTTCAAAGTACCAGGACAGCAGAGGTCGCAGCCCGCCCCGAGTCCCCAGCCCAGGCAGGAGATGAGGACGAGTTGGCCTAGAACATCTCCGGTTCCGGCTGCAGCCCAGGCGGAGCCAACCCAGAATTTCGGCCAGCAGTCGAGGAAGAAGAAGCGAGCGGCCTGACAGCCCCTCCTTCTCCCCTCCGTGACAGAGCTGGAAGTTCTTTCCCCGGCTCTAAATGTGTCCCCGCTGCCTCGAGAGATGCCTCAACGTCATCCTCAAGTCCGCATAAAACACATGTCACATCTTTCTTGTCTGAATAAACCATTTTCCGCTGACGCATCCAGGCTTCGGCCAAGGGCGCAGCTCAAAAAAATGAAAAGAAAGACAATAAACAGTCCGTTAACTATAAATCCCCTTCTGAGAGCAGCTACGGCCTCTCTCAAAAGGCGGATAATAAACGGGTCTGTGAAGGCACCACCGCCACACGCATGTGCAGTGCCGGTTGGGGCTTTAAGGGCACTACCGTCACGCGCATGCACAGTGCCGGCTAGAGCTGTAATGGACAGCCCGCCAATTCTTCCCCTTTTGAGAGCAGCTACGGCACCTCTCAAAAGACGGATTATTGACGGGTCCGTGAAGCCACCGCCACACGCATGCGCAGTGCCGGCTGGGGCTTCAAGGGCACCACCGGCACGCACAGGCGCAGTGCCGGCTGGAGCTGTAAAGGCACCTCCGTCACGCGCATGCGCAGTGCCGGCCGGAGCCGTAAGCGTGACATCCCAGCTGGCTCTAAGGAGCATACAGCAGGAGATACTCACAACGTCTGCCTGGGATTCTCAAAACAGTTATAATTTATCTGTTTTCACAAACCCAGAGAGAGTCAACCCATATTCTGGAGAGAGAGGTTCTCTCTCTCCTAGAAAGAAGGGTTTTATCTATAATGCCCACCGAGCGGAGTCAGATTACGGAGAAAAATGTCCTCGTAAAGCACCCACTCAACATGGGCCTCATAATAAAACTAAACCCCGAACGCCACGGCGTACGGAGAGTTTTGGTTATTATGTAATGCGTAGTGGCACTACAACCGACTTTTCTAGTGCGGGACACGCCTACGGGTGCCGTCCTTTCACGGAAGGTGGTCACCACAGACTCAGGTCAGACAGGCTAATAGGGGATTTACGAAGGTTGCCCGGTGAGAGGTCCCTAGAGCAGAGACTTCCAGCTGGCACACGTAAACTACCCGGAGCTTTTAGCGGTGTTCCCCACCCAAAAACGCTTCCTGCCTTCTCTCAGAGGACATCATGTACTCGTGAGGACAGACAACACGATATCGTGTATGAACCGCCAGGGGAGGTTGCGTTGTCTCCAGTCACACACACTGGCACACAAACTGATCCCTTGGAGCGGCAGACGTCTCCTCTCTCTGAGAACGACACAGGTACCGGGAGTTATGCACCTAGGGACAGAATTACTGTCCAGAGGTGCACCACTCTATGCGGACTGGACTCCTCATCCAAGGATCGGGAGTCCACTGTGGGTGCGTTACGGCGGAGCCGCGTTAAGTCTGTTCGCAAGAGGAGAAAATGCTCAATGACAGCTGTTCTCTTTAATGCACGATTTAAACGCACTGTTAGGCGGGGACGCACTCGTACACGATTGACCTCCGGGTCCTCTGTACACGTTCCCACCCCTGGCTCTGTTACCCCTAACTCTGGCCATAGTGAAGGAGCAACGCCACACACTTACTCTGATGTTTCCACCCTAGCCCGCAATATACGGGCTGGCGGGGATATATCAGCTGTTGTGCGGGCAGTCATGGCAGCCCCCACCACGCAGGGACAGATTGTCTCAAGCGGGGGGGGGGGCGATCCTTTACCCACGCCCGGAGCGCAGGGCACTATGGGCCTGACCCGTGAGTGGTACAATCTGAATACAGTGGGACTCCCTCAGAAGGTGATAAACACTATTCAGAGTGCGAGAGCTTCCTCCACCAGGTCTCTTTACGACTGTAAGTGGAGGGTGTTTGAGGAGTGGTGCCTTCAAGAAGGACACATCTCTTTTCAATGTCCTGTCGGGGTGATTTTATCATTTCTACAGGACTTGATCGAAAAACACAGAGCTTTCTCCACGATCAAGGTATACCTGGCTGCTATTGCTGCATGCCATGTGGGCTTTGAGGGTAAGACGGCTAGCCAACATCCTTTGGTTTGCCGTTTTATGAAGGGAACTCGCAGGTAAGCCTGTTACTAAGCAACGACTATCCCACTGGATCGTGGAGGCGATTGCTTTGGCCTATACGAGTCAGAATCTGCAAGCACCTTCGGGTCTGCGGGCTCACTCGACTCGGGGCCTGGCTACATCCTGGGCTTTGTTCAAGGGTGTTTCCATCTAAGACATCTGTGCAGCGGCAAGCTGGTCTTCGCCGCTCACTTTTGTCCGCTTTTACAGGCTAGACGTCTCCGCTCCAAGCGTGGCCCGAGCAGTGCTGGGCACCTTGTTGAGTCGGGACTCCACCTGTTAAATTCTGGTTGATCGGTGATCTTCGAGATAAGCTCGTCTGGCAATACGGGAGCTACAATATCCCATAGTGAGACATCGAACGGAGTGTTATGAATGAGAACTATAGGTTACTTACGTAAGCCCAGTTCTCAGAGTAACATGAAGTGAGATGTCTCACCAGACGGCCCTCCTTGCTATGGTGAAGCGAGAAGAGGTGCTTATTTTGAATGACGCATGCGTCGTGGCGCAGGCTACTTATAGGGGGTGATTTCCCCTGACGTTGACGTCAAGATCACCAGCCAATCAGGATTGACGTAATGAGATTGATGCTTCTGTTTGCTCCGCGATGAGGCGCATCCCATAGTGAGACATCTCACTTCATGTTACTCTTAGGAATGGGGTTACGTAAGTAACCTATAGTTACATTACATTGTGGATAAGGGTGGATGTGGATAGCCCCCATTGTTCTGTGTGTCAAAATGAAAGACAGCCCACACACCTATCAATCATCACACCGTGGGGTCTTATTTCATTACGTGTGATTTCTATCAACATGTAATGTTGTATCGATGTATAGAGATGTACTACAGCAAAAGTATTCTCCGTCGGGACTTCCTGCAACAACACCACGCCATTATCTTGATTCTGATTGGCCAGAAGACATTATCAAAGATGCTCTATTGAGAAGACGATCACTACCTGACAAAAGTTTTCAAAACCGTCTCTAGTCTTCGGTATTTCCAAACAAGTGAGTACTGAAATCAGTCTTACTAACTGCTGTCTGTGATTGCTTGTTTTGGCGTGAGAATAGTTTGGGCAGAGTGAGAGCATGAGATTGAGAGTGAAAGTGTGTGTCACACGCCAGATGCGTGAGAGTTGGCAACCCTGGTTTAGCTAACGTTCTGCAGAGGTTAGTTAACGTTTTGCAGTGGTTAGTTAACGTTGTACAGAGGTGTTACGGTTGCTGTTTGTCTGCTCCTTAATCTGCCTGTGAGTGTTTTCAGCTGTGTGTGTGTTTATGCAAATGAGCTGTGTGGTTGCTCCCACACCCTTGGCTGCCCATCTCCTGGTCCGCCTCTGAAGATGGTGATTGGATCGACGTCGGCCAATCGCAGCGCACAGCCGGCGCACACCTGCTGGGGAGGAGTACAAAGGCTGCGGACTATCACCACTCTGGAGGCTCTGTTGAGTGAACAGATGCCTCTCGCTATTTGCTCGTCATTCTGGGGGTTAACTGGTGTGGACCGTGTTAGTGTGATTAGATGTGCTTAGATTAGTTTAGTAGTGTTTGACTGTTGTCCAAGCTGTGTTTCCTTACAGCCTTCCTTTGCTAGTTGTACCACTTTTACAGTGAGGTTTTGTTTCCTTCTTTATTTAGTGTGTGAATATTTAGTTTCCCTGTATGCGTTTAGACTCACTATTTAGAGTCCTCCCTTAGTTTGGTTGCCCCTTTAAACTTGCGCCCTTGTGGCCTCTACTGTTTGTTATTTAAACCAGTGTTTGTGGCAATTTGTGTGTTTCAGGCTGCTGGCCCGCCATTTTGTTACACCTTGCTTTACAATAAAACCACTTATAATTAATACCAATACCACTCTGGTCGTGTCGCTTCCCTTTGGTTCCCCTAGCCCAATAGGGAACGTAACAAGAGGTTAGTGAACGTTCTGCAGAGGCTTAGCTAAAAGACCTGCTCACAACAAGTTAGCTTTGCGCTAAAGCTGCACGTGGTTTAGCTAACGTTACTTAACGTCTGTTCATATGGTAACAAAACCGATTTAAAATGGCTTTTCATAAGGTTGCATATGAGTGATTTGTCACATTTATAACAGTAACTTAGCAAAATGTTCAAAAGAGCATGTCATTAAGGGGATATTGGCAGAGTTTAGCTAACGTTCTGCATAGGTTGGTTAACGTTGTACAGAGGTTAGTTAACGTTGTGCAGTGGAGTTAATCTATTTTTTTCCTTTTCTTTTCTAGTTATCATTTGGTAATAAACCCAATTCAAAATGTGTCCTTAGGTTGCTCACCTGCCGGATTGTCTTCTGCTTCGAGGAGCTGCACCCCCTCATCCTGGCACCACGCAGGACTGTACGGTGAGTGGGTGAGCCAGCGCTGTGAGGTGCTCCCCGAGGTGCTCTTCCTCACCCGCCACTTCATCTTCCACGACAACAACCACACCTGGGAGGGCCACTACTACCACTACTCCGACCCCATCTGCCAACTCCCCACCTTCAGCATCTACGCCCGGGGGCGCTACAGCCGGGGGCGCTACAACCGGGGGCTCCACTCCACCCGCGTGATGGGCGGGACAGAGTTCGTCTTCAAAGGTAACGGGTTAAACTTGACCCTGGTAGAATGGTCTCTTTTACTCCCTTTATTGTACATGTGAGGGTCCATGTATGTATGCTTTCTGTGTTTGACAATGTCACAAATACATCATATATACAAAAATAAACAATAAACTAATGACAAGGACAAAGATTCAGCTGGGAAAAAAAACTGGTTATTTTCCTGTCCTACAGCTGTGGTAAAGAGTCAAATATACCAACAATTTCTTGTCATTCTAGCTGTGTAACTTGTTGTCATTTTACTCCCCAACAGACTACAGAGCCAACTGATATCCGGACCCTGGTGCTCAGAGGGCTTCCAATTATCCTTGGCGACAACCCCACAGACTTCTACAAAGCAGGCTCTGTAAGTAACCTCTTACCTTCTCACAGAGTATTTAAAAGCACCATTATTTGTTAGTTCCTGTCCCTGGTAAACCCTGTGAGTGTAGTTTTATTCAATTACAGATTAAGATTGTTCCACTTATCACTAGTACGATTAGTTCTGGCCGATAAATATTGGTGAAATTGTTACAAACAAGACAAAACAAAAGCGGCTTATATAGTCTTAACTAGGGATGCACGATATTGTTTTTTTGAAACCGATACCGATAACTTCCTGCTTCTCAAGACCGATACCGATAATACAAAAAAAAATTACGCCACTAATTATTTTAACGCGATTAACGCATGTGTATTTTTATACCTTGGCCGCCCCGTAGTTTCAGAGCACATCGAGTTTAAAATACCATCTACAAGCTGATGCTGACAGCCCCGCTCCTGCCGCCCGCTTGTGGCAGACCACACTTCCACGCTCACTGGCAGGCACCGACTGGCCATCGGGAGGACCGGGAGGGTGTGTGTATGTATGGTCTGAGTGAGCGAGAGAGAGACCTTACGTGCATTGTTGTTGTTAGCATCTGGTGCTAGCTAGCTGCGCTAACGGATATAAGGAGCTGTTTAAATGAAAACAGAGGAGCGACATTTCGCCACAACTGCGCCGAGCACTTGACTTTATGCAGGAAGCAGACAGCGGGACATTGTAGGAGAATTCAGCACACTCAGCAACATGATTGCAGCGTCCAGGCAGCTCCGGTTCGAGCATATGCCTTGAGTTGCACATAGCTCCAACGCGCGCGCGCAGACACACACACACTTTGTATTGTATTATTGTCTTCGTACGCTTTTAACACACCATCGTAGCGATGGCGATGTTTCAGGTGACTGATCAGGTTCGAAGTATTAGGGAGCGTTGGATTTGTGAAGAACTCCCCTCTTCCTAAACCACTAATACCACAGTACTGGCAAAACGGGAGGAGCCGAGTAAAAAACAAGCGCCCCTCATCCCAATCCACCCACACCGCAGGATTTTTTTCTTTTTTTTTACCCAAAAAATATATTGTATATTATCGGGGCTATTAATACTGGTATCGGGTTTATCGGGATGACGTCATAATTCCTAATATCGGGCCGATAATTATTGTGTTATTATTATTAGTCTTAACTATGTAGGTTAGTTTGCCACTTGTTTTTAAATGTGGCAGATCTTATAAAGTGTGCTGCTGGCTGAGACAAAGCAGCCCCTCCTCTAGCAGCTGTACCTGTAGTGATTCTAGAGCAGCAACAGTATAACGGTTACAACAGCATCAGTCATTATATATATTAATATCTCACTGGAAAAGAATATTCCTGACAGGTAAGTTTTGAAAGAATGAAGAACACAGACATCTGTCAGTATCATTTATTCTGTCCTCCTTCCACTGCTGCTGTGGGTCACTGCCTGCAGGTACCGCTACCCGACCGGGGGGGGGGTCTGCTTTTTCTCAGCAAGTGAATTCACAAGAATACGCAACGTTTTAAGATACGTGGCAAACTGAGCTAAACAGTTCATACAGACAGCTTTTGTCTTAGCTGGTATACCAAATGTGGGTTACGTTTAATATTGGGTTTCCATACCATCCCTAAATTAAATAATTTCTTATTGTACCGTACTTTTTGGACTATAAGCCGCGACTTTTTTCCCCTTTTTTTTGTACAGCTAACGGCCACTAGGGAACCTCCTAAATCAACACACTCTCACTCCCTAAGCGTCCAATAGCGACGTTTGGTCAGTGTCCGTGGCGTCCAATTGTGACGCTCCTAGGCTCCTTCAGCGTCATAAAGGGACGCAAATAGCTTTCAACTGATTGCAATGTATTCCCATCTGCGTCGGGATTTGACGCTCATGGAAGCACGGCATTCGTTTATGTCGGCTGCCCTTAAAGGTAATGTGAGCGTCCATTCCCAGGAGTAAAGGATGGCAGAAGACACTACACTACCCAGAATCCCCAGCTATCGTTTGGACTACACCATGTGCTCTTGACAAACCCCGTGATAGTCCTCAAGCTCTGTGATTGGAGAGTGTGCTCCGAGTGTTAAGCCGATTCTCGAACAATCAATCAATCAATCAATCAATGTTTATTTATATAGCCCAATATCACAAATGTTACATTTGTCTCAGTGGTCTTCACAGTGTGTACAGAATATCAGTATGACAATACGACACCCTCTGTCCTTAGACCCTCACATCGCACAAGGAAAAACTTCCAAAGAAAACCCAGTTTAAAGGGAAAAATGGGAGAAACCTCAGGGAGAGCAACAGAGGAGGGATCCCTCTCCCAGGACGGACAGACGTGCAATAGATGCCGTGTGTAAATTGAAAAGATAATACATTTGCAACATAGGTAGTCCAAATGTTTGGAAATGCATGTGTGTATAATAGGAAGATGAATCCACGAGGATATCCATCCAGGACCTATGATCCAGGACCACAGCCACGACTCAAGATCCAGCGCTCGCGATCCAGGACACAGGACCGCAGGATCATCCATGACTCCGGATCCCAGCGTATATAGACACCAAAAAGAAAGACATTTGGGGAAGCTGGGTTAATCGGAACATGAGTGTACACGGGTATAGACAGAGAGAAGGAAGAAGTAAGATGTCCCCCGACAAACTAAGCCTATATCAGCAAAACTAGGGGCTGAATCTAATCAGCCCTAACTATAAGCTTTATCAAAAAGGAAGGTCTTAAGCGCACTCTTAAAAACGGATAGGGTGTCTGCCGCCCGAACACAAACTGGAAGCTGATTCCACAAATGTGGAGCTTGATAAGAAAAGGCTCTGGCTCCCATTGTACTTTTAAAGATTCTAGGAACAACCAACAACCCTGCATTCTTGGAACGCAATGCCCTAGTAGGACAGTAGGGTATAATGAGTTCTTTAAGGTAAGATGGCGCCTGCCCATTAAGGGCTTTGTAGGCGAGAAGAAGAATTTTAAATTCTATCCTGTGTTCTATAGGGAGCCAGTGTAAGGCAGCCAGAATAGGAGTAATGTGGTCCCTTTTCCTAACTCTGGTTAGTACACGAGCCGCAGCATTTTGAATCAGCTGAAGCGACTTGATTGACTTCTTAGTACTCCCTGATAATAGAGAGTTACAATAATCCAGCCTAGAAGTAACAAATGCATGGACTAGTTTCTCTGCATCGTTTTGAGGCAAGATATGCCTGATTTTTGCAATGTTACGTAGATGGAAGTAGGCGGTCCTTGAAATTGATTTTATGTGGGCGTTAAAGGATAAATCCTGATCAAATATAACACCAAGATTCCTTACAGTCTCACTGGAGGCCAAATTAATGCCATCCATAGTTAGTATGTCTTTAGATAATTTGTTTCGTAGATTCTTCGGGCCAAGTACAATAACTTCAGTTTTGGTCGTGTTTAACATCAAAAAGTTTAAGGTCATCCACGTTTTTAAGTCCTTAAGGCAGTCTTGAATTTTATTTAGATGATTAATTTCATCAGGCTTGATTGATAAATATAGTTGAGTATCATCCGCATAACAATGAAAGTTTACAGAATGATTCCTTATAATATTGCCTAACGGAAGCATATATAATGTGAACAAAATAGGTCCGAGCACTGAGCCCTGTGGCACTCCATGGCTAACTTTGGTTTGCGTGGAAGATTCATCGTTAACACGTACAAACTGAGAGCGTTCAGATAGATAGGACCTAAACCAGCCTAAAGCAGTTCCCTGTATGCCAACTAAGTGCTCTAGTCTTTGCAATAGGATATCATGGTCGATAGTATCAAATGCAGCACTAAGATCGAGCAAAACAAGAATAGAGACAAGTCCCTTGTCTGAGGCTATTAGAATATCATTTGTGACTTTAACCAGAGCTGTCTCTGTGCTATGATGTGTTCTAAAGCCAGACTGAAAATCTTCAAATAAATCATTGTTTTTTAAGTAATCACACAACTGTTTTGCGACCGCTTTCTCAAGAATTTTTGAGAGGAACGGAAGATTAGAAATAGGTCTATAGTTGGCTAAAACCTCTGGATCGAGGTTGTGCTTTTTAAGAAGCGGTTGTATCACTGCTACTTTGAATGATTGTGGAACATAGCCTGATAATAAAGACATATTCATAATATTTAATAAAGAAGTGCTAATTAATGGAAAAACTTCCTTCAACAGCTTAGTTGGAATTGGGTCTAACATGCACGTGGATGGTTTAGAAGAGAGAATCATTGAATGTAATTGTTCAAGGTTAATGGCTGAAAAGCATTCTAGTTTACTATCTAGTGTAATATTAGAACTTACGATTCCGGGAGCTGTTGATAACACTATACTGGTCAAAGGCAAGAGGTCATTAATTTTGTTTCTAAGAGTAACAATTTTATCGTTAAAAAAGCACATAAAATCATTACTACTGAGTGCTATGGGAATAGAAGGCTCAATCGAGCTGTGGCTCTCTGTCAGCCTGGCTACAGTGCTGAAAAGAAATCTTGCATTATTCTTATTCTCATCTATTAATGAAGAGTAGTAGGCTGCTCTCGCTTTACGCAGTGCTTTCTTATATTCATTGAGAGTAATATGCCAAATTAAACGAGATTCTTCAAGTTTAGTGGAACGCCATATCCTTTCAAGTTGTCTAGACTTTTGCTTTATTTTGCGGGTTTCGGCATTATGCCATGGAGCTAATCTATGTTGTTTTATTTTCTTCTTTTTCAAAGGAGCAACAGAGTCTAATTTTATTCGCAGCGCATCTATAGCACTATCAACAACATGATCAATTTGGGGTGGTGTACATTTTGTATAAGTTTCCTCCCCTACATGCAGACATGCTATCGAGTTAAGTATTGGTTGAATCTCTTCCTTAAATGTGGCTATAGCACTAACAGATAGGTTTCTGCTGCAAGAGCTTTTGACTAATGCTTTGTAGTCTAGTAACAGTACTTCAAAAGTTACTAAGAAATGGTCGGATAAAGCAGGATTATGCGGTTCGACTAATAGTTGCTCAATTTCAATACCATAAGTCAGAACAAGGTCGAGAGTGTGATTATAACAGTGGGTTGGTTTATTTACACTCTGACAGAAACCAACAGAATCTAATATAGAGTTAAATGCAACAGTAAGGCTATTTTTATCATCGTCAACATGAATATTAAAGTCACCTACGATAATTACTTTGTCTGTTTTAAGAACCAAAGTTGATAAAAACTCAGAGAATTCTGATAAGAATTCTGAATAAGGACCTGGTGCACGATACACTGTAACAAATAAGATTGGCTGCAAAGTTTTCCAGGTCGGATGCGTAAGACTAAAAACGAGGCTTTCAAAAGAGGTATAATTACATTTTGGTTTAGTATTGATAAGTAAACTTGAGTCAAAGATTGCTGCAACTCCACCTCCTCGGCCCGTGCCTCGAGCAATATGAGTGTTGACATGGCTGGGTGGAGTGGCCTCATTTATGCTGACATATTCTTCATGTCTCAACCAAGTTTCAGTGAGACAGCATATATCAATATTATAATCTGATATTAAATCATTTACCAATATTGCTTTAGATGCTAGAGATCTTATGTTTAAGAGACCACATTTAATCTTCCTGTTTTGTTGCACTGTAGTAGTTGTTACATTTACTTTTATTAGGTTATTATGTATGACACCTCTATTAGGTTTTACCTTAAATTGTCCTTGGGCAGACACACACACCGCTAATATTGGGTATTTTATTGGGTTCGGGATTCCTATGGATGACTGCCTAGGAGAGAGCGCAGAGAAGCGTGTAAGACTGCGACTCTGCCTCCTGGTCTCAACTCCAGTTTGTCATGGATTACGTCCACAAAGCCCTGAAATGTTTGCCGAAATGAGATCTGCACCTTTCAAAGTAGGGTGAATGCCGTCTCTCTTAATCAGACCAGGTTTTCCCCAGAAGGCTGTCCAATTATTTACGAAGCCCACATTGTTTGCTGGGCACCACCAAGACAACCAGCGCTGAAATGATGACATGCGGCTATACATGTCATCATTGATCAGATTGGGGAGGGGACCAGAGAAGAACAGCACTTGAAATGGGATGGAACCACGGCAGACTGTCCAAAACTGGATTTGAACGGGTCCACCGCGTCCCCCCTCCCCCACCCCGTCCCCAGAACTACACATGCTGGCTATTCTGTTTCGCAACATTTTCTCTATGGCACGTCTCTACTGGGAGTTGTAGTTTTAAAAGACGTTTTCGTATTTCCCATAATAAGAAGTTGCCAGTATTAAACTGTGTACATCCCTGGAGGTTTAGGGGACAGGAAACACTCACATTTAAAACATATAATTAATAAATGGTGCCCATTATGGGCAGTATTAATATATATATATACCCACATGCCAGCTAAGGTCAGAAGAGCTTTATTTAACAGCTGGTCTTATGTGTGTGACCCCTGTGATAACATTACATTACATTAATTGATAAGCCTGAAACATGCACTTGTCAAGGTTCAGAGGCACATTGTGCAAATATGGCAGTAGCCATCGATCAGCTTAAGATAAGATATACTTTATTGATCCCAAGTTGGAACATTTGCGTTACATCAGCATGTGTAACAGTTAAATATGCAGTTGTGTTTATTTGAAAATCATTTAGTATAATCACATCAATTCTGTGTTTTATATTCAACAATTCTGTGTTCTTTATTTATTGATTGTTCAATACCTGACAAGGCCGGAGATGAAATATCTACATACATCTTATAAGAGTAATACATTATGTATAATATCAGTTAAAATAAGTGCTTCAACATAGTTAACATTGCTGGAGGTATGCACAAATATTGATAGATGTCTTGTAATGCACTATTGAGGAACCTGCAACCCAAGTTTTTCATTCAGTGCAGAACTACACCACAGTTGTGTAGGCCTATATGATATGTCAATAAACCTTAGAAAATCTTGAAATCTTGAACGGGATGTGCAAAATAGTCATTACATACAGTCTTTAATTAACAATTAGTAGAGAATAACGAGTAATGAATATACTTTATAGGGATCGTATTAATATCTAATAATAAAAATATTGAAATTCAATAACATGCTTTAACCACCAGGTGTCCCTTGATATCATCTGTGCACCTTTATGGTGTAAATACAGCCTATCTACCAATTGGATCAAATATAAAAGTGAGCCGAATTAGTGTTGATACTGCAAGGAGACGTATTGTGTGAAAAGAAATGTAAGATGTTGTTTAATGGCTGATATATTTATGATCCACGTCACGTTTTCAGTTCTTCATGTTTGTCTTCTCATCAGGGCTCTATAAATACAGAACTACGGCAGATATATAATATGTAATGCAGCCGAACCGTGTATTACAATGCCGTTATGTGATGACTTTCAAAGAGAAAAGCAAGCACACTCGGAATAAGGTATTATTATTATTTTTTATAAATGTTATCGGTCTGTTTCCGGTATTTGTTAATGACGATGTGCTGTGAGATGTGAGACTGGAATTGCACAGGGGGAACATAACGTAGGCTATCTTTAGATGCGGATTTTGTTAAACTAATATGTGACCCGCTCTATCGAAATCAGTCGGAAGTCGCAACGGCTCATTTCAGAATAAACGTGGATTTACGTAAAAAACTATTTTTTCAGGGTTCGGGTGTTTTGTTTGATTTTAAACAAACCAAGTCTTGGCTTTCAGAATATGAAACTTTTATTTCCAAAATCACACGATAAGTACATTTTTGAAGCTTGTGAAGGGACGAAGACAGGCACCTCTCACTCGCACTCTGCTCTTCCAGCAGCGCCGCCCCCCTCCCTCCGGCTGACATTATGAACGTAAGAGTAAAGTAATCATACATAACACGGCAGGATCCTTTACAGTTTGTTTTCATCTGATTTAAATTAAACAGAGTCTTGGCTTTCAGAATATTAAACTTGTTTCGGCAAATTCAGATGATAAATATAACTTTGAAGCTTGTAACGGCATAATTACAAGCGGAGAACGGAGTAATTTAACGCCACAGCAGGCACAACAACAGCCGGTGTTTCTCGTGAGGGTTTTCCCCGGGAAACAAACACAATACACACAAACGCAAAAATACACAAACACACACGCGCACACACGTATACACACACACTCGCGAGCTTCCCCTCCAAACGAAAATATCTTCCCTCCGTAGTATTTTGATCATTTGCTCCACTAATAATCAATCAGATCGATGGATTCCAGAGAAGAGGAAACTTTAAAGGCCTTTTTCTCAAAATGAGGACTCTGTGACAGTCATTATATAATGTGACATATTTCGCTTAATATTTGGAGTACAAAAACAATCCTGATATCATTAGAAAGCTAGGAATGTATACAACTCAAAATGTGTCTTCGGGTCAATGCGACTGATTTCGATGGAGCAGGTCACATATGTTTAGGCTGTGGACCAACACTATACATTGACGGGGAAGGGGGTAGCAATAAAGATAACACCATTAAACAGTTACACAACATAAAAGAAATAATATCGATAGCAGCGTCCCTAGCAACCACCTTGGTAACAATGAAAACGTCGCGATTTCTTGAAGTAATCTTCGTAATAACTAGCAAACTAAAGATCATGTACATCCACTGCACACATAATCTGAAATAACAACTCATATTTCTCGCATCAAATGACATCAAAACGCATTTTAATGGCCAAACTAACTTTAAAATAGGCATTTTCTACCGAGAATAAAACGAATTTCGGCCATGTTTTCTTCTTCTGCGGCCGGAAGTCCCCGGAGCTGGGGACTGGCTTCAGTAGAAGCTGCTGGGAGTCCCAGCAGCTTCTACTGAAGCCTTCCGAGTAAATCGCCAGAACGCCGACACCTCCTCATCTCCATCGCTCCCATGTTTTATTTTGTGTTGCCATAAGTTAGTCTCTCTGCGTTTCTGTGCTGGGCTAATGCTAATGCTAATAATGCTAATGCGAGGATAATAAAATGGCGGCTTCACAAAACTTTTTGGGAGTTTTACGGGGCGTGGTTTGCAATCCGCCCAGCCAATCAGAAATATAGCTCTTTTCTCAAAAAAGAGCCGCTCGAATGTCCCTGCTCTCTAGCAGGGACTTTCGAGGGGGTAAAAAGGTTCGCATGAACTACTTTTAGTACCGGCTCTTTTTGGTGTGAATGCGATCATGAACTAAGTTCGCATGAACCTTTGTGGGAAAAGTACCGCAGTGTGAACGCGGCTAAGGCAATTCAAGGTGCTTTACAAAAATGAAAGACATTCAGACAAAGGTATTTAAAAACAGTAAAAGATAAAAGAAACATTAAAAGAAAAAATACATGAATAAAAAGTTACAGTGCAGTTTAAGATATGAATAGTTCACACAGAAGTTCCACTTTACTGATGAACATAACAGCTCAGTTTAAATTAAAAGCAGCGACAAAAAGATAAACCACACTAAGTCAATACCCATATGTTAGTATGTATACAGAACATGACTACAAATTATCCTAAGATGTAACGTTAACCCTTCATACCTCAGTCTACTTTTAAGACACTAAAATAACGTATTCCAATTTTTATTTTGTTTTCGCGCGTGGAATTATACCGGCTCTCGTTTCAGTACACATAACAACGGAACCATAGCAACGGAACTGACAGGCAACGGAACTGACAGGCAACACTCTGAATCCGATTGGCTGTGACTGCATCCACTCAGTGCCCGATTCAGAAACGTGACTCTTACACTCTTTACGTCACAAACAAAGATGGTGGATGAGAATAGTTCTATAAAACGATAAGCAATGCGCAGTGGATCGGAAGAGGACGGTGTGTCGGCGTTGTTCGATAGCGGTGCGATATGCTAATGGGAACACACGCCAAACATGCTAAATCACATCAGAAGGCATCACCCAGATTTACCAATCACCGGAGCCCGGCAAAAGACAACAGCAGTTCAACAGCTGATCCCCCGCTGTTTTGAATAAACCAATTGTTAGGAATGGGTGAAGCAGGTAGGACTCAAATGCAGAATAACGAAAAGCGAGCTTTATTAAATAAATTAAGGCTGTGGCAAAACAAGGCAGAATCCAAAATATCCAACACCAACGAGCAGCACAAGGAACACAGACCGTGGAATGACATGGAGGGGAAACAATGAACCGACATGGAACACAGGGGAAGACTAGACTAAATACACAGAAGGGTAATCACAGAACAAGACACAGCTGGGCAGGGGAGGAGAAACACAAGGACAACAGGTGAACACAATCGGGTAATCAGGGAGGGAAACAGACAGAAAGCAGACAGGCAGGAAACGGGGGTGAACACTTTACACAATAAAACAGGAAACCCAAAAACAAGAAACACCAACACAGACAAAACTACAAACGTGACATAACATGAGAATCGTGACACCAATAGACATGAGAGCCGAGAGACCAAAATAAATAACGGAAGCTTTTGGCATATTTTTTCAACGACTTTGCGCTCTGGAAACACTTTCTTATTATTTATGTCATATTTTCAAGACATTCTTTTTAGTTTTACAGCTTGATGAAACCTTTTTGTTTGACATCAGCATCATCAATATGGCCATCTGAGTGTGTGTGGTGCTGTTTGTGGTTTGTTTTTAACTGTTTAATCCAGTTAATTATTCAAAATGTCAGAGTTCCTTATTTTTAAACTGAAACTTGCACTACTGTTCAAAAGTAAATAACAACAAACCTGGAATTATGCATTTGGGACTTTTATTTGCTTTTTCTTGTTGTACCGAACCGTACCAAACCGTGACCCCCAAACCGAGGTACGAACCGCACCGTGACTTCTGTGAACCGTTACACCCCTAGTCCCCGGTGTTCCAGGGAACTCACCAAGTGTCAGAAAACACAACTCTCTCTCTTTTCCTCCATACCCAAATCTCTAAAAACGGGGCTGCAACGGATCTGATACAGACTGATCTTGAATTATTTTCTACGTCACAGAAGTGGTGCTCCGCTTATTGGTCAATTCTCCACCTATCAGTGGGGTTGGGCCACGGCCGGCCATTGCGCTGGAGACGCTGTAGTACATATGCCAGGCCTGTAAGTGGCGCTGTAGTCTGCCACAAAAGTAGCCAAGAAGACTTCCCGCGCATGGTTGCCCTTTATACTCTGCGCTGGCTCTTTTTCTCCCTCCCCGAGGGAAGCGTTTGCTCCCGCTGCTGTAATTCAATGCAATCCCTCCCTCGCTGTAATTCTCTCCGGTAGTCCACCAGTAGATGACAAACACCCTCCTCTCCGGCTCTTCCAAGGAACGAGGGGACCGTGCGGCAGAGTTTCAGTTAGATTTGTATTTCGCCGGTCAACATGTCCGTTAAAGTTTAAATCTTCCGGACAAAATTAGAAAAGTGCCGGTCAAAGGTCTTCTTTGTTATTTATTGAGCTTTAAAACAAATGAATAACGACTCTATATAAGAATAAAACACGGAGGACGGAGATCTCTTTTTCTCCCCCTCTTCTCCCCGCTGCAGCCCAGCAGCTGATCTCAAAGCACGCTCCCCTCTCCTGCAGGGGGGCGTGGTCAGGTGCAGCTCACAGAATCAGCCCCCTGCAAAAACAGCGCTGGAAAGAGCAAATAGAGCGAAATGAGGCATGGCTAAAATGCAGGATCTGTTTGGTATTTTGAAAGAAAAACTATTTATATACTTTATATAGGTATGTCCCTACAATATATTGTTCAAATATAGCATTATATATCCCCTTTAAGGTATTATTAAGGTAGGGTTAATGTTGCTCTAAAAGTGCACTAGATTGATGCTTTTAACTTCAATATTTAAAAAAAAAAAAAAATCTTTCCGGGGGAGCATGCCCCCGGACCCCCCTAGAGGAGGTGACGACCCCCCTAAAGGATGTTTGGTCCACCCCCCACTTGTACAAAAAATAGCACTTTACCCCTGCACCCCTCCCCCAACAACTCCTGGGCTAAGCCCCGGATCTCCTACAATCCTAAATCCGCCTCTGCCCTGGGTCCTTCTCACTTCGGTTAAATGGATTCCTTGCGTCCGTCACTTGCGTCGTTTCCCTGCGACTAGTCCCTCCCACCAGGGAAGCATGGAGAGATGCAAGGAAACCACGAGAAGCAGGGAAATTAGTTTTAAGAGCAATGGGACGTCCTTTCCTCCGGAGCGTCACGTGAAGCGACTTCCGCTTGTGATGACGCTGCACAGCTGATCGTCTGACAGCAGCCAGCTCTGTCCCCGTTATTTCCACACACACGCCTCTGTTAGTACCCTACGTTAGTACACATTTACTGACACAAACATTTGTATCATCTGTTGTAGACCCAAATACATTAAATAAAATAAGAACTCATTCTCAAAAAAGATAAATGCCATTCTTAAAATGTATAAACGAAAAAAGCGATCATGAAAATATTTCCAATAAATGAAGAAAATGATTTTTGACCACGTTGTTGTTCAGATATATCACATATTTGTAACTAAATCATACATTCATTGAAACAAAACACGGTATAAACTGAGGAGTGACTCCCGTGAGGTTCATGTATTTTCTTCACTCCGCTGGGAAACTGCTCTCATGTCAAGAACATAGACTGTATATATAAATGGACGTAGGGTCCGTGACGTCACCCATAGGATTCTGCAGAGTTGCCGTGAAGCCCTTAGTAGGCGGAGTCGGCCACTAACGGCTCAACAGTGACGTCAGAGTTCAACTCCCGCTTTCTCCAGCCTGCTCCAAATAAGGGCAAAGAGGCGGAGCCGAGGCGGGACCTGCTGCCACATAGCTGGAAGTTCCAGAGCTAGCTGAAGCTACCAAGCTAAGCTAACATGCTCCCCATCTGCACGCTGCCGTCGCATTTTACGTTTCTAAGGTAAGCGACCTTGAAACTATTCAGCAAAACTATAAATAATAATCTAAGTTATTGAGTTTTTAGCATAATACTTCAGAATCTTAAAACCCCTTAACGTTTGTATGCAATTGTGCTAAATTCAACACTGGAATCAAGCATATATTAATGTTTGCATGACATTAGTTATTTATATTTTGATATCACTTAACTATACATTTAAGTCAAGCTAAGGTACATGTGATGTTAGCTAGTACGTGCTCTTACCTGTGAGGCCTCCTCCAAACAGCATAATAACCAGACTGTATTATTCAAACTAAGTACCAGTTCTAGATCCTTGACTTTAGACAAACAATTCAAAAGACAAAATGTATTTAAAGACCAATCTTTATTTGAATGTGCCTCTTAACCTGAGATATTAGTTATACAGTAATAGTATTGACAATCTAAAAAAACTGAGCAACTCAACAGTCAACTTTATGTTTCTTATTGTCTAAAGCATTTATTATTTTCATTTCCCCCCTCTCATATTCAGTGTTGACGGATTGAGACAGCCTGGTGTCCAGAGAGCTGCAGAGACTTCAGGGAGAAACCTCCGTGTGATGGACGTCCTGTCTGTTGGTTTGGAGAGGACTGAGGGTCATTCCTCTGCGAGGAGGACCAGGGCTGATGGAGGAGCCCATGCTGGGCAAAGCTGATACCAACTGCACAGGCCTAGTCTGTCACTTTATTTGACTAAATGTGTTTACTTATACATTTAATAGGTTTACACCTTCTGTCCATATGTGCTTTTTATTTAAAACATTTGATTAACTTTTGGTTCACATTTCAATAAATTGTATTTGTATTTGCATTCCTTTTGTCCATCATTCTTACTGAAAATGTTAGATTACACATTCACATCTGACTGAATATTGGCCCCATTCATTTGTGACGTTGCAAATTCTGCGGTACAAGTGATGTGAAGCTCATAAAGTGAGGCAAATAGAAATAATCAGCGGATGGAGTGTAGATGTGGAAATAGCTGCATTCGATCAGCTGACTGTTTTTACAATAAAAGTAGTTTCTTAGTGAATGTCCTGTACTGGTCTTAAAATCTCATAACATCAGCTTTTAATGTTGCTCTTGGATGTTCTTCTTGACCCTCAGAGAAGGAGAACATATCGTGTCTTTCAGGCATGTCCTTTGCTAACAAAATTGACAGGAAACATAAAACATATTATTGCAGAACAAGTGTGTTATTTATGAAAGCGGTGTGTTTGTGTGTTTAGGGGCTGTAGATATAATTATGTTGTTGTAATGTTTTTTTTTTTATTTTAACAGTGAGCTACAAAGACAATCAGATTATGAATGAACAGTATGAAGTTCATTAACATTGAAATATATGTTATTATCAAAATAATATTTAACTGTTATTAAAACGTAGTGCAACTGTAGAAGCTTGCTCTGTTGTCTCACTGAAAGAATAACTTTTACCACGTTTTTTACAGACAATATTGAGAGATAAATAGTAGCAGTTCTCACTGTGTTAAATATCTTTGCCTTGAATACATTAAATTAGAAAGCTGACAAAGTCATATGGCTAAATATCTAAACGTAACTTTTTGCATGGAATAAACCCTCAACTTAACTGATGTGTAGGTGATCTAGTATTTAGTATTGTTTAGTGGAATACATATCAGTGTATTAAAGTCAATACTTCATTCAATTAAACCAATATCTTTCTTGATTCTTTGTACAGTATGAAAAAAGAGTCTTTGTACCTGAGCTGAAGTTCACTGCTGTGAGGAGTCCAGTTCTGTCTCTCACTCTCTGGTCCAGCCTGTCTGCATCACCTGGACACTTTAAACAAACAGATATATATATATGTAAAGTACCATGTGTACAAACAATATAACTTGTTCTCTTCTGTTGAACATGTTGGATTGTGTATTGTCCGAGTCAGGGTCCTTTTTATTTTACTGTAACTTTGGAAGTTGTGTTACCAATGCTTACTGTTTATTTGATACCCATTTGGTAATGCAATTAATAAAAACAATAAGGTTTGGGTTCGTTCTTCAGATGACTGTGACGTTAACGTGTAAGCTCGATAATGAACTCCAGCTCAATCAACCATATTGTAATATCGAAGTAATCATCTTGAAATATGACATTAATAATTGTAATATACACACATCTTATTGTGAGGTTGATTTCACATACACTACTTCGACATTGTCTACATACTTGAGCATAGCCAATTTAAATTAACCTTAGATGCATACAGTTCTACCTACAGTACATAATAAAATATCTCTAAGTTACAAGGATGTAACCTTATTTTATCAACCTCAAACAGAAGCCGTTTGTTCAACAGTATTATCCCACTATCTGACGCTTAACACTTGTCTATTTCGTTTTAACCTTTATATATACAGTCTATGGTTTTAACTTGGAGGATACGATTAGCATCGTTAGCACCGATGTAGCTACCACTAGCTTACATGCTAACTCAAACCTTACCATTCATTACGTAGCTGATTAAAATCATTAACACATAAATAAAGCACTCAAATTTTACTTACCGCATTCATGCACCGTCTGTTTTAACCGCAGAGCGAGTCACAATAGTCCGATATATAAGCATGAAGAACAAACAACCACGGCCGGCTACAAGTTGTGTTTACTGGATGAGCTGAGTAGGCAGAGTCCCTGTAGCTAGCTTCATGGAGCAGCTAGCAGAGAGACAAGAAGCTAACAGCGGCAGGCACTTGACAGAGCCGTCACTCAACGTGACCACGCCCTAATTTATGCCCAAACTTTAAGACCTAATATAAATAAAAGGGTCGTGTTAGAAAACAATTCACTCACAGATCCATAATCATGAAGGTGGAATCTAACTATATCGATAATAAAAATGTATGGAGCCAGGGACAGAAACATGTTTTTTTCTGCTGTAAAGTTGGGCACTTTAACATGGGGGTCTATGGAAATTGCTCCTTTCTGCAGCCATCGCCTATCGGCCAATATATGAACTGCAGTGTGTGGCACTTCCGTATTGGCTTCCCGGCTGTTCCCCAGAGTTTGCCGCTTGGTCAAGAAGTATCAGATCAGTGCATGCTCTGCCTCGTCCAATCAGTGAGCGATACACAGTAAGGGGGCGGGGCGAGTGTCTGAGGATTTCATCGAAGGATGGTCTGGTGGTTCCTCGGTTATAGCTCCTCCGTTATCGCTCATCGGGCAAAAAATAAGGCCATTGGGACGCTACTCAAGACGGCGCAGACAAATCAACTTCTGGTGAGACCGAGACCGAGGAGCGAGGAAATGAAAAATAAGAGAAGTGAGAAGGGCCCCCTATCTCCTATTACTTGACCTCTGAGTGAAACGTCACGGGGTTAAGGGATAGTGGATAGGAGAATTCAAAAGGACTTAGGAGAAGAGACTGCGGTACTTTAGAGAAACCGAATACACTTTCACTATCCGACGTGTTTATGATGCGCCAGCGGACGTCATTTTGTGCGTCTGCTGCTGTGGGGAAACTATGGAAACTACAGTTTTCTATACAGCGGACTACAACATGGATGTTTAATAAGAACGAGGGACTCATCTAGAGACTCTGCACCGTGCTCTGATGCTGTTGCTTTATGCTTTATGAACATGGACAACAGAGAAACATATTCTTCATGACCAAAGTTGGAATTGAAATAAAAAATGAAAGTGAAACTTATGCTCGTCACCCTCTCCCTCCGGTCCACATTAATACAAATGATCCCAATACGTATGATTGTATGAACTATGAAAAGATCTTAAAATCAATACAAATGTATTTATTATAAACGTTAGTCCTTAACACCTATCACTGTGTACATCACCATTCAAACATCTTTTAAAAGTTGAACAAACCACACACAGCTCAGTGAAATGTTGACTTTATTTGATCATTTCAGTAAAAACTAACGTTTATATTTATCTTTTTGATTATAATACTGATAATAATAATAATAATAATAATAATAACTGGGATTTCTATAGCGCCTTTCAAGGGACCCAAGGTCGCTTTACAGGAATAGGGCAAGCACAAACAAAACAAAACAAAACAAAGGTCAGACAGACAAAACAACAGATAGATTTAAGGGCCGAAAGCCTTGATGAACAGATGGGACTTGAGGGCCCTTTTGAACGCGTCCAGTGTGGGGATGTTGCGAATCTCCGCAGGGAGAGCGTTCCAGAGGGTGGGGGCTGCCACACTGAAGGCTCTGTCCCCGAAGGTTCTCAGTTTGGTGCGGGGGGTGGTGAGCAGGCCAGAGTCTGAAGACCGCAGGTTCCAGGGTGGGGCATGCGGGTGAAGGATGTCCGATAGGTACTGGGGGGCAAGGGCATGGAGGGACTTGTAGGTCAGGAGGAGGACTTTGTAAGTTATGCGGAACTTGACCGGCAACCAGTGGAGGTGGATGAGGGTGGGAGTGATGTGCTGCCAGGGCTTTGTGTGTGTGAGGACCCGAGCTGCACAGTTTTGGACATACTGGAGCCTGTCCGGGGTTTTGTTGGGAACCCCGAACAGGACACCATTGCAGTAGTCCAAGCGGGTGATGACAAACGCATGCACCAGGGTCTCGGCAACCGACTCCGAGAGTGACGGATGATGAACGTTCAAAACAAGATCTGGCTTCCACAGATGACATTTTTGTATGGCTTTTTTGTCAAAGCACTTAAGATATTCATTGCTATCGGGATGTTAAGACCATTCCATGGAATATAACAAAAAGTGTATCTCGAGCCGGTTTCTCAAACTTACCTACCCCACCTTTAGTGTGATTGGTTGTTGGTCGCGTTAACCCCAAGCGCCAGACATGCCCACCGGCAAGCGTCAATGCGACGGAACCGTGTGTAGGTTCTGTTAAGGCACAGTCCCAAAAGCTCAAGATAGGAGAAAATAAACAAGAGCATAACACTAGTCCTCTGATTGTATATAGGAGACAGAATTCCTGATTCCCCTCTGGGCGAAGGGGGGTAGGGCTGTCTGTGGGTTGGACGAGGTGCAGGAACAGAAACATGCCAATAGCAGGTCAATAATATATTTTTTAAATAAGGACTTGCTTCTCCCAAATTAGAACTTGGAAATAGGCTTCCTTACTTGAGGCATCATGACAAACCAGACTGTCTTCTGTCCAGAAAGTGTCCACAGAGAGAATATCTTTGCACAAAGAGAGCCTTTGAATAAGAAATCTTACCTTCACTAAAAGCATGTTTACCCCAAAAAACAACATCTGCATTTTTTTCTGCATGTATTGTTTTTATATTGTTTTCAACTAGACAGTGAACTGTCTAGCCTCATAATATTCACCCTGTAATGCCAAGCAATGTTTTTGGGTGGCACAACAGAATGAGTGCATGTGTCAGCACACTGTGGGATGCCGGAATAAAGTGAGACAATATAAACAAACCAACAAACAAGTATGAGTCAAGAGTGGGAGGATGACAAAAAAAATAATCACACAATTTAGTAACATTCAGAAAATACCAGTTCTCTGAAGAGGACCTCAGAGTAATATTGCACTTCCCTTCATTTACAATATGCTTCTGATAAGAGATGTTTCACCATGCCCAAAGATGGATATGTTAGTATTTTTGGTGTTACTCAACAATACAAAACCAACAATACTTTGTTTGCGTGCTCAAGTGGATGTCTGGTGGATGTTGCTACCCCTAACATTAAAGAGGTAAAGTGATCCATGTCCTATCATTTCATTACATGGTTAAAAGTAAACAAGAAAGGAAATATGTTTACTGCATGAGTGATTCAACAAGGAAAGGAATCAATATGGCTGACAACCATGGATTATTCCATAAAGCCCACGTTAGGTCAGAGTTTAAAGGACCACCTGCAGATAAGATGACTAAACACCTGAACAAAGTAGATAGTGGTTACAGGGAAACAATGGTGAGTCTGTTCCTGCTTGGAAACCCCATTTCTCAGTGACACATTCCATTCAAACACAAACACACGCACACAGATGCTATTGCAAAGGAGCTACGGAGGAAAAGTTGAAGGTCAGAAATGTAATGAACAAATCCATTCTTTTCAACGTCTCATAATAAAGTCGTTATTTATGCTACAATTGTTGCCTTGGTGTTGACCTCTTTAGAGCATTTCTCCATGCATACATCCTGGAGGAAGGTAAAGTTGAGGGAAAGTCCAAAGTCTTATACTTAGAAGTTTTCATAATCACAACCACATCTTGAAATGGTATAAATAATTATTCAACAGTAATGTGAATACAAACACAATCCCTACAGTATGTGCCTCCAGTGTATTGACTTTCATCAAAAAATGAGGATTATTCCATTCCATTGATGTGCATCCAAGGAATATAAATCCTTATCCATGAGTAATATAGCTGCATTTGATATTTTAAGAGTGTGGTAAGGTAACAGTACATTTGTTTATGTCCATGTTATTTGTCGTTTTGGACAGATTTGTGAATCTAAAACCAGTTTAGTGGGTTCAACATAGCTAGAAGTAAGTAACAGAAAACAGAATATTGTGGATCAGAGTGCTGAAGGACTTGTTCTGCTTTGAGTGTGTACCTCGTATAACAAGCCATTACTTTTTATTACTCTGTTTTGTCCATGGTAATTTGATTTGGGTGGCTGAATGGGTGATATAGTCAGGTCTGTTCTAGTGTGTGTAGCCTGGGGGGACTGAAGGGGGAGAGCATGTCAGCGGGAGAGGAGCAACAAGAGATGGAGAGTGAGACGGGAAGAGTGAGCAGCTGAGTGGAGGAGGAAGACACAATGACGAAAAATCAGATAGACGGCAATTGATAGGAAAAAGAATGAAAGAATGCAGTGAAAACAGACTGTGGAGTAAATGCAGGGAGAGAGCTGAGGGGTGTTGATGGGAAACAGACTGCTGACCCCTTCCCTGAACTCTGACCTCCTCTGTTGCTCTGACAGGAAGTGTGCCCCTCTCCTGACAGGAAGTAGACTTATAACCTCTGGATTTATGGGAGTCAGTAGTATCTTTGTCTAATTACAATGTCTGGATTTATAGGAGTCTGTGTTAATTTCCCAAGAGAGGAAAAGACCCTCAGGATATCGTTGACATTTTAGTTGTGACGGGTATATTGAATGACTTTGTTGTAATCGTGACAGTTATTAGCCATTACAATTAAGTATAGATGTCATTCGTTTCTCATAAATCTCACATAGTTTTTGCTATAACATTTTTAAAAGACTTGATGTTTTCAAAGCAATGTTTATAAACGTGTATGTGAACAGAAGGCTGTAGCTAATTTAGGTAAAACTGGGCATGTGTCGTTAGCGATTGGTTTGGCTTGCCTTTGCTGGCTTAGAGAACAGAAAGTGTGATAAAGCAAAGCGATCTATTACTTTTTTTAATCTGTTGATCTTACTGAATAACAACTATTGATTGGCTTTAATTTAAAATTGAAGCTAGGACTTTTCTCGACAAGATTAGTTTACTTTTTGTTTCCGTTTGACAAATGTTTGCCAGGCTTTTTTGTTGATTAGAGTGTCTCTGTAAAAAGGTTTGGATGGCGTGTACTGAGGACTTTGTAGTTTTTACAAAGGAAACTGTCTGGCAGCAGGGCTAAAGGAGTCAGAGAATAAAGGACGAGAGGGTCGGCGAGAAAGGGAGAGATGACACTTAGACATGCGCACAGTCTGTGAGCTTGACAATAAACAGCAAAGTGGAAGTCTCATTTAGACACATCACAAAGCTGTTCAATTAGATTTCAGCAGCATTTGCCTCAGACCCAATACAGAGGCGAAGGACCCTTGCTGATTGCAATCAGTCAGAGTGGCAGGAAAATTAGATTACTATTATACATAACAACTATTGAATGACTTTCCTTCCCTTCCTTTTTTCCTTATGTTATAATAGTATTGGCTTATAGGTATATCAAATATAACACGCAATTCAGTATGATGGAAATGATATTTGGAGACTTTTTTGACTTACAGAGAATGGAGCAGTTTTATCAGAAGAGGAGATTTGATTACTTCTGTAGAGTGCATATTGTTATTTTGAAGCAGACTATATGTGACTTTGTTACTTCCGGAGAGTACACAAACTAAGTTACTGAGTTTGTGTTTGAAAGGCAAAGCTCACTCAATCATCTAAAGAGGTCTGTGAACACCGTTAGGGATGATGAGTATTAAAAAAGAAACACTTTATGAGATGCTCACCAATACCTTTTTTCAGGAACAGAGAATCATGCTTGTTGCTATGGATACCATTCAAAGCTATAACTACTACTGCTACTCTAATGTAAGTCATTAACATATTCAAGTTCCCTCCACCTGATGCAGCTGGTGTCTCTGGCATAATGATTCCTTCATTATAGGGTGAAGATGAATATGAGGAGGCTGTGTGCATGTAACCTATCATCATCTAAAGTTAGTCAGTTCAATAAATCCATATGTTCAGTGGCTTGTATAGGGAGACACAGGGACCTGCATGGAGTGCCGAATGATTCAACATCTAACAAACTCATCACAGAAATCCCAGCAGTTTCATTATTTATTTTGTATCAATAAAGGATACCATTTCATTGAATGGCAAAGCCGATTATTTGCATGTATTTCTATGGATTCTGTCTTAAATGTTTGAAATAAATTCTCTTTATACAAAAAAAAAAGAAATTTTCAGATGAATAAAACATAATGTGAAGAAGATTGAAATAGCACATAATAAGCAAAGGAAAGTGTGTTGATTCAGTTGAGCCTCTCAGTGCTTTCTACCAGATTGTTAACCTAACAGGTTTCACAAATTCCTGTTTTAAAATACATTATACATGGTTAAAGGAAAGCACTTATGGTATTTTATATTTGTTGTAAACCAACACTGAACTGGTAGGGTAGACAGTTTATTTACACCTTTGCGAGGTTGTTCCAGATCTTAAAAATATTGCTCATATTTAAATATTATAGTCTGTAACAAAATCTGGATATTGCTTATCCCTCCGCACTAAAGTGAACACTTGGTTTAACACTTTGTTCTCGTTTTCCTACTTAGGGGTCAGTAACTTCTTGAACTCCCACTCTTTGATGGGAGTGTAAACACTCATCTCAGTGTGTATGTAACCTTGAGAAACTAATTTCTCATTTCCACTATCAGTCTCCCTTCACCACAGCCATGGGAGGGGTTTGGATAGCAGATAACGAGTGACTCCTCAGAAGACTCACCCCCATAATTTATGGTGTGACTGTCAAGTCAGTTAGTGGTGATTGACGGCGCACAATGATAGTGGTGCAACACTTAGCGTTTAGACAATGGGGTAAGATAACAAAAACATCTGTGTCTTACTGGAAAATATGTATAATGATTAAAAACATTTTCCAGTGTCTCTTCCACCAACAGGGGGAAGGAAGGAAAGATATGTTTATTTATAAAGTTTTATTTAAAGAATATGGTATGCAGGTATGTCACCATATTAAAGTATGTCACCAACCAAATTAGTAACTGGTTTATTTAGGTGACAAGTTATGAAAAAAAACGTAAATAAAACCCCAATGTGCTAATGATATTGGTTTTCTTTGCAAACACTATGTCGGGTGAAAAGTATTGTATAAGAACTTTAACGTTACTATGTTTGGTTGGAAGCTTTAAATTACAAATGCTTTGAAATATCACTAAACTAACTGAATACATGTGTCCATTATGGCAGTTTAAAGGACAGCAGTCAACTGTCCTCTTCTCTCTACAAATCTGCTTGATCTCAGCTACAGTACAGTACTGAATCTATTTTGTGACATTTGAAAGCTTCACTTGAATTACGTGACTGTGGGGTGTGAATATTGTAACTGTGGCACAATAAGTGGTGACAGCCCACCACCTGTTGTGATAAACACACCACCCATTTAGGCCAATCTCGAACACATTGATGAATAATGTGAAAAGATGAATACATTAAAACACATTCACAAAATACAGTTTAAGTGTAAAGTGTCACGCTCTGTGTCAGCGAGATTAGATGGGAGGTAATGGAGGTATGGTGTGAGGGAAAGAAAAAGGAATATATGAACAACTATGGCAGTGAAGGGAGCAGAAATAGAGCTATAACCGAGGATGGAGAGGAAGTGGATAGCATTATGGGTAAAAAAAACAGATATGGATGGAGAGGCAGGAAGTCCCCACTGAGACGGACATGTCACACACCAGTGAGCCTGACACAAGGAGAGGGAATATCACATTTATTTCCCTTTTTCATAATATCTTCTTCTCCCTTTCACTTTTAGTAGTATTTTATCTTCCCTTTTCGGCTGAATGAATAGTACAGTAACTGGCATTCAAATTATTATTTTTGGGTCCTTTTGAATATCCCCACCTTTGAAATGCTGCCGTTTAATAATGCATGACTTTATGCATCACTTACCTTTTGATTTCCCTGTCACTATGTGCATTTCAACTCCCTGTCTCTATGACGGCTGAATTTATTGTTTATTGTAGTTGCTCTATGCTGAATGTTGCATGTACAGTCCCCGACACACATATACCTGCACGCTGAAGCCAACAAACACATTTGGGTCCTGGCGCACGGAGCGTTTGGTCTGGGAATTACCTGTTTACCTAATTAACAGCACTTGGCTGGAGGCTAAAGATTTTTAAACCAAAAAGTAAAACATTAACGACGTGAAAATAAAAATATTTCCCTCCCGACCTGCTTAGGATAAAAAGCCTTTCCCTTTGACTGAAAAAGAGGAGGCAAGAGAGGCTTCTCAATTCTTAAATTTCCCCTCCTCGACTCCCCTCCTCGACTCCCCTTCTCGAGACTTAGTCCCGCCCACAGGAGATGCGAGCGGAGGACCGAGGAGGGGAACCGAGGAGAGAGGAGGGGAAGCAGCAGACGTTTAAAGAAATGAGAACTCCTCTCCTCTGAGCGGTCATTTTAAAGCGACGTCCGTTCATTATTACGTAGCAACAGCTACATCAGCTGTCGAGTGTTTCATCATATTTTATAATCTCTGTTAGATCAGCTGAACATTGTTCCCCCACATATTTACTTTGAATTCATTGAGAGTGCGGTATAATGAGACAATAACAGGCTACAGATGTGGACACACACACACAAATATATTTATATAAATATATGCAATTTAAAGTATGAGAGCACTCTCATAATAACGTAACACAATCAGAGACTGGATATATATCCCCCCCTCTCTCTGGTCGCTGAAATGGGGAATTGAAATTACGGGCCAAAAGTTGTATTTGCAAGTATTAACAGTAAGGACACCAAACCAACTGAGACCTGTCTGTCCACCGCATCTGTGCACTGTACAACACACACATACACACTGTACAACACGCACCTACACACTGTACCAGTGCGTGTTGTACAGTGTATAGGTGCGTGTGGTACAGTGTGTAAGTGTGTGACACACACCTACACACTATACCACACACACCTACAGCTCCTAAAGCATAATCAGGCTACAGCCGTCGTGTATTTTATTATGTGAAGCACTTAATGGTTTTAGAAAAATATCGACTCTTTGTTTGTAGATATCTACTAAACTAAAGCAAATATAGAGAGTAGGCCTGTTATACTGAGTGATATATATTGTACACACTGCTCTGCTTTCTGCAGGACCTCACAGCTGTTCTCACTGTAAACATCGCGTTGCGATGAGAGCAGGTTCTAAAATAATATCCAGGGGATGCATGCAGAGCTGTCATTGGCTGAGTTAAGTCCGGCCGTGCATCACGCCTCCACCGATCCCGGAAATGCATCCGCGGAGCCGTGGAGGAACCATCAGTGTATCCTCGGTTATAGCTCCTCCAGAGAGCCTCCTCGACGCTCGATCCTTGGTCCTCGGTGTGCATTTAGAGAAATGAGACGTCCTTCAAAATGGCGCACTGAAATTCATTTCCGGGTCACTTCCCGGAGGACCGAGGAGTCCAGGAGTCCGGGGCCCTTTCTCATTTCTCGAACTCCCCTCCTCGACTCCCCTCCTCGACTCCTATCCTCGATACTTAGTCCCGCCCACAGGAGATGCGAGCGGAGGAGCCGAGGAGGGGAACCGAGGAGAGAGGAGGGGAAGCAGCAGGCGGTTAGAGAAATGAGAACTCCTCTCCTCTGAGTGGTCATTTTAAAGAGACGTCCATTAATGATGACAGGAGGCAGCGGCCCTCTGTCTGATGGAAAGATGTGTTCATGACGACTTATATATTTACTTTGATTCATTCACAGTGCGGTATAATGAGACAATAATGGCTACAGATGCGGACACACATATATATATGTATATATTTATATAAATATATACAACTTCAGAATCAAGCAGAGCACTCTCATAATAACGTAACACTATCAGAGACTGGATATATCCCCCCCCCCTCTCTGGTCGCTACAATGAGGGAAATAAATTACGGGCCAAAAGTTTTATTTACAAGTATTAAAAGTAAGCAGAGGACACCAAACCAACTGACACCTGTCTGTCTGCTGCATCGACCACACACTGTACCACACACACCTACACCACACACACGCATATACAGCTCCTAAAACAGGCTACAGCCGTGGTGTATTTTATTGTGAAGCACTAAATGGTTTTAGAAAAATATCGACTCTTTGTTTGTAGATATCTACTAAACTAAAGCAAAAAGAGTAGGCCTGTTCTACTGAGTGATATATATTATACACACTGCTCTGCTTTCTGCAAGGACCTCACAGCTGTTCTCACTGTAAACATCGCGTCGCGATGAAAGCAGTTAATAAAATAATATCCAGGGGATGCATGCAGAGCTGTCATTGGCTGAGATAAGTCCAGCCGTGCGTCACGAGTCTTTGAAACATCTCTGTTGCCGGAAATGCATCCACGAAGCAGCCGTGGAGGACCGTGGAGGACCCATCAGTGTATCCTCGGTTATAGCTCCTCCAGAGAGCCTCCTCGACGCTCGATCCTCGGTCCTCGAAGTGCATTTAGAGAAATGAGATGTCCTTCAACATGGCGCGCTGAAATTCATTTCCGGGTCACTACCGGAGGACCGAGGAGTCGAGGAGTCGAGGAGGGGGATTTGATGAAATGAGAAAGTGCCCGGGAGGGGAAATTTGAGTATTGAGAAGCCTCTAAGGAGAACAAAGTAATCACTTTAAAGAATTTAGTTTTAAAACTGGATCCCATATGCTTAATTTTGAATATCCCTCTACTGTACATGGCAAAACATTGAAAAAAGATGACAGTAGCAGAGTCTTTGCTATGATATTATTTGCTCTTTTTGTTGCTCTGACGCAAAAAGAGGTAGTGTAGCATTTCTTCTGACTAGCTGTGCTTTTCCTTTGTCATATCTGAGGAAGCAGACCTTTCTTCTTATTATGTTATTTTTGCTTCAAGTTTCAGTTCACACAACATGAACCTCTAAGAGGAAATTCCTTGTAAAGAGAAATTAGGAGCCTGACTTCCAGAGAAAACTCCAGTGGGACAATCCCATATCAGTTTAGAGGAATGTAGCCAGTCAGTATGTTTTTGTGTTGAAATATATAGCCTCCCATATCAATCTGTTTCCTGTGAAACCAGCACCACCCCTGAGACTGATAACTTTCTTCTGTTTATATTGCCCTAATCAATGTGTGTGTGTGTGTGTGTGTGTGTGTGTGTGTGTGTGTGTGTGTGTGTGTGTGTGTGTGTGTGTGTGTGTGTGTGTGTGTGTGTGTGTGTGTGTGTGTGTGTGTGTGTGTGTGTGTGTGTGTGTGTGTGTGTGTGTGTGTGTGTGTGTGTGTGTGTGTGTGTGTGTGTGTGTGTGTCAGTGGCGAGCCGTCAGGGCCCTCTAGGCCCTCTGTGAGGGCCTAAGATATTCTAAAAAATAATATTTGAAACCATAATAAAACATTTTTTAAATTTTTGTTTTGTTGTTGTTACATTTTTCATTAGTTTTACCAAAATAACTTGATTTAATTGTATTTAAAATAACATTTCCAAATAAATAAATCCTTCGAATCTGCCTGTTCAGTTTCTGTTGGAATGTGAAGGGTTAAATGCCGTCTCTGCGAGTTACTGTGAAGACGAGAGAGCTTGTTGGTCCCTCTCTACATTCACAGAGGGCTCAACATATAGTATATAGTATAGTAACTCAACAAGAGAGTAATGTCAAATGACAGTACAATTGACCAATCATATCTTCCCTCTAAATGGGCGGGCTTTATTTTCGCGGACTTTATGACAAGTTCCGCCCGCTGTGAAGAGGTGCAGTGACGCGTCCTAAAACCCGGAAGTAAGCTTCGCTCGGATTCCCTCGACAGAAAGCAATGGGATTTCTCCATAGAATTTTGGAAAATAGCTCGAAATAAGGTCTGTGGAAAACGAACCTGTTAGATAAATGCACGTTTTGTTCAGCCGGATAATATCCACATGTCTACCCTACTTTTATTATTTTCGAATCATAAATCTAATCAATAGATTTATGATTAGCATAAGTTCGTTCATGATGGCTGGCACATGTCAGTGATAGTGATGACATCGTTTGCAAAATTATTAACCGAGTCATTTTCAAGATTGAGTTACAATGATAAACTGGAGTGGCAAAGGATCAGCTGCATGACCCGCGATCAAGTGCTTCATCCAAAAGGACAAGAGGATGGACTTTGTGTTTAAGTGATTTGATCATCAAAGGTAGGCCTAAGTCATTTTCAATGTGGGCCGCCGTGCCGACTTAATTCATTTGTAATTGTTACTTGGCTGTGGGTGCCCTGTCATGATAGATGTTTATATAAATTGTGTTGTTTTGTGTGGTAGAGGGTCGCTGTCATTGATGCGTTTTGCACCCCGGGCCGCTGTTTTGATATTCCGTTGAAGTATACGCTGTGACGTAATATCTCTTCTTTTTTCCTTTTTCAGAGGACCTAGGTATAAAAGTCACGTCTCGCCACTGGTGTGTGTGCGTGTGCATGTGTGTGTGCGGGCGTGTGTGTGTGTGTGTGTGTGTGAGAGAGAGAGAGAGAGAGAGAGAGAGAGAGAGAGAGAGAGAGAGAGAGAGAGAGAGAGAGAGAGAGAGAGAGAGAGAGAGAGAGAGAGAGAGAGAGAGAGAGAGAGAGAGAGAGAGAGAGAGAGAGAGAGAGAGAGAGAGAGAATTTTATTTTCTTCTTCTTGCTGAATCAGCAATATCCGGTACAATAATCAACACTTTGCCTATGTGTTTTCAGTTGTTGTTGGTTTTTTTTTGTGTGTATTTGTCACTTCAAGAAAGAGGACAGGGGTGGGGCTTTTTTGTGAATTTGCGCATTCATGCTCAAACTAGATATGCAAGCAGGAATATATTCCAAATGTGTATGTATGTATAGATGTTGGTTGTAATTGTACAATGATTTGTCAACAGTGTACATCATTATGGTCATGCCAGTAGAGCCATTTGAATTTGAGATCGAGAGCAGTAATGGTGTGTCTATCTTTAATCTGTTTTTGATCAGCAGTGGGGATATTAACCAGACCCAGGAAAACCCCCAAATTATAAACACTAATGATTACACTACCTTGCACAAACCCTGTGGCCCCCAAACACACTCAAGCAAACCCCCTCACATCCACCCATTCTGCTGCAGACACCCCAAGTGAAATGTACTGATGAAAAGACCATGAAACTGGCTTAACAAGGCTAATTCACACATGCATACAATGGTCACACTAATTCTTTCACACAATATAAAGAGCTCTTTCACCCTCTAATACCAGGCAAAAGAATTAAACATGACCATATGCGCTTCTAAAACAAAAGAGGCCAGCTGAGCTTTTTGTTTCAGCTCCGTTACAGATGTCGCTAATGTGCCACCCCATTACACACAGATACAAGAACATGTGCACACACACGCAATCTTAGACATCCACACATAAAACTCAGCAAGGATTTAAAGTAGAACAGACACATAGAGACGCACAGCCACTCTCATACTGAACGTGTCACACTGAAAAATTAGCTCAGGGCTAAAGGTCAGACATATATTAATGTTGGGTAATTTAACTAGACAAAGCAAACCAATAGAAGTCAACTCTTTTCAGCAAATGCAATAGGTTGTTATAGTTGCAGATTAGCAGATGGTAAAGTCCTAAACAATGTAAAAGGTTAATTGACTAAATATTTGCACGTTATCCCAGCTGTAAACATGTACGGAGACGAATGACTTGTGTCCTAGCTCCAAAACAACTCTTAACACATATAATTGGAAAAGAGCCAATTTAAGAAGGATATTATGAAAACGTTTTAGCCAAGCATGGTGCGTGAGTACAGTAGAGATGTATACCTGCAGGTGATTTTATTCTATCAGCACAAGTCAAGTGCACAACATTCTGGGATTGTGCGTTTCTCAGAGACTTCATAGTCATCTGTACAAATAAATATGCACGTGTTGATGCAATGCATGTTTTTAGTCCAAAGTTAGCTCTTGAAAGCTTTTATATTATCTTCTGTCCCTCACCAGCAATGAAAACATGCTTATAAATCATGGAGCCTGTGTCAAAGTGCAGCTGTTGCTACACTTCTCTGTAAGCACAGGACTCTAACCTTGTCACCTAACCACTCTGTAGGTCACTGACTTTGCCGACGCTAAAGTAGGATACAGTTCATGTCCCTTAAAAAGACTGTACAAAGAGGGGTTTGGTTTGGATTGACTACCCAACACAGAATCCATAAGGAAAGGGCCTTGCATGTCCAACAACTTATCCATATCTCTTTACCAACACAACAATTGCTCAAATAAGTGCAATGGTGTCCATGCGTCCAAAAAAAAGCATGTAGAGATTACAAAGAAATGTTCAACTATTGTGTGATATGTTAAAAGTATTATTTTGTCTATGCTCTTTGTCATAACAGAAACTGCAAAACAAGAAAAAGGAAACAAATGAGTTAGTTTTCCTCTTTGATGATTTCGATAACAAAACTTATGTTGCTCAGTTGTTAAAGCAAAGTCACAATTGCAGTGAAGAGATTTATTGATTCATAGCATGTACCCAGTGAGCCTGGCACGAGCCTGAGGACAGTGACCCGTGATGGTAGCCTCAGAGCTCAGTATCAGAGAGATGCTTCAAGCTGAGGAGGCATCCAGCTGCTAGTTCAATAAAAGCAGATCGCCTCCTCAGAAAGGCCAAAAAGGTTTTGTGAAAAGCAAGAGAAGAGCATTTCGGAATGAGATTTTTCTCTATTAAAAACTTAGGGGTGAATTATGTTCACAGGGATGTGAATGTATCTGAGGTGGTTATTAATTTTACATTGAACACCGCTGTTCACATTTTAAAATTCCACTTTCTCTCCGGCTGAAGCCAAAATGAAGTCGGGGATGTTGATGTCAGCGCTCTGATGGACGGCTGCGCCTTGCAAAATGCATCAGCCTCATTACTCTGATCACAGCGAATCAACTTGCTGTCAGGAAATGTTTGAATTCATGTATTTGTTTTGGTTTTTCTTCTTGTTATTTTGGACATTATTCCTATTTATATTCCACACCACACTGTGCAAGGATTTGGGTATGAATAATTACTTAAAAAAGATAAGACCAGTACATATTTAAACTTGGTGAATTTGGCAGTGATTGGTATTTGCATCGCTCTCGCATTCACGAATACAGTATGCCAGTTCATTAGGTAAACCCAGCTAAAAACTAATGAAGTCTGCATACTACAGCACCACAATACATTTATGAAGGTTATAATGATCAGTTAGTTCCCAAACTGTTTTAGAGGGATGATGATTCAACTTTATGACCAGTTTGGTCTGCAGTTTGTTTCTGTCACCATTTACTGCTCTGTACTGAGGAGTGTTTCTAATATTCAGACTACTTTGAGTGATATAAATGGGTGCACAACACACGAGAAAGAAAACCAAATTAAGTGGGAGAAAACCATATGTCACAGAGGAGCAGACAAGTTGGATATTATGAACCGCATTTTGTTATAAATGGTAGAATAGAAACAGTGATAGAAAAAGTAAGAATATTATTAAATGCTAATGACTTAAAATATAAAGAATATGTGTGTGTCCGTGCTATGCCTCGACACGAATAAAAAGAAAACAATTTGAAAAATAAGAAAAATTAATTGCCTTTTATTTCCATTATGTTTCAGGCTGAAGGCACTTATCAGCACTTTGGCCTGCTCTCATGTAAGAGGTTAATACTATATTTAAAACCTTATAAAACACAAACAAAGCTGCACCTGCTGAGCCAAACCACCTTCAATCCATTAATCTTCATGTGTGTGAAAGTGTATTTCGACCATTGTCAGTTGCAGTCAAGGCCAGTGAAAACAATCATGGTTCAGAATTGAGAGACAAGGCAAAAAGCATTTATTTCTGTTAGTTTCAAAAATGCCCGTAGGCCAACCCTGATACCACACACAGAACAACAACAAACCCAAACATAAACAAAGAAAAATAAAATACAGTCTCTTTGTCTCATCTAGACTTCATACTATCCACTGTATGTTATGCTTTCTCTGCTAACCTGTTTCATATGTGAGCAGTAAAACATTTTGCTTTTTATAACAAAATAATGATCAGCTCATTTCCAAACTTCCAGGAGCAGTTACCTGAAGGGTGTTTTTAACGGCTGTCCTTATTAAATGATGATATACACAATCAAAAGCAAAGAACACACAGAACAGTTGTTTGCTTGTCTTTGTTTTTTGTCTTCCAGATATTTTCCTATCAATGCTCTTCTTCTGGTTCCTAACGTGTTGCTGTACTGCAGGAAATTAATGTGGAAGGAATGGTGTTTTCCATTTGAATTGCTGCAGGGCACTTATGGGTATGGTAATGTATTTCCGAATAATACATATACTACAAAAAATAGCTATATCTGCAGTCATATTGCAAGTTTTCCCATGCTGGATTTTACAGGAAGGATTTAAAAAGGACCTTGAATCTCAGTCTCTGTATCCAGGCAACAGTGACTATGTAATTTCCCTTTAACTGAGCTGCTTCATCTTGGACATACAGTATACTGTACCTGCTAAAGAAGGACTTGTGTTACTATTGTCAATATTCTAAATTTCACATTGAAGCTAATTAATATCCCTTAATAAATGCCCAAAAATGTGAAGCTGTCTGTTCTCAATGACTTGTTAATTAAACATGAATGTGTATTAGACTGCAAATAAAGCTGTAATAAAGTCAGAGTGAATAAGGCTGTCAAAAAAGCAATCAGATGTTGATACAATTCAGAAAAAAAGCTTGTTCCTTGTCTTGTTGAGGAAATTAAGTTAAACCGTTCACATAAAGTAACAAAGCACAATGTCAGCACATTTGCAAACATCAAATCACAGAGTGCTAGACATTGAAAACACAAAGTGAGAGAAGAATGGAGCTAAAGAGATGCACAATGTGTGGATTTAAAAATGAAATTTTCAATGTAATACAGTTACAAAGTATGATTTGAATTACTGTAGGAAGATGCACACTCAGGGTTTCTCGTGGCTCAAAAAAGTAGCGGAGGTGGTACCATCATGATCATGTTTACACACGTGCATGTGGACAATGCCTTCAACTTCCTCAGGAAAACTTTTAAGTTATTCCCCCATATTTGTCCTCAAGTGTACTGAAGCAGCATATCACATCACATGGTTATCTGATCACAGATACTGACATACTACATATATTGTGACATTTTGGATATGTTGCAAACATATTAACAGAACAAGTTGTTTTCATTGTAAAATGGATCGACATAACTGTTATGTCGATCTCGTTATGCTGACTCTCTCACCCCTCAGCAGTGGTTCGCCCATCCATCTGTGGTTTTTAGTTCAAGTGTGGGTGGAGGAAGAGAAGACAAATGAAGATGAAGAGGAGGAACACTAGACAGAAGAAGAATGAAGATGCGGAGGAGTGAATAGAAGTGAATAGAAAATAAAAGTGGAGAAGGTAATAAGTAAAAAGGGTGAAAATAAAGTGAACAATTGAAGGACGCGTGATTTCTCTGTATTCATTAACTCTACATCATTTCTTAGAACTCAGTGATTCTCAATGAATTTAAAAAATGAATATAAGGCCAATGCCAAAGAAGCATTCAAATGATCATCGGATGACACAGTTTCCTGAATGGTTCTTCCAGCTTTGGTGTGTGTGAGAAAATTCTATTGGGAGTGTTTCCAGTATTTGTGTGGCAACTAAGAGCAAATAAAGAATATAATATAATTAGGGCCGGGACTTTATCGCGTTAATTAAGATTAATTAATTACACAAAAATTAACGCGTTAAAAAAATTAACGCATTTTAATCGCACTTATTTTTGCACAGCGGAACGTTTCTCACTGGATGAGTTTCAGGCGTACCGATTATACTGGAGCACCAACTAACGTTCATGACTTCAGCATGGGACTTCAAACAACAACAAACCATGGTGAACAATAGTCAAACATGAACGAACAAGCTGATGAGACCGCTTTGGTCGGCCCCGTGGATGGGACATTTTGTTTGAAAGAACGGACGGATGGAAGCGTCGACAAGAGCGCGGTTGTGTGCAAATTATGCAAAAAAGAATTTGCATATCGCCGCAGCACATCAAGCCTAAAGTATCACCTAAATGCAAAGCATGTAGCAGCTAGCGTGGACGTTAGCCCGACTCCGAGTGCAAGGAACCACACCCTGACCCAACCCACACTCAACCAGATGACTGGTTTCAGGGCCAGGATAAGTAAGTCCACGTCTGAGAAAATAACCAGCTCACTGGATTGCACTCGACTCAGGGCTCGACATTAAGGACTGCCCGATGGCCCGGGGCCATCTAGTATTTAGCTCGGGCAATGATGCCTCACCTGCTGGTTGCCCGATCGGGCAATCTATTATGCCAGTATCATGCAGCTCGCGGATCCAGTAATGAGTGACCCGACAGGAAAACTAAACATATCTATAACTAGTTTAGGTAGTTTGAGAGGTAACCCTTAGCAAAAAAATCTATAGAATACTATAGAAAAATCTATGGACAAATTCTATAGAAAATTTCTGTAGAATACTACAGGATTTTTGCGGATATACTATAGAAATTGCCTACGTGTTTTACTATAGATTCTGGGAAATAATCTATAGAATACTATAGTATAGAAAATATACACTGTAGATGGTTTTTTTGTAGAAAATAGGCTATAGAATCCTATAGAAAACCCCATGGATGCTTTCTATAGAACTGTTCTGGAGAATACCATAGAATTTGTGACCTATATTCCATAGAATCTATTGATGTTTCTATAGAATTTCTGTAGAATATACTGCAGAATATTGGCAAATATTCTATAGAATTTACCTATGGATTTTACTATAGATTCTGCAAAATAATCTATAGAACATTGCTATTGTTTTCTATAAAATGGTTCTGCAGAATTTATAACATTAATTTACGGGAATTGTCCTTAAATATTTTACAGGTTTTACAGATGTATCTGCTCTTTTTACAGTCAATAACGTTTAATAAAAGTACAGCACTAAAACTTCTATGGCCAAAAAAACCGGAAAAAACGGTAAAATGACTGGCAGCAGGCTGCCAAACAAAAACCATACAATTAAAGTAAAAATACTTTAACTGAAATAAAGTGCAAAAGCAATTAGTATACAGAAATTGTCCTTAAATATTTTAGAGGAAACTTTCCTCTCTTTTCAAAATCCATTGTCTTAAAATGTTACATTAAAATACCTTAAATAAAGTTCTGATGAGAAAAACAGTTTTTTACATTTTCTTTTATTAGATTTGTATGATGAAACACTAAAATAAATACAGAACCTAAAGAGCTAGAATACTGTTATTTTACAGCTTTTTTCTAACATATTCCAATCAAACAGGTTCAACAAAATGACATCACAAAATGTTCTGTAGGAAACAATTACTCTGAAAACTTAAAAATATTTGTAGAATTATAGTACAACTAATGAATACAGCATTTCATATTTAAACATCATACTTATAAACAGTAGAAACAAAAAGTAAGTTGAATTTTTTAAGATTACTTTGAAACATTCAACTGAAAATAACAGAAATGGCAAAATGGCGACATATGTTCACATTGTCAATGTGAAGGAGCAGTGTGCAGGATTTAGTACGTCTAACAATGGGGATGTAGGTTCCAACCAAAGGATAACTTGTTCACTCACCCTCCTATCCCAAGTTTGTAGGATAATGTATATTGGCTGCAAAAAACTTGAGGCCCAATCATGTTTCCTCTGTCCATTCTGTGCTACTGTAGACGTGGCAGTGCAACCTAGAGGACAAAAAGATCAGAATTAGAAACGGGTTTATTGCCAGGTATGTTCACACGTATGAGGAGGTGTCGTACATACAAATAAAAAAATGTAAAAACTACACAGATAGCGAACTATATTAAGAAATAGAATACAATAAATTATAGAATATAAAATATTGGCAGTAAGCAATATTTAAACATCGCATTATTTACCATCCTGTGATCTCCATGCAGAGTCTGCGTTGTGGCTGAGGTAAAGTGTCAGTGGGGGGGGCGGGCCTTGTTGAGGTGCCGAGAGGTTCTGGTCCTGATGGAGAGAGGTTTTGGTCCTGATGGAGAGAGGTTCTGGTCCTGATGGAGAGAGGTTCTGGTCCTGATGGAGAGAGGTTCTGGTCCTGATGGAGAGAGGTGTTGGTCCTGATGGAGAGAGGTGTTGGTCCTGGTGGAGAGAGGTTCTGGTCCTGATGGAGAGAGGTGTTGGTCCTGATGGAGAGAGGTTCTGGTCCTGATGAAGAGAGGTTCTGGTCCTGATGGAGAGAGGTTCTGGTCCTGATGGAGAGAGGTGTTGGTCCTGATGGAGAGAGGTTCTGGTCCTGATGAAGAGAGGTTCTGGTCCTGATGGAGAGAGGTTCTGGTCCTGAGGGAGAGAGGTTCTGGTCCTGAGGGAGAGAGGTTCTGGTCCTGATGGTGTGCAGCCTCCAGCCAGAGGGTTGTGTTGAAGGCAGAGCTGAAGTCCACAAACAGGATCCTGGCATAGGTTCCTGCTGTGTCCAGGTGCTGGAGGAGGAAGTGAAGTGATAACTATTAGTAAACCATAATGATGGATGTTATTATCAGGGCATTAATTATTTCATAAGTTTAGAAGGGGGGAACATAGTCTAACAACAGTTAGCTTTTGTTAATTTTACCTCGAGACAAACTTGTGAGACTTGTTTCTGAAATCCCTTTCTCTTAAAGTGAATAAATAAAAAATAAAACAATGGAGGTGACCCTAAAACTAACCACTGGATTGCTTGTCTAACATGACCTAGTCCATAAGTGAGGTAAGGGTGGGAACAATCAAACACACCCTCCCAGGCACTACGTGTTAGCGAAGTACAACTGGGATTTCGAAGAGGAAGATATGCTTGCTCAATTCTTAATAATAAAGAAAAAACAACAAATTGAGCACTTGAGTTTTCATTAGCAGCGCTTAGCTACAGCTGCGGAGCTTCGGTCAATACCACTAATGCCCCTTTCACACCAGCGCCTTTTCAGCTCCGGCTCGGAGCTAGAGCCTGAAAAGCGCCGGGTTTTCCTGTTCACACCGCAGCGGCGCCGGCTCTTAGCTCCGGAATCCGCTTCATTTCCAGCTCCAAAAAATTGTCGGTCCAGAGGCAAGAGCTTTGGAGCTAAGAGGCGACGTCGAGGCGTGCAGGAAACTAAACCCAACTCCCCTGAACATGGGTCGACTGTTATGCCTGCCTACAAGCAGTAGTACCTATAAACACACTTTATAAAGTCAGGCAACACTAACCAGGCTTCGTGTGATTCTGTTTATTTGTGCCTTACTTTGACCATCCGTTCACTGTTATCGATCATTGTGGAGAGAGGCAGACGTGTTGTTTTGTATTATTGCAGCTATCGGATGCAAGTAGTCAGTTTAGCTTCGGTTGCTATGCTAACATCACCCGTTTTATACCAGAGAAACTTTCATAACAGTGTTGTGATACCAAACAGTGTCAATTCAGACTGACACACATTCACTTAGGCTAAGGGGAACTGGGGATATGCATCAGCTGCTTGTGTGAGTCGGACAGTGAATACTTTAGAGCGGCCGCTGCAGTGTGAGCTAACCGGGAGCTAACGGGAGAATAGACTCCCGTGGAAGAGCAGCACTGCAGCGGTCGGTAAATGCTGCAGAAACACATTAATAAACAATGAACCACGGCACTCTGGAGAAAAGTATAAGGTTGGAGAAGTCGTTATTCAATTTATTCTGGCTTCGTGTGATTAAAAGCAACACGATCATCGACCCGACGCAGTTGTTGTGAGCGCCGTAATGGCTGCCGTTGGGGAGCAAATCAGCGATGTAAACGGTGACGTCATGACGCAGCAGGGGCAGCTCTGGAGCGCCAGTGGGCGGTGTGTACAGAGCGGGAGCTGAAAAGGGAAACCGGAGCTGAACCAGAAAAGCTCCCGCTCGGAGCTAGAAACTGAAAAGCGCTGGTGTGAAAGCCGCATAACAGTCTATTTCCTTAAAATGGTACATATCGATGAATCTATATTTTCATCTTCAGGTGATTAAATCTGCATAATGTCCCTGTACAATAAGATTCAAGCATTTTGTAATCCAGTGAGGAAATTCAAGACCAGTAAATATTGATTGATTAAACAACACTAAATAAAATGTTAGTGCTTTCTTCAAACTCAGACTCTCTGCTGTGGCTGTACCTCAAAGACAAAACAATTGTCTTATGATCTTTGTTGAACAAGGTCTGATTGTCCTGTACATGTACAATGTGGGGTATTTTTAAATACTTTACTAAACCACATTCAATACTATGTTAGACACAAGTTAGTTATTACTCACATATCAAAGTCTTTTCATCTCCAAGATGGAAGAATAGCTGGGTGCTGCCTGGAGAGACTGATGAGGGACAGAGGCTGGCGTCAGCAGCTTTCCACACAAAGCCATCACATCTTCTCTTCCATAGTCCTCGCTGTCCAATGGTGCTCTGTAAAAAGAGTGAACATCACAGCCGTCATGTTAACCCTTTGTTACACAACAACATACAACCAACATGTGTCAAAAGTGACCCGAATTAGTTTTAATTGTAAATATCTTTGCAATAAATTACTTTAACCATTCAGGATTCCAGGTATTCCTCAATTAACCTGTTTTGGATCAACACCAATTTGTATTTTTCCCTTTCTTACTTTTTGAATAAAAATAATGTTTGTATCACTACACTCATAAGGCACAACATGGGTCAAACATTACCCGTATTATTTTTGCTATGTTATTTCATGCATGGCTGAGTGTTTCTTTACTATACATTTTCAAAAATAATTAATTTTAGCAGTGATTTGGACCAAGCATGTATGATGTAGTAATACAAAAAGTATTTTAGTTCACACAGTGTGACATTAGCTAGTCATGTTAGCTTGTAATATATAGAGCAGAGCTAACTAGCAAGTTAGCCAAACGTTAGCGGTTAGCTGTTTATGCTATGCTAGCTGTTACTGAACATTAACAAACTAGATTCCGCTATAAGAAAGCTGTGAAACTTTACATTAAACTTGGCGACAACATTGTGACACCCCGCTGCATGTTTATGTGTAATTCTCCCGTGTTGGAGACGAGAGGGTGGCGCGGCAGCACTGCAATAAGCTGTAAGCTAACGTTAGCAGCCACCTGTTAAGCCAGGTTTTCCGGGCGCAACATCTTGCAAGAAACAGCATGTCAGGGCTTCTTAACATTTAACAACCTATTAATGATGAATACCAACTTAACGGGAAGAAACTCAGCTAACTAGAAGAAGAAATGTAACCTTAAATAAAAAATAAAACATTCATTCAACATTAAGGATTATCTAAATACATATTTAACTCCATTACAGTTGCAGGACTCACCAGATCTCAAGTCTTCTGTTCTTTGTTGACGTCCCGATGCTCATATTTAACGTGTAAAACGATCCCGATATAAATCCATAAAACCCTGCAGCAGACATACAGACAGACAGCTGTAGCTTGCAGGAGGAGACCCACTCAAACTGACGTGGATGTTTCAAATGTGAACGACAGGCGTGGACAGTTCTCATTGGCAGGTTTCTTCGATGACGTTTATATTAACCAATCAGGAGTGTTGTGGACTCATTCCAAACATGCCTGACTTGTCTGCCGTGTTTTGGCTGAATTCTATTTCAATTGCCGTAGCTCTGGCTGTCGGCCAGAATCCGAAAACCATACATTATACTGTAAAACTAAGGCTTATTACTGTGTATTGACCAATGGGAGAAAAAAAAACAGCAACATAAATAAAACAAGGATAACTGTGACTTGTTGAGTAAATAACAGTGTGTGTTTTAAACCTTGATCCTCCCTGCAGAAATGTCTCCACTTTCTATCATTTTAATTTGTTTTAATGATATTGTCAACTGTAGATGTTTACAATATAGTAAGTTAGGAATTTAATGAGAACATATTTATTTACTTTTGTTTCAACATTGGATATTTTGTGTTTGTGGTGGATTCAATCGAATATTGAGAAAATGATGTATGTAAAAAGGTTTTAATTACATTTTACGTTTTTTTTAGTTGACGCTTTTTTTTACAGTTTTATGATTACCTTAAAATTACAAAGAAAATCTTAAAGTCTTATAATAGTAATACACTTTTATATTACGAGTTACATATTTAGTTACAGATAATACTTTTTATTTGACGTACATCTGCATTTATTTTCTGAAAGTGCAAAAATACTGTAAATATTATATAGTAAATTTACTGTAAAAAAAAAGGAAATAAACGTTATTTGTGGTTATTGTCAAAATACTGAAAATAATGTTTTGGGTTGTTAATTTATAGTTAATATCTGCCATTTTACAGGATTTTACGATCTTTTTTTACAGTGTATAATATACTGCAAAACAGAGTAGAGTACTGCAGACTCCAATGAGTTGTTTATAACAGACTCACACTAACAATAGATATTGTTATATGTCACTTAGCTTTAATCTCCAGTTGATAATTAGTTACATAACAAAAGTGATCAATGTATACATACAGATGCAGTCACAGAAATTCTGGAGCATTGACATCAGATTACAAGGACAGTGACATTCATTCAGTTTAGAGTTCCATTCCAATATGTTGTATGGTTGTATATGGTTATGTATAGGTTACATAATTTAATTGGGCACATAATCCAGTATACAGTTGTAAAGATTTCAAAGGGACCCATACAGCTTTTGCAAAGCAGCTCAGTTCCACAAAATGATGTAGATTACTATGATTTTCTCTATTCCAATTTAAAGACGAGTTTTATAGAATTCTATAGAATTTAGTATAGGTTGCATCAGAGAGAAAATGTCATGTATGTTTTCTTTGAATGTTATAGATTTCTACAAATTTCTATAGATTTCTATAGATTTCTACAGATATGTCATGAGTCGGTTCTGTCCTATAGAATTCTTTAGATTGTTATAGTTTTAATTATAGAAGTTTATAGAAAAGTACACATTTATAGTATTCTACAGAATGATCTAGAGATTTCTATAGTATTCTATAGAATTCTTTAGCATGGCTTACAAATACGACTATGTTCTATAACATGCTATAGATTTCTACAAGATTCTATAGGATTCTATAGGATTTTATAGATTTTTTTGCTAAGGGAATTAAAATAGCTAGGTGTGATATTCTAACCCGAAGTGTGTGTTTTGTTCCGCTCACCTCTGCATGTGGTTATGCAGAGCTGCGTGTCGACTCGTCAGCAGCAGCTGATCTCTCTCTCCCGTCAGATTAGACTTCACTCGCGTTTATGTCCATATCGATCAGATCCAGCTAGTTCTAGCTAATGATATGACTACCTGCTTATTAAAAGACAACTACACAATAAGTGTCGCTATGCAACTGGATGAGGCCACAAAGTATAGCGCAGCATTATGCATTTGTTTACATGCCCACCGGAACCTCGAGGCATTACCAACAGATCAACGAACAATCAACCCATACAGGACATCTCTTTCTCCACATTACGTGTTAGACATTAGAGTTGACTATTCTTGTCTGTCACAGAAGTGGCGCAACTGAAGCGGTATTGCTCTAAAGGGAAATTATTTTTGACCGAAGATATTTAGATTTGCCGGCTAACGGGAACTCTGACGTGTGCTTCGCGGATGCGCTCGGCTCCTCTCGACTGCTGCTCGGTCAGCTTCCGGATGAGGAGGCATTCGTTCGACCAACTTACAGTAGTTAACATTACAAACATTTTTAACAGGGGCCATAATAGTGTAAATAATGTTTGTTTTGGCAGTTATAACTGAATGTAATGTTTTCTACTTTTTTCCATCTGGGAAGGCATTTGCCTTCATCAGATGGAAAGTGTTTTGACCAACAACTTAAGTATTTCTTATAGCTATGCAGGGCATGCAAGCGAGCAAACACAAACAAGAACAAACAAACAAGTGAAATGAAGAATAAAATAGAAATTGTACAATATAATATTGTGGTGGTTCATCTTATAATTCAGTCTAGAGAATGCACCAGACAGCATCTAAGACCTGCAAAAATCAAACATTTCTAGGGGGACGGAGGCCCCCCAAACCCTTCGTGCCATTTCGTCCGCGTGCATTTTTCAGGGCAATCTCTATTGGGCTCAGGGCCATCTGTAAATTAGCTTAGATGGCCCACAAGGACAAAATCCTTAATGTCATGCACTTGGACTGTAGACCACTTGGAGTAAAATACATGTGAAAATTGCTTCTCACTGTTCTCAGGTCAAATATGTATATTTGATTAAAAATGCGATTAATTTCGATTAATTAATTACAAAGCCTCTAATTAATTAGATTAATTTTTTTAATCGAGTCCCGGCTCTAAATATAATATAATCGTTTAATGTCATTATACATGTACAATGAGATAAATAAATTCTGTTCTATCTTAGGGTGAGATAACTTGTGTTTGATTGATTTGACAAACAGAGTCGAAGATATAACGCCTTTGTTGGAGATGAAACTAATATGTTAACAAACCAAATTACAGGTACGGATTTTAACAAATTCCCTTGTGGTGCAAAACAATTGATATTAAGCAATCAGTCATGCCAACATTAATTACACTGTAATCTGAGTTTTCCAATGTTAACTGTATTGTAATATTATATTGTAACTGTACTATGTATTATTTTATTGGCCTGTATTTAAATCATGTTTTATAATTGTTTGTGTGATAGAGATGGTATAATGTTTTTAGTGTTTGTTGATTGTTATGTCCTGCCTGAAGACTGCAGATGGAAATGAGCTATTAGCTATAATCTGGCATAATTCATATCTTCTCTTTTCTGAGATTAATGTATTTGTATGCATGGTCCTCTTTGAAATAAATACATAATATACAATAAAATAATAGTGGAAAGAGATAAAGAATGGGCAGAAAGAAAGACGAGTGCATACTTTAAAGAAATCCTGAAATCAGGAAGACATTTTGACTTCCTGACCAAAGGTCAAAAGTCCTAGCACAGTTGTTATTGACAGCCCTGACTGACTGAAGTGTTAATCATTGCCTCTACAAGGATGCATGCCACCCCGGGGCTGCAAGACACATTCATTGATAAAAGTGCTCTCTGCCATTCAAATGTATTTTTCATGCACTGAATGAGTTTTCCAAAAACAGGATGATTGTCTTGAAAAAGAAAAGACAGGGTAAGATAATATTGTTGATAAGGTAATGTTGTCAATGACAGCACACTGACTATCTAAAGTCAAGCTGATCAGACTCAGAATATCCCCGCTGCCATGCCAACAGACCATTTCTCTCTGTCACATCAGACGGTCTGATTAAATCATCCTCCAACCCATCATGCTGTTTCACATTCACCTACTTCAGTGTTTACATGATCCTCTACATCTGTATTATTAATTGTGTTGTATGCTGTCTGTCATTGTTAAGAAGTGGTAAGGTATATCTATTTTAAAATAGCTCTTGTGGTTCAGCACTGGATTCAATAAATGACCCAATGTTTATGATAGAGTGTATACTCAGAGTATGTTGCTGATATGTGTTACATGTTAGAGCCAAAAGACTTCCATTTGGGTTGGAGTATGAATGGGGCAACAGAGGCAATGTCAACTTTCCATTAGCAGTTAACACAGTTTACCGAATGCACACCCACCCCAAGAAAAACCCCAAACTCCCCTTCACAATAACCATGAAGGGAATACTAATTGAGTGTGGGCCCTGAGCGCTCAGACATCAAAGCATAGAAAGAGAGAGAGGGGGGGGAAAGAGAGGTAAGAGGTTAAAGAGCGAAGGAAGGGATAACAAAAAGGGGGGAGAGCGAGTGAGAAAAATATACAGTATCTCAAACCCAAACAAACCCCCATACAGGTCGGTAAATAAGGAGAAAGTAAAGTTGGAACAGGATTTTTTTACAGATTGGATTTCCTGAGCTGCATATTGTGTGCGCTGATGAGACGCCAGGATACCCAGAGATGCTCTAGCTCTCAGACATTAACTGTTTAGGGTTTTAACTGTGAAGAAATTGATTTTTTTCTTTGCTCTCAGTGGATGCTGCTCTTATGTATATGCAATACAATGTATATGTTTGTGTATTATGCAGCAACTCTGCTTGTTGTTGGCTTATTTGTCTGCCTCTCTCGCAGCCTGCCTGCTTGTATATCCGTGTATCAGCTGTCTCTTCACCTGTCTGTCAATGTCTCTCCGTGGTTCACCTTTATCTGTCTGCTTTTTTTGGTAAAGTTCATGTCTGTTCATCTGGCTGTCTCTCTTTTTTTGTATTATGAGTTGTATTGATAGATGAAGAGAAACTCCTTCGATTTATGTAACAGCAGGGTCCAATAAATCAGCTTATGTTACTGGCACATACAGTATATGACCCCTATGACAAAGTATTTTTCAAGGCTTGGTTCTTACTTTTTGTAATTATGTTATAACTTGTATTTGTCCTCTCTCCACTGTGTAAGTGGACAGCTTTGCAGAGTGCTCAACACATCACACAAAGATTCAAGATAAAGAGTTGACTTGAGGTTTTTCTTGGGAAAAAAATGGCAATCAATGAAAACAGCACAAGAGAACAAATTCAATGATAGTGATTTGTCTTGAACAAAAATGATTGCTACCATTAAAATGAAAAACTATTTGCTCGGTTCGTCATAATAACTAGTTTTAACAAAATCCTCAGACATGGAATCTTTTATTTGGATTATATGGTCTGTAATTTTATTATGAGAGCGATCTCGCAGATTAGATTATGAGACACCCATATATGTGGGATACATTTTTCATTGCAGGAGGAGATTATATAATTACTTATAGGCAATGTATTTATTTGAGCACCAGCCAACAAGTCTGTAGCATCACTGTAAATGTTCAACACACATCACAGCAAGAGAAAGCCTCTTCTGTTGCCCCTCTATGACAAAAGAAACTCGTTCTCCACAGACCATTTCTCGGTCTCAATCAAGTCTGTTTTTAAATGCTGACGCATGTATGCTGTCAACTTGTCGATCAGGAAACATGACGCAACCCTCCTGCTTGTGCAACCAATAACTCATTCCATTTAAAATACAAAGAGAACACATTCTGCTGACCGTAGTTCAGGCGTGTTTGGAAAGCCTTTCCTTGCAGTGTTGTATGATTAGTAGAAATGCACAATCGAGATGCAACAAACACTGAAAAGCTGGCTTTCACAACACATGCAAAAAAAAATGCCCTTATCATCTCCTCCACATATTCAAATTGCGGCCTGGCTATTGCTCATTAGGACCTGTTGTCCCAAATTGCCCAATTTATAAGTACAATTCGTCTATCCAATTGTCTTTCCTGATTGAAGATGTGTGAATAAATATGTGTGACAACAGTGAGCGAAAATGATTTTCAAAGTGGCAAACACCAAAATAGCAACCATCATCAAAACAAATGGTCCCAAATACGTAGGAAACTCACAGAGGTCTGACGCATTTTTTTCGATGCTGTCCTTTAAGCAGACTGTATGAATTGTGTATGGCATAATTTTCCTTTTCAGTGTCAGATTCACTGAGATTGATAATGGCAGGGTTGGCCGATGCCCTCTGGCCTTGCCAGCCTTTCTCCCTTTGCATGTGTCATCTGCATGTATGACTGAAGTCACTGAAGCATATCTGTCAACTCTGTTTTTCCCTAGAAAGTCCTCAATGGAAAATGTAATGCCTGTGGAGAATAACCAATAGTTAATATAGCTGTCAACCGGTCCCAGAGGAACACCTTGAAGCATCCTCCCTTCACTGTGAATTGCTCTGCAAGAAGCCAAATTCAAAAAATATTCCTCGTTTTTTTAATCAGAAACCGGTTTTGATAGCATTTGTTTGGATCAGTGGACCAAAGCAGACTCCGATTGTTATGAGGATAAAGTTTTCCAGTTCTTTTATGAGATGAGGACGGTATAAGAAACAATAACAGCACATATAGAAACAAACCCCTCATTTAGGTCTCACAAACCTCCCGCAATCCTCCCTTCTCTCTTTCTGCAATGGGATATTATCAATCAATCAATCAATCAATCAATCAATCAATCAATCAATCAATCAATCAATCAATCAATCAATGTTTATTTATATAGCCCAATATCACAAATGTTACATTTGTCTCAGTGGTCTTCACAGTGTGTACAGAATATCAGTATGACAATACGACACCCTCTGTCCTTAGACCCTCACATCGTACAAGGAAAAACTTCCAAAGAAAACCCAGTTTAAAGGGAAAAATGGGAGAAACCTCAGGGAGAGCAACAGAGGAGGGATCCCTCTCCCAGGACGGACAGACGTGCAATAGATGCCGTGTGTAAATTGAAAAGATAATACATTTGCAACATAGGTAGTCCAAATGTTTGGAAATGCATGTGTGTATAATAGGAAGATGAATCCACGAGGATATCCATCAGGACCGATGATCCAGGACCACAGCCACGACTCAAGATCCAGCGCTCGCGATCCAGGACACAGGACCGCAGGATCATCCATGACTCCGGATCCCGGCGTATATAGACACCAAAAAGATAGACATTTGGGGAAGCTGGGTTAATCAGAACATGAGAGTACACAGGTATAGACAGAGAGAAGGAAGAAGTAAGATGTCCCCCGACAAACTAAGCCTATATCAGCAAAACTAGGGGCTGAATCTAATCAGCCCTAACTATAAGCTTTATCAAAAAGGAAGGTCTTAAGCGCACTCTTAAAAACGGATAGGGTGTCTGCCGCCCGAACACAAACTGGAAGCTGATTCCACAAATGTGGAGCTTGATAAGAAAAGGCTCTGGCTCCCATTGTACTTTTAGAGATTCTAGGAACAACCAACAACCCTGCATTCTTGGAACGCAATGCCCTAGTAGGACAGTAGGGTATAATGAGTTCTTTAAGGTAAGATGGCGCCTGCCCATTAAGGGCTTTGTAGGTGAGAAGAAGAATTTTAAATTATATCCTGTGTTCTATAGGGAGCCAGTGTAAGGCAGCCAGAACAGGAGTAATGTGGTCCCTTTTCCTAACTCTGGTTAGTACACGAGCCGCAGCATTTTGAATCAGCTGAAGCGACTTGACTGACTTCTTGGTACTGCCTGATAATAAAGAGTTACAATAATCCAGCCTAGAAGTAACAAATGCATGGACTAGTTTCTCTGCATCGTTTTGAGGCAAGATATGCCTGCTTTTTGCAATGTTACGTAGATGGAAGTAGGCGGTCCTTGAAATTGATTTTATGTGGGCGTTAAAGGATAAATCCTGATCAAATATAACACCAAGATTCCTTATAGTCTCACTGGAGGCCAAATTAATGCCATCCATAGTATGGATTAAATAATTAATAATATTATATTGGGTTATTATTTATTTGCAGTGCACTTCTCTGTTTTGTGGCTTTTGCTCTGCTATTTCAAATTGGTCCGTTCATTGAAAATGAAATAGGTGATCTGCAAAGCAGTACAGTCCAGTCAGGTTCTGGTCAAACAAAAGCAGAGCAAAAATGAACCGTGACCAAAGGGCCTGTTCCACAGCTCAGCCTTAGACCTAGGTAAAACGTTGTAGTATTTATTTAATCATTTTGCAATTGGGACAATGAGCAGAGAATTTACTTCATCTTTGGTTCTCCAGTATTTTCTCTTTCAAGTTGACTCTGAAATTGGTAGATCTAGATTAGTCAATGGATGCCAGATAGTTGAGACTTGAGTTATTGTAACATAAGATGCGATAAAATCTTGTTCATTAAATGTTGGCTGTTGAATTAATGAATATGATTCTATATAGATCAGAAATTAGATCAGCACTCCCTTGTTCTCTCTTCCATAAGTTGAGACTGCAGTCAGGATATATAGTAACTTATGTATCCCAAACAGATGTAGCTCTCAATATTGGTGCAAATCGGAAATATGTTTTCACCGGGATAGACGCAGCCCTAATCACATTAGAACATGTATTGTACCCCCCTGCGAGATGGAGTTCATGACTGTATGAGCTGTTCATGAGCACTCATGAAACATTCATGAACAACTCATTATATGTTCACTTGTCATGTTCATGAACCAAAATTCTTAAAATGCTCATGAACCATTTTAAAGAGCAGTTCATGAAATGTTTATGAACATTGTTCATTCATATAAAGTTCCTGTTTTGCTCATGACAGACTTTTATGAGCAATTTATGAACTTTTCATGATCCAGCCAATCACAACATTATAATTAAAACCCCAAAAAGTGTGCATGAGTATTTCATGAACTTTTCATGACTATGAGCATTTCATGAATTTTGGATGATTGTGGCAAGTTCAGAATATTTTGGAATATTCATGAGCATTTTATGAACTTTTGATGATCAGTGTGATGTTTTTAAAGACCTCTTGAATATTCATCTACTATTTGAACATTTCTTTCTTTTTTAAAACTTTTAATCTTAAAACAAAACAATAGTGAATTTGAAACTGAACATTATCTGTATTTATTTTGGTGACATTCATATCATTTTATGGTTTATCTGTACTGTTTGAGAAGCAGTACGAGTAAGTAGCGCCAAGGTGGAACCTTTGGCAGGTGAGCGGTGACATCTGGGTTACCTTAGGGGGGACACTTCCGCCCCCTCCTCAGAAGCAATCCAGACGATCAACCGGATCCTGTGTATAATTATTGCTGCTCCACTTTTCTGTTTTCTACAGGTCAGTACATAATGAAAATGATCGATGTTAACTTGTGTGAATTAGATATGATGTTGGAGATGTTTAGGAGAGTGTGTCAGAAGGTTGTGAGCATGTTTGACATAGTAACGGTATTTTAAAAATACTAAACTGTCGGCAACAATAGATGCCATTTTCGCGGGCTTCAGCCGCACCTGGGTAAATGTGACCTGAGCGAAGGCTCGCAGGCAGGTTAGCTGCTGCGCACGGGTAATATGTTTTGTTTACCTGAGTGCAGTCTTGCAGGCACATTGCCTTGTTTTTTGTTTATTAACATTGACAGTGTATTTTTGTGATCTCCATAATATGTTATATTTGGTAAAGATAGATATATTGATAGAAAGTATTATTTGATAGCGTTATGTGTTTATAGATAACAACCTGTCCTTCACTGCAAACATAGCAGCTACAACCTGCTGCTGCAGATACACGCTTTACAACATCAGGAGGATGCGTCCCCAACTGACCCAGAAAGTGACGCAGGTTCTGGTCCAGGCTCTCATCATCTCACGCCTAAACTACTGCAACTCCCTCCTGGCTGGTCTACCTGCATGTGCCATCCGACCTGCAGCTCATCCAGAATGCAGCGGCTCGTCTGGTCTTCAACCTTCCTAAATTCTCCCACACCACGCCGCTCCTCCGCTCCCTCCACTGGCTTCCGGTAACTGCTAGAATCCACTTCAAGACAATGGTACTTGCGTACCATGCTGCGAATGGATCTGGCTCTTCCTACATCCAGGACATGGTTAATCGTACACCCCAGCACGTGCACTCCGCTCTGCATCAACCAAACGGCTCGCTGCACCCTCACTGCGAAGGGGACCCAAGTTCCCATCAGCAAAAACACGTGGGTTTGCTATCCTGGCTCCAAAATGGTGGAATGAGCTCCCCACTGACATCAGGACAGCAGAAAGCTTACACACCTTCCGGCGCAGACTGAAAACTCATCTCTTTCGACTCCACTTCGAGCAATAGAACTATTAACAAAGCACTTATGGACTGGCTTACCTAAAGCCAGTTGAGTAGCACTTGAAATGTTTTTGCTCTATGAAACCTGATGTACTTATATCATTCTGTTTTCTTCAAGTTTGTATTTTGTTGGTCGAACGCACTTATTGTAAGTCGCTTTGGATAAAAGCGTCAGCTAAATGCAATGTAATGTAATAATTTATATTGACTATGTTGAATTTCTCCTTGAGATACAGTAATTGACTGTGACAGACGGATAACTTAAATGGAGAAATGTGATGTTTGTAAAGTTCAGGTATTTGAATGTAACTGTGTACTTTGAATTTTGAATAAGAAGCATTCCAGACGATCAACCGGATCCTGTGTATAATTATTGCTGCTGCACTTTTCTGTTTTCTACAGAAATCATTTATTGTTGCTGTGGTACCCAAGCTTTTGGGACCCGTAACAAAAAATGTTGTGCAGCTGAGTGTCAAGAACTGCTTCAAATAGTGATAGGATTAATTGTAGTGCTCCACCTGTATACATGTATGTTTGTTTGTTTGTTTGTTTGTTTGTTAATTTGAGTAAAGTTCCATTGTGATTGACATAATTGTTGTTTTCTATGGTTGCCAATTGACCCACAGTCAGTGGTTCATGAACAGTTCATGTACATGAACAGTTCATGAACAGTTCATAGCCAGCCATTGAATTATATTCAGTGACTGGGTATGAACTGTTCATGAACGGTTCATGAAGTTGTTATGAACAGTTCTTGATATGTTCATGAACAATTCTTGAAATGTTCTTGGTTGAATATCCCTACACACTCACTGAAAACTCCATTTCATGAATTGTTCATGAACCATTCCAGCACAGGAGTTTCATGAGTAGTTCATGAACTGCCCTAGTGCCATTTAATGTTCATGTCACTTGCATGAACAGTTCATCAACTTTGTTATGAGCTGTTTATGAGCTGTTTATGAGCTGTTCATGAATATGGTTCACTAATATTTCATGAACTTTTCATGACAAGTTCATGAACAGTTCACTATCATCTCACTGGGGCTGTGGCTTTAGATGTGGCTAGTCTTTCATGCGTGTACAACCACAAATCCTGTCCGATGCAATTACTGCAGAAAATAAGATCCAGTATTGTATTCTCAAGGACATGTAACAACATACTGTATATTATTGAACAAATCTATATTTAAAAGAGTGATGCTGACCCTGGGTACACAAAAAAGAGCTATCAGAGCTTCAATACAAATGATTGGAGGCTTCCCAGAAAATCACCCTGTGTAAAGGCCCTGTCACACTGTCCCGGATTTCGCACGAAGATGGCCCCGAACCACACACGAAGGCAACATTTACATTACATTTAAGACATACAACTGCAATGAAAGTACCAAAAACAATTATGTTACAGTACTATGATACTGTACTGATATCTTCAGACTTTGTTCTTTACTTTATCCGTCTTTATATGTAGAAAATATTACGTTTTCTCCGTAATGTTGTTTCCATAACAACAATTTCCTGTCAACTGTCCTTCAAAATAATATATTATATCCTTTTTAGTTTCACAGAACACTCTTTGGTGGTGTTCACACCTCTGCCAGATGATAATAAACCGATCAGTTTGTAGTTGCTGCTGTTCCCTCTGCCCTCTGAGATGAGCTCTGATGTTGAGAAGAAGCGTGTGAGGCAAATCTGACTGTGCTTGTGTATAGCATTCAGGTAAACAGAGGAGTTAGAAGGCAGGTATTTATTTATTTTATTTAAACACAGACACAGCCTAAACATATTCCTGCAATCCTTTCTGTACTTATTTTTGTTGATTATTAATTTGTAATGTGTGTGTTGGTTGGTCTTTGGATACACTGTTTCTCTTTTCACCAACCAGCCCTTCTTTCTCCAATTACTTTAGTTCATTTGTTTGTCCCTGCGGAGCCATTCTCAGTGTCGTAGAGTTTTCCAGGAAGATTTGTTAACATCATGTGCAGTGTCTGCTCTTTGGTATTAATGAGATCAATCACAAGCTCCTCTCTCTCCTGGTTGTCCACAGGCTCCAGAGGACAGAGCGACACACACAGTCTGTGCAGCAATGCAGGGATGGCAAGTGTTATAATATGTTTAAAGTCCAAGCAAAATGTTGATTGTCTTTATTGTGTGTGTGAAGGAGAGAGAGTGGGTGAGTGTTTGTGTATGTGTGTATGTGTGTGTGTGTGTGTGTGTGTGTGTGTGTGTGTGTGTGTGTGTGTGTGTGTGTGTGTGTGTGTGTGTGTGTGTGTGTGTGTGTGTGTGTGTGTGTGTGTGTGTGTGTGTGTGTGTGTGTGTGTGTGTGTGTGAGAGATGCAGCAGATTGCAGAGGGCGGGGAGAGTTGGTTTTGCCTGCACACTAACAGATGGCAGGAGAGAGGAGGTTTAAGTTTATTTTCTCACTTCTTAAAGAGCAACCAGTTAAGAGCTTGTGTGTGTAATATTGTGTGTGTGTACTCGTCTGTGTGTGTTTGTCTACGCCTTTGAGCGAATGCTTTTCTGAAGGAGAGAAGCAGGACTCTACTTTTCATTCTCAAGAGCGTTCACTTAACTACATTTATACAGCGGAAGCAAGAGTTCTCTTCAGCTGAGGCACACACACACACACACACACACACACACACACACACACACACACACACACACACACACACACACACACACACACACACACACACACACACACACACACACACACACACCCATACCCGCCAACACAAGTACACAACCCGACACACACAGGCAGGTGTTGCTGCCCCTTTATCAGCATTTTCTCCCAAGAAGTAAGAAAAAGTAAATAGCTTGGAAAGAAGACATTTATTTTAACAACAATCCGGAGTAACAAACGCCCTAAGAGAGTGAAAGAGAGACAGAGAGGATGGATGAGAGGATGCTGGGAGAGGTCAGGGGGTGTTGTAAAGATGGGGGGGACAAAGAAACCTCATTGGGCTTAAAAGAAGAAATTGTGTTGAGATAAAGTGTAACAGTGTATGACTAAAAGACAACTAAAGTGTTAAAACTGAGGGTTAAAAATAGAATGACGGTAGAATGATGAAGGTTACAACATCTCTTCATTGGACATTTCTCGGATATCAATAAGCAAGAAATACACTTATCATCAAAGTGTTGCTTGTATATTTGTGATAAAAAGTAACCTTTCCAGCAGCAGCTAAGATAAAATAAGATAGATGTCTTTGTGGGATATTTCAGTTTGACTCTCTGCAATATAAAATCGCAACAACGTGTAAAAAAAAAAAAAGAATCCATCCATTGACCAACATTGACTGATATCGTACATTTGTCACTAATGTTAACAAAGCAGCCCTTGAGGGATTCCAGAATAGATTTGTGAAAATGCATTGAGACCACATTTCTAATAAACATTATGTATGTGTCTTGATTTAATTAAAATATGATGCACAGTAGATCAATTATTAGCATCCTAAAGGGTAAGTTGCACAATATTCCAAATAACAACAACATCACTGTAGAGGTATTTATTAATTCATACATTTTAGCTGCTCTAAGCACTTTAAAAATACATTTAAAAAAACTCAATAACACGTATTCATCCATCCATCCATCAATCTTCTCCCGCTTATCCATGGTCGGGTCGCGGGGGTAGCAGTTCCAGCAGAGAGCCCCAAACTTTCTTTTCCCTGGCGACATCAACCAGCTCTGACTGGGGGATCCCAAGGCGCTCCCAGGCCAGCGAAGAGATATAATCCCTCCACCTGGTCCTAGGTCTACCCCTTGGTCTCTTCCCAGCTGGACATGCCTGGAATACCTCCCTAGGGAGGCGCCCAGGTGGCATCCTAACTAGGTGCCCGAACCACCTCAACTGGCTCCTTTCGACGCGAAGGAGGAGCGGCTCAACTCCGAGTCCCTCCCTGATGACCGAACTTCTCACCTTATCCTGCTTGTATCCGCGATCTCGTTCTTTCGGTCATGACCCATGACCATAGGTGAGGGTAGGAACGAAAATGGCCTGGTAGACAGAGAGCTTTGCCTTCTGGCTCAGCTCCCTTTTCGTGCGGTAAAGCGACTGCAGTACCGCTCCCGCTGCTCCGATTCTCCGGCCCATCTCATGCTCCATTGTTCCCTCACTCGAGAACAAGACCCCGAGATACTTGAACTCCTTCACTTGGGGTAAGGACTGATAGAGATTTTGAGGGACAACTGGTCCGCTTTCCAAATCTCCGCGCGTCCCTAACAAGCTGGTTATCATACAGGAAGGAATCCAGAACATACAAGTATCCGTTAAAAACAATAATCTATTTTAATGGTAATATAACAATGCAATACAATCAATACATTACCATACAAAGCCATATCATATCATATGCGTAATGTCAGGAGTATGCCTACTCCTGGCCCTTGTTCACGGGCTGCCACGACCTTCCGGTCCGGGCGGCGCGAGAAGAGAGAGGCAGAACAAAAAGCTGAATAGGCTTTCATACCAACAGAAACAGGACCTCAGATGTGTCTTAAAGGATATTTAAGATAACACAAATATTTCATCTCTCATATCTCCAACTTCTGGTTACACAGAATACAAAGTAATTAAACCCACACATATACTATTCAAGATATGTAGACTTCCCTGAAACATGACATGCTAGAGATCTTAAGCAGAATATACTCTCCCCCACCTAGCACCCTGTCATGTATGCCTACACCTCCCCCACAGGGCAATACAACCCTGTTTACTCTAAACAGCCCTTGTTTAGAGCCATTTTAGTCCTCACCTTTATGAAAGGATAACACAGAGAAATCAATATAAAACACAAACACAAGTATTGTTTGAACAGTATTCACTTAACTGCTACTATTGATAATTACCAGAGAAACTCAAGGGACCTCTTTTAATATCTGGAAATTGCAACAAGACTTTCTGCCATTTCAAATGTAACACACTTCTCAAATATCAGATGCTGCAATCCCCCTTTTGCACTCTTTTAAAAGAGTGCAACTTACACAAGGCACTTGAAACATATCTACTGTGTCTGTCCCCCAATATCGTATAAATCCATCAGAAACTGAGATCCAAAGTACTTGAAATCGTGAAGGAACAGAACATCACTTCCCATGGCAGTGAAGGAACCACGAGGGGGCAGCTGAGTGCTAAGAAGCAGTCTCCTGATGGTGAATCATCAGCCCGCCTGCCCGCCCCCCCCCCCCAAAGGAATAGCCCACAACGACAGCTGATAGGGAGGGGGAGATGCGGCTTTCCCTTCACGGGTGGAACTGATCAGAGAGAAGTAGACTCCTCTGCTGCCTCGACAAGTCCCCCAGCCCACTGCCAGCCGCTTCCAAGTCGTCTGCTGCATGGATGTCCTCGAGGTCCTTCTCCTCCAGTCCGCTGATGACAGCATCCGTGTCGACCTCCATGACGAGACCCAGATCCGTCTTGATGTCGTCCCCTGGTCCTAGCAGGTGGTTTCCCCGCCGCACACTGGCTCCCGTGGTACGAGCTGTCCCCCTTTCCTCCTATGCGGACGGCCTAAGAGATCCGCTGAGTCACTCGGTCGGGGCCGGAGAGCCTGGGGTTGATCCACTTTGTCCTGATGAGCGTCAGCCTCCTGCGTCTCGGGTCCCCCTTTTGGCGTCAACAACCTGTGTGGAGAAATCTGATACAAATCCCTCAAGCCTACGCTCCGGGCTCTGGGGCCCTCGGCTGTTTGACCCACCACTGCGTGACCACTTGGAGCCTGTTGGTGCAGCAGGTTCCTTTCAGTCCCTAAATGAAAAATGTACATTGTGAAGTTTACACTCCCCCTTTTTTACACATTAACTCATGTGTAAACAAAATCCTGTATGGGAAGAAAACCTTCAGGTCATAATGGATTATAAGACAATACCAAACATTTTTCCCAAATGTACATCCATCATTTCCACAGTAAACACTTCAGTGAAATGAAGTGTTTCTCTCCATCTTTCAGTCCTAAAAGAAACAGAATCCTCAAATGTCATAGTTTGAGTTTCACATTCTGCAAACTGCCACCTCCTGTGGGAGTGAAATATCATCAAGCAGATTAGAAACGGGTCACATGTGCGGTTTCCCCTTTTGTGGAATGTTAGGAAACCTCTCATTTCACACATTATTATCACACAAAAATAATGTGTTAGTCCAAAAACATGCTTGATTAGTCATTGTTTTAAATCATGCAATTGCACTGATCAGATGCAGACATACACTCACTCACACTGTCAGGTTGTAAAGTCAAGTTTGGACAGGTTCACCTCAGAGTCAGTCATTGACAGTGCCTTCCCAAGTTACCCTGTCGGTCAGGGTCAAAGGTCAGTTGGTCTCAGTCTTTTTGGCCATGTGTCGTGCTCTGCAGAGATGTTCCAGCACAGGCCAGCATCCTCCGTCTATAAAACTCTGTATATATGGAGCGCCATCATTTATTAATTCACAATTACAACTATAATGTTCAAGATATCTCCAAAAAAAATGTCACTTCCTTAGAGTACTACTACTACTACTGCAATTCATTTACACCTAATTAGTATTAAAATGACTAATAGATCTATTTCAGAAACTTGTGTACATCACTATTATCTTGTGTCAAAACATTGCTAGGATCTGTAAAGCTCTGCTATGTATTCCATAACTCATTATATTAATTTATCTTCAATTCTGGTGCACTTAAAGAACATTGTTACCCTCTTTAACAGTGCGTGGAACCCTGGGTGTCCGAACATGCAACAATTACTCCCTACTTTATCAAGGATTTAAAAACAGAAGTCATTTCGTATGTCCATCCGAAAGCCCTCCTATGGTAATAACTATGCCACAATGGTGAAACCAGTACCTCAAATTGAAATACTATATTTTGTTTAGAACCAGCTTTCCCTTCAACATGACCTATATAAATAAATATTTGTCTGATCTTATAGAGCTGTTACTAAAACTCTCCCTTTGAAATTATCAATACTGTAACAAATTAAAACACTACCAAATTCACACATGAATAAAAACTCTAAAAGAATAATTTGTAAACATGATGAAAAGATTGAAGAATATGGTTCTACTCTGTACTCCTAACTCCAAAACACCCACTACTTAAAGTCTAGTGCATACTTCCATCATGCCCCCCCCCCTTTCTATCAGTGTGTTTTAGAATGATTTTTCACTTCACTTTAATAGTTTTCCTCTTTACCCCTATTTTTAATTTACCAATTGATTAATTTATGGTTAATACATCTTCTTATATTCACTTATTTATCAAGTCAATTCAAGTTCTTTACAATACATTAGTAGATACCTTGTGGAGTATTCACAATAACTAATCCCCTCTAGGATATGACATCCGTTCATCTTTAAGCAGATACTATTTCCTTATTTATCTTTTGTTCATGATAACAATGGTATAACAACCACACGTTTTACCCATAGCTAGTTTCTATAACAAAGATTATTATGTGTGACATAATAATCAGATGTCTTGTTTGCTAACCAAGAATATTAAACTTTAATCTTTTCAGCATTCCAGACCATCATATAAACAAGCAGCCTCTTATCTAAACACTAAGCATTAAGGTTTCTACACCACCAACTGGGAAACTCTTGCACAATTATGCTGTAAAATCATTGCATCATTCCTCCAGAACAATCTGAGACAAGCATGTCTCAAGATCTTGTCATAATGAGCACAGTCAGTGATGCAGCTGTAGTCAGTGGCAGGGTCCCCAAAAAAGCTAGGACCGGCCCTGGTCAGTGGGCTCCAAGGAAACTCTCCCTGGCTTTGAGATGAGGGAAGGAATCACTTGGCAGACACACGTTGTCCTCTGTACGGCAGAAATCCCCCAAAACCGCAGTACCTCTTCACACCACTGTTGCCTTGACAACGAGGCACAAGCATAATGTCAATATTTCCTCAGAGATGCGTTCTTTGCACACTTCTTCTGTTCGCAGTGAGAAACTCTTCACCAACACACTGATTCAGATAACCCAAAAGGTGGTGCAGAACTATCCAATGCTGCTGTAATCACATTCAGCTACTGAGAAAAACTCAATTTAAATCTCTCTTCCAACGGGTTACAAAATAAAACGGCTGAGGTCAGGAATGCTGAAACATGTGAATGTTAAAACAAACTAATGATAGTAGTCTGCCTATTCTTTATTACTTCAGTTCTAAGTTAATAGGCAAAACAAAGACACCCCCCTTAACCACTATACTAATCTTTTATCTACTTGGTTAATTCTATTCATTTTCAAATTGTTTATCTAAGTTGTGTTACAAACATGGTGAGGTTACAGAATACACAAATAACTGTATTCAATCCGCGCTGTATTTGAAAACTGTAATGAACTAAAATCAATATTTAAGGACATAATATAAGTTAAATATATTATTAAGCTAATTACTGTTTTATTGTGAAGGCATCTCTGGCGAACAGCGGCCTTTGGCTTTTATTGTGAAAGGCCGTTCCGGAAATATACACCGTAATATGAACAGTGAGTTTGACTTCTAGAAACACGGAAAGTTACGATAACAATCGTTCTAATTCATTAACTAAAGTCATGAAAGAGACAAGGAGGGGGAAAGGCGTGTGGAAGCAAGCAATGAACTGAAAATGCCACCAATCCTCTGTTTTAACGTGATGGCGCACATTGAAAACTGAAGCGGGCATAAGCACCCCTGTCATATAAACATTAATAGATTCCTTCTGACTGACAAGCGTTCAAAAACCCTTCTGCTTATCACTTAGGCTACTACTTTTTGTTTTATTCATAACCTAAAAATACAATTGTGATGAATAGCTTGCTCTTTTTCTGATTGAAACAAAGGGTCTACTCTTCTACAGAATCCGAAAGTACAAATACTGGCTCCGGCTGGAGCTCTCAGCCTTTTCAAGAGAAGGGGGGCTTCTTTCAACAACTAACAACAAACTATTGGTATACCAAAACATTTACCAACATAAAACAACGTCTTTACTAATCAACAATGACAACCAACAGACAGAACAATCAAGAAACAGATCAATACAACTCCTAAATAACATTACAATATATATTTCTTACAGTGAGTTCGTTATCTAATGTTTAACAAATTCTCATCTTTCTATGTGTAATGCAGGTGGAATAATCCACTATTATATTCAATTTGAATCAAACTTGAACCTGCATGTACTACATATACTCAGCAAACTACTTTCTACTTTCCCTCAACGTTACTGTATGCAATTAAGTTCCTCTGAAATATATTTGAGTAAAATGATCAGTTAATGACGAATAGTACGAAATTCACAATGCAATGTTTCTTATCTATTTAAATATACAAGCCTTTGCTTTAGCCCCCTGTTTGATTCCACTTAAAATCAATCTCTTAATCTGTTCCCATTACTCCCGGTAACTCCCTGGAATTTCAGAATTGTCTTAACCATTCTGACGTTCCATATTCACTTCGCTTTTATTTATCTGACTTAATTAATATGTGTTCACTTGTATTAATATACTGGGCTATTGTCGTTGTTACTATTAACGTGCTTCCCTTGTAAAACATTTCCAGGGTGTGTAACCCCCTTTCAGCCACTAGATGGCAGCAACAGAGCACAAATGAGCTTCACTCTTCTGAGTACATTGTCTGAGTTCCACAGACAATCGCTCACACAGGTATTTTAGGTAAAAAATCACACAGATGTATTCCCCGTACAGTTTGTCCAGCTTGATAATGTGATGTTTATTTCAACAGACAAACAAGACCTCACTTCGACACCCATAAAGAATGTGACCATTCCATGGGGCATAAACCCAGGTCTTAGCGAGCCCTTTATCACACGTTAGCTTTTCAAATTAAGTTTACAGACAAACGGAAACGAGAGCCGGTCTCGTCACAATTTCGGTGATGTTTGCGTTCTCTCCCCGATTCAACTTATAACAGACCTCTGGCATTTAGCTTTCAGCCTTGGTCTGTTATTTAACTCCAGTTTTAAACGGCGACCCGATCTAAAATATCGAGTTTCCAGGTTTTGTCGTGCAGGAATATAACCTCGCAACCCACAAACTGCACCGTTTCCACGCCACTCAGGAATAAGTATACCTGAGGTCCACGCCAAACTGCTCTATTTACGTTACACAGGACTTTCTGTCTACCTTGCGATCAACGTTCACGTGTTGTATACAACTTTCCTAACATAGTAAAATATGCATTGTATATTCCATTTAAAACTTTAAAAACACCGTGAAACGCCTACAGACAATCCTACATTTTTAGTATATCATATTACAGACAGTTGATTTTCTTAACAGGCGTCTGGTACCTTTTGTCTTGTTTTGCAGGGCCCTGCTGATTGTCTGAGATGTTTGAAAGCGTTTGTTCCCGACCCATTCCGGTCGTCCGGATTCTTCCACAGCTTTGTTTACCAGGCACGTCGGGTCACCATTTGTTAGAGATTTTGTGGGACAACTGGTCCGCTTTCCAAATCTCCGCACGTCCCTAACAAGCTGGTTATCATAAAGGAAGGAATCCAGAACATACAAGTATCCGTTAAAAACAATAATCTATTTTAATGGTAATATAACAATGCAATACAATCAATACATTACCATACAAAGCCATATCATATCATATGCATAATGTCAGGAGTATGCCTACTCCTGGCCCTTGTTCACGAGCTGCCACGACCTTCCGGTCCGGGCGGCGCGAGAAGAGAGAGGCAGAACAAAAAGCTGAATAGGCTTTCATACCAACAGAAACAGGAAGGGGTGGAGTTTACTCAGCCTCCACACACACACACCCCCCCCCCCCCCACATTCCAGAGACCTCAGATGTGTCTTAAAGGATATTTAAGATAACACAAATATTTCATCTCTCATATCTCCAACTTCTGGTTACACAGAATACAAAGTAATTAAACCCACACATATACTATTCAAGATATGTAGACTTCCCTGAAACATGACATGCTAGAGATCTTAAGCAGAATATACTCTCCCCCACCTAGCACCCTGTCATGCATGCCTACACCTCCCCCACAGGGCAATAAAACCCTGTTTACTCTAAACAGCCCTTGTTTAGAGCCATTTTAGTCCTCACCTTTATGAAAGGATAAAACAGAGAAATCAATATAAAACACAAACACAAGTATTGTTTGAACAGTATTCACTTAACTACTACTATTGATAATTACCAGAGAAACTCAAGGGACCTCTTTTAATATCTGGAAATTGCAACAAGACTTTCTGCCATTTCAAATGTAACACACTTCTTAAATATCAGATGCTGCAGGACTCATTCCCTACTTGGAGTGGACAGTACATCGGTTTCCTGCTGAGAACCATGGCCTCAGATTTGGAGGTGCTGATCCTCATCCCAGCCGCTTCACACTCGGTTGCGAACCGATCCAGTGAGTGCTGAAGGTCGCAGACCGATGAAGCCATTAGAACCACATCATCTTCAAAAAGCAGTGGTGCAATCCTTAGTCCACCGAACTGCAGACCCCCTCCTCCACGACTACGCCTCGAAATCCGATCCATGTATATTACAAACAGGATTGGTGACAAAGCGCAGCCCTGGCGGAGGCCAACCCTCACCTTTTATATTTGATCCAATTGGTAGATAGGCTGTATTTACACCATAAAGGTGCACAGCTGATATAAAGGGACACCTGGTGGTTAAAGCATGTTATAGAATTTCATTATTTTTATTATTAGATATTAATAGCATTAGGGGTGTTGAAAATAATCGTTTCTACGATGCATTGCGATGCGGACGTGGACGATTCGGTCTCGATGCAGTGACGGAAGATAATCGGTTATAGAGTAGTAACGTTGCTTCCTGATTTTCCGGCCGCGGCTTTACTATAACGTTTTTTCTGTCACTTTAATATCAAATCGGTCGGTGACGCAGAGATCAGGGAACAGACGTGACAGCGGCACAGCAACACCGAACACGGAGCAGTCTGCTTTATCCACCAACACAAGAACACCAGTCCAGAACCAGCATCAGAAGGACCCGCTCTGAATCACTCCGTGTCCGGCTCAGAGACACAGGGACTCCGTGTCTCTGAGCCGCAGCGACACGGAGTGTGACAGGGATGTATGTTTTTCAAAAATAATCGCGTTACAATCATGTCAGGTTTTTGGTGGATTTAATTAAGTCTTGGATTGCAAAGTATGAATGTCCTCTAGCAATTTGCAGACGATATATACGTGTGTAAAGTTCGTGAAGGCAGGAGGAAAAAAGCTTCCGCGATCACCGTCTCCTCCGTTCCTCCAAGCCCCGCCCCCTCCCTGAAAATAATGAGTGACAGGCTGACAGTGACCCGATAGAAACTTTATTATTCACTTAATCACTGAGATATAATGAAGCTAATTTAATCTCATACATTAATGGGATTCATGCAACAGTAAGACAGAGAATGTAAGTGTGCACCCACATGCAGTATTTCTGTTTGTCCTTTCTTAACAGAAGACCGTGGCTAGAAGCTGCAGCTCGACTGCAGAAGCATTAGCTTTTTGTTTTTGAGGATGGAACAACTTCACACACGGAGGCTAGACCTATACAATTCATTTATTTTGGTTTATAAATTAATGTCAAGACATTTATGTTATTGATTTCTGAAGCACTTTCTAAATAATAAAAAGAGAGTTCTTATGTATTTACTGCATGTATGCATTGATGAAGAATAAGCCATGTGCAGTAATATAGAAAATTGAGGATGCAACGCATTGGTATGAATCGTGATGCACCGTGATGCACCGGGATATCGAACCGAATCGAATCGTTGACAGGATAATCGTAATCGAATCGAATCGTGAGACCAGTGAAGATGCACAGCCCTAAATAGCATCCCTATAAAGTATGTTCATTACTCGTTATTCTCTACTAATAGTTAAGTAAAGACTGTATATAATGACTATTTTGCACATCCCTTTCAAGATTTCAAGATTTTCTAAGGTTTATTGACATATCATATAGGCCTATGTCGGTGTAGTTATGCATTGAATGAAAAACTTGGGTCGCAGGTTCCTCAGTGCATTACAAGACATCTATCAATATTTGTGCATACCTCCAGCAATGTTAACTATGTTGAAGCACTTATTTTAACTGATATTATACATATGTATTATACTATTATAAGATGTATGTAGATAGTATAAGAAATGTGCAGAATATGACAATTTAATGGTGGAGGTACACATATTGAAAGATGTCTTGTGATGCACTGTTGAGGAACCTGTGACCAAAGTTTTTCATCTCCGACCTTGTCAGGTATTGAACAATCAATAAATAAAGAACACAGAATTATTAAATATAAAACACAGAATTTGTGTGATTATACTAAATGATTTACAAATAAACATCAATAAAAAATTGGGATCAATAAAGTATATCTTATCTTAAGATGATCGATGGCTACTGCCATATTTGCACAATGTGCCTCTGAACCTTGACAAGTGCATGTTTCAGGCTCATCATTGAACAACAGGAGGGGTCACAGACATAAGACCAGCTGTTACATAAAGCTCTTCTGACCTTAGCTGGCATGTGGGTATATATTAATGCTGCCCATTATGGGCACAAGCAATTTTCACCCATTTATTAATTATATGTTTTAAATTTGAGTGTTTCCTATCCCCTAAACCTCCAGGGATGTACACAGTTTAATACTGGCAACTTATGGGAAATATGAAAACGTCTTTTAAAACTACAACTCCCAGTAGAGACGTGCTATAGATAGAGAACATGTTGCGAAACACACAATAACCAGCATGTGTAGTTCTGGGGACGGGGTGGGGGAGGGGGGGACGCGTTCAAATCCAGTTTTGGACAGTCTGCCGTGGTTCCATCCCATTTCAAGTGCTGTTCGAGGCTCTGCACACTCTCCAATCACAGAGCTTGAGGACTATCACGGGGTTTGTCAAACGAAGCGGAGAGAATACTTACTTCCGGGTGTAATTGTTAGGGACCTTACAGACACTTGGACTCAAACGCACGACTCAAAAGAAAGTTTGTTCAAAAAAATCTTTACTTTGTAAAAGTATAAAGTTCAAACAAAACATCACTCCTAAGAGGCAAAACATAGCAAAGCAAATTACAAACTAAATAAACTTGACTATGGTCGCAAAATACAATAATCTCTGGGCGAGACAAGCTGGCTCTCTAAATGGCACAAGGCACAAGACGAACTGGCACAGGACAAAGGGAGACAGGAATATTTATACATGAGGTAAGGGGGAACAGGTGGAAACAATCAGGGGCGGGGCAGACACTGACGATGGCGGGAAAACACACAAAGGGAGGAAGTAAAGGGACCTGAAATGAGACCAGAGGTAAGTACAAAATAAAACAGGAAGTGCAATGACGGGACTAGACAGGTGAACAAAAAGACTTGACTAAACATAAATCTAACCTGGGCAATGAACTAAACGTGAAACAATAACATGAACCTGATTAACATGACATGAACAATTTAGCAGACATGACGGGATATTACAGTACCCGCCCCTCTAGGGACGGCTCCTGACGTCCCAGGAACTTCTGGGTGATCCCGATCAACATCTTTAATCATGGCTGGATCAACAATGAAACTCGCTGGGATCCATGTTCTCTCTTCTAGACCGTACCCATCCCAGTCCACAAGGAACTGTCTTCCTCGCCCTCGCTTACGAACTGCCAGCAGTCTCTTCACAGCGTAGACGGGGCCTCCTTTTACCATCTGGGGGGGTGGAGGGGGTTTAGAGGCGGGTACCAATGAGCTCTCCCTGACCGGCTTGATCTTGCCGACATGAAACGTTGGATGGACCTTTAATGACCTGGGTAGACGTAACTGCACAGACACCGGGTTTATGATCTTCGATATCGGGAATGGACCAACAAACCTTGGCGCTAGCTTTCTCGACATGACGTGGAGGGGTAAGTTCTTGGTAGCTAACCAAACTCTTTGTCCAGGCCGATACAGTGGAGCAGGTCTCCGGCGTCGATCCACCACCTCCTTCATCCGGCTGGCACTGCGCAAGAGAGCCCGACGAGCACCGGCCCAGATCCGGCGGAACCGACGGACCATAGCGTGAGCTGATGGGACCGTGACCTCGGCCTCATTGGCAGGGAACAGAGGTGGTTGGTAGCCGTGCACACACTGAAACGGTGTGAGTCCTGTTGCGGAAGTGGGTAGCGTGTTGTGGGCGTACTCCACCCACATCAGGTGCTTGCTCCAGGATGTCTGGTTCTGGGAGACCAGGCAGCGCAAACAGGTCTCTAGCTCCTGGTTAATGCGCTCTGACTGGCCATTCGACTGGGGGTGATATCCTGAGGAAAGACTCACGGTGGCTCCAAGGAGATGGCAGAACTCCTTCCAGAAACGGGAAATTAACTGTGGGCCCCGGTCTGACACAATGTCCCTGGGAAAACCATGAATGCGAAAGACATGACGTAACATGACCTCTGCCGTTTCCTTGGCAGAGGGAAGCTTGGATAGTGCAATAAAATGTGCCATTTTACTAAATCTGTCCACCACCGTCAAGACGGTGGTGTTACCTTCTGATATCGGTAGTCCGGTGACAAAGTCCATCGAGATGTGGGACCATGGCCGATGCGGAACAGGAAGTGGCTGCAGCAACCCCATCTGTGCTTCAGTGGAGGTCTTGTTCCTGGCACAGACAGTGCAGGCCGCAACATATTCTGCCACCTGCTTCCTCATAGCCTACCACCAGAAACGTTGCTTGATCATGAAGGTTGTGCGTTTCACTCCAGGATGACAGGTGAGCATAGACGTGTGAGCCCAGTGTATTACCTGTGATCGAACGGAAACAGGGACAAACAACCTATTTCGTGGGCAACCCCTAGGTGCCGGGGTCTCACCATTTGCCTGCTTCACCACCGATTCTATTGGCCATGAAACTGCTCCAACCACACGGTTAGGTGGAAGGATGCTCTCGGGCTCTTTGGCAACAGGTTCAGGATCGTACAAACGTGACAATACATCAGGTTTAACATTCTGTGTGCCTGGTCTGTATGACAATACAAAATGAAACCGATTAAAAAACAATGACCATCTAGCCTGGCGTGAGTTCAGTCTTTTGGAGTTCTTAATGTATTCCAGGTTTTTATGGTCAGTACAAACTAGAAATGGTTGCTCAGCCCCCTCCAACCAATGACGCCATTCCTCCAAAGCTGTTTTAACTGCTAAAAGCTCCTTATTCCCCACATCATAGTTCCTTTCTGCAGTTGTCAACTTACGTGAACGGAACGCACATGGGTGTAGCTTGTTGTCCTGGACAGATCTTTGGGACAGCACCGCCCCAATGCCATCGTTGGAGGCATCCACCTCCACGATAAATTGTCTCCGTGGGTCGGCCACTGTGAGGATTGGGGCAGTCGTGAACAGTTTCTTGAGCTTCTGGAAAGCTTCATCCGCCTCTATATTCCACTTGAACATGACATGGGGAGAGGTTAAAGCATGTAAAGGTGCTGCAATGCCACTAAAGTTTATTATAAACCTCTTGTAGAAGTTTGCAAAGCCTAAAAATGGTTGCACCTTTTTCCTGTTGGTGGGAGATGGCCAATTGGCCACTGCACTGACCTTCTCTGGATCCATCTGGATTTGATTGGCCGAGATGATGTACCCCAGGAAGGAGATGGTCTTGACGTGAAACTCACACTTTTCAGCCTTGCAGTAGAGTTGATTCTCCATCAGGCTTTGCAGTACCTGGCGGACATGATGGGTGTGGGTCTCCTCATCGGGTGAGAAGATCAAGATGTCATCGAGATAAACGAATACAAACTTGTTGAGATAATCCCTCAGCACATCGTTGACAAATGACTGAAAAACTGCCGGAGCATTGCATAATCCAAATGGCATGACTAGGTACTCGTAGTGACCACTGGGAGTGTTAAAACCGGTCTTCCACTCATCCCCCTCTCGTATCCTAATGAGATGGTAAGCGTTTCTCAAGTCCAGTTTGGTGAATAGTTTTGCATCCTGCAAAAGTTCAAAGGCTGAAGACATGAGAGGGAGTGGGTATCTATTTTTAACTGTTATTTCATTAAGGGGACTATAGTCAATGCATGGACGGAGGGTACCATCTTTCTTATCGATGAAGAAAAACCCAGCGGCCGCTGGGGAGGAGGATGGTCTGATGAGTCCAGTTTTTAGAGAGGAGTCAATATAGGACTTCATAGCCTCCCTTTCCGGTGCAGAGAGAGAGTAAAGTCTCCTTTTAGGGATCTGAGAACCAGCCAACAGGTTAATGGGACAGTCATAAGGTCGGTGGGGAGGTAGGGACATGGCCCTAGTTTTGTTAAATGCTTCCTTTAAGTCCTGGTAACACAAGGGCACTTTAGTCAGGTCGGGATAATCCGAAATGGAGTCAAGCTTATGAGTGTGTTTGTCTTGTTCCTTTTCAGGTTCTGTGGAGAACCTAGGAAGGTCTGAACAGGTCAGCCTACAGCCTGGGCCCCATTCCTTAACCCTCCCTAATCGCCAGTCAATGATCGGATTATGTTTGATCAGCCATGGATAACCCAAAATCAAGGGGTGTAGTGCAGAGTCAAATAACTGGAATTTCATTTCCTCTATGTGTGTATTGTCAATGGTTATTTGGACAGGTTCAGATACATGGGTTATTTTAAATAATAACTTGCCATCTAAGGCATTGGCAGTAACAGGGGAAGTCAACGGAACAGTCTTGATGCATAGTCTCTTTGCCAAACTCCAGTCCATCAGACTTGTCAGCACCTGAATCGACTAATGTCCCCACAGTAATGTCTTGGTCACGCACTTGAATATTTACCATGGTCAATGAACGTGGAGGGAAATCAGTTGCAGAGAATTGGCTCACCAGCTGCATGGGTTCCTCCGGTGCAGCCGAGGGCGCTGGTTCCTTGGGCGAGGCTGAGGAAGGTGGACTGGAGCTCCATGGGTGTCCAAAGGTAGGTGAGTACCCCATGTGGCTCGGAGGTCGTGCACTGGTTCTGATTCTCTCCTTCTGCCTTTCATGAAGCCTGTTATCAATGTGAATTGACATGGCAATGATGGAATCAAGATCTGTGGGTAGTTCATGGGGTGCCAACTGGTCCTTTATAGAGTCTTGTAGACCATTCATGAAGGCATCAATTAAAGCAGGGGTGTTCCACCCACTGTCTGCTGCTAGAGTACGAAAATCTATTGCATAGTCTGTCACTCTCTGTTGTCCCTGTTTGATCTGCATAATGACTCGTGAGGCTTCTCTGGAAGGTGATGAGTGATCAAACACACAGCTTAGGGTCTGGGTAAACATGTTCAGTGACTGACATATGGGCGAGTTTCTTGACCACTCGGCTGTAGCCCAAGCAGCGGCTCTACCAGACATGTGGGACAACATAAAAGCTACCTTAGCTTGGTCCGAAACAAAGGCAGCAGGGTTATGAGCAAAATGTAGTTCACACTGTACCAGAAAGGATCGACAGTTACCAGAGTCCCCGGAAAATCTCTCCGGAGGAGCCAGGCGAAGCGTCGATCCAGGTGGGGTGGTGTGATCCGAAGCAACAGATGGTGGACCTGGCATTGCTGGAGTAGGTGCAGAGGAACCGTCTTTGAGGGGTGAGAGAACTTGCTGCATTTGAAGTGCCAGGTGATTTACTTGGTTGGTTACAGCTGATTGGAATTCATCCTGACGATCCGTGAGACCAATCATTCCTTGGTTGATGGAAGACAGCTGTTCAGCATGGAGGGTTAGCTTAGCATCCTGCGCTAACACATCGGCCTTGAAGGAACCGGAGTCGGCTGAGTCCATTTTTTGGCCAGTTCGTTCTGTTAGGGACCTTACAGACACTTGGACTCAAACGCACGACTCAAAAGAAAGTTTGTTCAAAAATAGTCTTTACTTTGTAAAAGTATAAAGTTCAAACAAATCATCACTCCTAAGAGGCAAAACATAGCAAAGCAAATTACAAACTAAATAAACTTGACTATGGTCGCAAAATACAATAATCTCTGGGCGAGACAAGCTGGCTCTCTAAATGGCACAAGGCACAAGACCAACTGGCACAGGACAAAGGGAGACAGGACTATTTATACATGAGGTAAGGGGGAACAGGTGGAAACAATCAGGGACGGGGCAGACACTGACGATGGCGGGAAAACACACAAAGGGAGGAAGTAAAGGGACCTGAAATGAGACCAGAGGTAAGTTCAAAATAAAACAGGAAGTGCAATGACAGGACTAGACAGGTGAACAAAAAGACTTGACTAAACATAAATCTAACCTGGGCTATGAACTAAACGTGAAACAATAACATGAACCTGATTAACATGACATGAACAATTTAGCAGACATGACGGGATGAAGTGAAGTTGTTTACATGTGTTTTGAGATGCTAAATAAAAGTCTAGCTTGTACCTTTGATACCCCGCCTCCGACTCCCATCTCTCGGCACCACACTATGCCACAATTTTAGATGCGGATTTTGTTAAACTAATACGTTTGCACTGTGGACCAACACTATATATTGACGGGGAAGGGGGTAGCAATAAAGATAACACCATTTTACCCAACATAACAGAAATTATATCGATAGCAGCGTCCCTAGTTACCATTGGTAACAATGAAAACGTTGTATAGACACAATTTCTTGAAGTAATCTTCGTAATAACTAGCAAACTAAAGATCATGTACATCCACTGTACACATAATAATAACTCATATTTCTCGCATCAAATGACATCAAAGGGCATTTTAATCGCCAAACTAACCTTAAAATAGGCATTTTACACCGAGAATAAAACGAATGTCGGCCATGTTTTTTTTTTCTGCAGGGAGAAATGTGAAGATCACGTGACATAGACGACAGCCATTGGAATGAATGGTGAAAAAAAACGTAGGCATTTTACAATTTCAGAGGCGTTATCGTAGAAATACTACGTCCTACGTTGTGGACCAACGTAATTATTACACGTTTTTTTATGAGACTGGGTTCGTCTGCGAGACACCGCGGAACTCAGCCTGAGCACACACATACACTCACAGCCATGACTGTGTGTGTGTGCGGAGATCCGCGGAGCCCCGCGGCTGAGAAAAGATAAGGCTGAGTGAGTGTGTGTGTGTGTGTGTGTGAGGAGCTCCGCGGATTGGTACGTCACTATGACCATTACGTCACTATGACCGTTACGTCACTATGACCAGGAAGAAAAAAATGGAAAAAGAAAAATCTTCAACGAGGCGTTCTGGGGCAGCAGAGACAGGTATTTTCTGTGTTACAGTTCTCATTCATAACTAGGGTTGGGTACCGAGAACCGGTTCCGGTTCGGAACCGGTTCCAACATTTCGATTTCAACGGCATCATTTAGAAATGTGAATTTCGGTTCCGCTTTTCGATTCCTGAGGAAATGTTTCTCGCCGCTCTCCGTAGCCTACTGCATGACTGCAGCGGGGCGGGAAATGTAGCGTTGTATCTACATTTCCTACAGTGTAACCTGAGACCAGGGCCGGCCCGTCGCACTGGCATTATAAATGTTCGCCTAGGGCGCCAGATCTGTGGAGGCGCTGCGCTGACAGCTCTGGGAGAAAAAATAAATGTTTTGACCGTTGGTGCTCATCCTAATTTTCGGCCTTGATATAACAACATTCATAATTAAGTAAATGTAACACCCTTTTCATCCCGGTTACACTTTTCATTTGCCCTGTACGATGGGCGCTGCAAGTGATGAAAATGGGGGATGTTGGCTTATCTGGCAACCGCAGCTCACAGCCAAAGTGCGCGTGAGCGAGGGAGAAAGGGAGGGTGCACTGGTACCGGCGCTGTTGTTATTAGCATCTGGTGCTAGCTGCTCTAACGGAAGAAGAAGATGTTTCTACAATGATGTGGAGGGAGAGTCCTCTCCAGTCAGACTGAGAGGCTGATAACTTCAGCTCAGTGAGGTAAAGGACTCTGAGTGTTTAGATAGTTCACTTTAGTCTAAGTTATCTCAGTGGGTCTCAAACGTTTTGATCACAATTTATGTAAACACATATTTCCAAGGCACTCTTTTATAATTATTGGGATAAAACAGGTTTGAAATAATTCCAATGTATACTATAGGACAGTAAACCAGACATATCGTTTTAAACTGGAGAGATAACAAAATATGCATAAATAAAATAGTAAAATAAGATATGAATGAACAACAAAAATAAAATGCGTTACATGTAGGCTATTTGTTATTTAATTATTAAAATGTAAACCGATCTTTTTCATATGGGTGTTTAGAGTTGTACCCCCTAGATCTAGTCTCTAGTAATTCTGCGTGTGCACCAGATTGAAGCATTTTACTTCACAATGTTCAAACATTTCTTCCCGGTATGCCTGAGAAGGCAGATATGCTTGTTTTTCTCAACAAGAACTGTTTTTAAAAGTTGGACTGTTGCACTGTTGTAGCTTCAGTGGTTCTCAGGTTAAAGTTACATAGCAGTGAATATAAACAGACTGATTAATGTGAATATTACTTTAAACTAACCTGTGTAAAAGTTTCTCGAATAAATGTAATTTTTTTGGTGGAAGAAGCATGTATCATTTTTTTACCCTGCCCCTCAAAGAATCGGAATCGAGAACCGTTAAGAACCGGAATCGAAAAGTAGAATCGGAATCGGAATCGGAATCATGGAAATTCAAACGATACCCAACCCTATTCATAACACTCCGTTCGATGTCTCACTATGGGATGCGCCTCATCGCGGAGCAAACAGAAGCATCAATCTCATTACGCCAATCCTGATTGGCTGGTGATCTTGACGTCAGCGTCAGGGAATTCACCCCCTATAAGTAGCTTGCGCAACGACGCATGCGTCATTCAAACACCTCTTCTCGCTTCAGAGCACATCTCTACAGTAGCCGGACAAGCTTAACGGTCCACAGACTGAACCCAAATACCCATTTCGGTCGACAGGCGCTCGCCGGCAACTCCTTCTGCTTCGCAGGAAGACGGTAGTATTAAAATCGACCTCGCCCTTCTCTCCCCGAGAAAGTAAGGTAGGTCTGATTTTTTAAGCTAGCAGCACACCTGTTGCTAGCTCGCTCCCTCTCTATCGACACCACGGTAGCGAGGACGTTTTTTATTTTCTCTTCCCCACGGAGGAGAAAATGATTAAAAAAGGAGCATACTGTCACACCAGTCAGTATTCTCCGGGAATAAAAGACCCACACCGTCCTTTTCTCCGGATTAAGGACAAGGTGGTAACATATTTTTCTCCCATGCTACCTGTCGAGAGCGGGCCCTCTCCACGCCACGAGGCGAACAAGATGGACGCCCCTCTCCCTCACACCAGAGGAGTCAGGGACTCGGTGGCTCGACTCTGCGGCTGCAGGTTGAAGATCTCGTGCACAGACACACACCAGGTCTGTTCGTCCTGCCTCTGGCTGGAACACGCCCGAGGTGCTATCGACAACCCCGGCTCGTGCGGACATTGTGTCCGCTTCACTGTAAAGAGCCTTCGCCGAGGGTTAGCACGACAAGCTAGCCTGTCGGAACAGGACTCCCCCATGTCCACTGACTCGCCGGCCGGCAGTCAAGACACGGGGGCGTCCGCCACAAAGAGTGAACCCCTCTCGGTGTCGGTCTGGAGCTCATTATCTGCGATGGCTACTGAACCGGAATCCCGCGCCCTGGCAGGCCGGGACCCGGTGACGGCAAGACACGCGGGGGTCCCCGCGCTAAACCAAGCTGGGGCTCCCGGTTAGACCTCACCATGGTCTCACCCGCGGAGGATGTCCTCGAGCTGGACTACGAGGAGGACGAAGAAGAGGACGCCTTTGGCGTTCCTCCTGTCCGAGTCGGATGAACAGGAAGAGGACACCTTCATGTCATGGCTCAGGCCGCAAAGCCTGGAGCGAGTGCTGCTCTCCCGGGCGATAGCACACCAGCTTCGCCCGGTCTGAGCATGGACCTGCAGGCCGTGTGTAAACGCGCTGCGGCCAGACTCAACGTCCCGTGGCCTGAAATGGCCAAGGAGACCTCCAGGTCCTGCTATGAGGGAAACCATCTTCCCCAAGCAGGAAAAAGAGGCAACTCCTTCCGGTCTTCCCGGAGATGTTGGATGAGGTGTCGGTCTCATGGAGAGACCGGCCCTTCAGCAACAAGGTCCCAATCCAGGGTGCCTCCTCCCTAGACTGTGACGGAATGGAGAAGCTCGGCCTGCTCCGCATACCGCCCATGGAACCGCTGGTAGCGGCCCACCTCCTACCGAAGGTGGGCCCGTCACCGAGCAGGAACCCCACGCTGCCAGCAAAGTCGGACCGTTTTCAGTTGACAATGACTGAAAAGTCCTACAAAGCTGCAGCGCTGTCCGCCAGGGCCCTGAACGTGTCCTCGCTGCTAGCCGCTTACCAAGCAGAGCTCTGCGAGGACCGTCCAGGCCACAGGCAAGGTACTGGGGATCATGGTGGTGCAGGAAAGAGCGAGATGGCTAAACCTCACCAACCTCCCAGACCGGGAAAAGGAGGATGTGCTGGATATGCCCATCGTTCCCGAGGGAATTCTCGGCTCCGCTCTCACCTCCATGCAAAGGAGGTGTGAGACGAAGAAGAAGGAGGACAAGGCACTCCACCTCTGCCTCCCTCGAAGGGTCCAGCCGCTGCCTTCGCAGCAGCAGTCCTTCGCAGCAGCAGTCCTTCGCCCAAGCTGCCTCGAACTCTGCTCGGTTTAAATCACCGGAGACGCAGAGGTCGCAGCCCGCCCCGAGTCCCCAGCCCAGGCTGGAGACAAGGGCAAGCTGGCCTAGAAAATCTCCGGTTCCGGCTGCAGCTCAGGCGCAGCCAACCCAGAATTTCGGCCAGCAGTCGAGGAAGAAGAAGCGAGCGGCTTGACAGCACGTCCTTCTCCCCTCTGTGACAGAGCTGGAAGTTCATTCCCCAGCTCTGAATGTGTTCCCGCCGCCTCGAGAGATACCTCAACACCATCCTCAAGTCCGCACAAACACATGTCACACATTGGTTGATTCTTTTGTTATAAAACATTTGCCGCTGACGCATCCAGGCTTCAGGCCGAGGGCGCAGCTCAAAAAAATGAACAGCCCGTCAATTGTTCCCCTTCTGAGAGCAGCTACGGCATCTCTCAAAAGGCGGATTACTGGCGGGTCTGTGAAGGCACCACCGCCACGCGCATGCGCAGTGCCGGCTGGGGCTTTAAGGGCACCACCGTCACGTGCATGCGCAGTGCTGGCTGGGGTTGTGAAGGCACATCTGCTTGGGTTTTCAAGACAGTAACACGGGGCTACAGACTCCAATTCGCTGTCACCCCTCCTCGCTTCTCGGGCATTCTGCACTCGCAGGCCCGAGGAGAGTCAGCCCTCATTCTGGAGAAAGATATTCTCTCACTCCTAGAAAAGAGGGCTATATCTATTGTACCCGCCGAGCAGAGTCAGGGCAGCTTCTATTCCAAGTACTTCCTCGTTCCCAAACGGGGAGGGAACGGAATTCGGCCAATACTTGATTTGAGGGCTCTGAACAAATATCTAAAAAGATATAAGTTCAGAATGCTCACTCACACATCTCTGCTGCGGCTCGTGCGACAACATGACTGGTTTACATCAGTCGACCTGAAAGATGCGTGTTTTCACATCCCAGTATATTACCCACACAGGAAATATCTGAGATTCGCATTTCAGGGGATCTGTTATGAATACAAAGTACTCCCCTTTGGTCTGTCTCTCAGTCCAAGGGTGTTTGTACGATGTACGGAAGCCGCGATAGCCCCGTTGAGACAACAGGGTATTCGCCTGGCGACCTACCTGGACGACTGGCTGCTTCTCGCACAGTCGGAGCAGGAGGCTGTTACGCAGACAAATGTCCTCATAAAGCACCTGCTCAACCTGGGTTTCATAATAAATACAGAGAAGAGCATGTTGTGCCCCGCGCAGACTATACTCTTACTGGGTTTACGCCTGAACTCGGTGCCCTTTTCAGCTCGCTTGTCAGCGGAAAGAGTGAAAGCTTTCAGAGCTTGTCTTGCTCTTTTCCAACTGCGCAAACATGTTCTCTTCAGATCATGCCTGCGATTGCTGGGGCTCATGGCGTCAGCCATCCTGGTCGTACGACTGGGACGCTTACACATGAGGGAGTTTCAGCGCTGGGTGCTTGGTGGCCGCCCTAAAACTACTGGTTACTGTGAAATACGTAATGGCACTGCGCCACTGGCTGCACCCGACTTTTCTAGTACGAGGTGTGCCTATGGGTGCTGTCCTTTCACGGAAAGTGGTCACCACGGACGCATGTCTGACAGGTTGGGGAGGTATTTATGAAGGTCGCCCGGTGAGGGGTCTCTGGAGCAGAGACCTCCAGCGGGTGCACATAAATTACCTGGAGCTTTTAGCGGTGTTTCTCACCCTAAGACGCTTTCTGCCTTTCCTCAGGGGATATCACGTCCTCGTGAGGACAGACAATACGACCACAATATCGTATATTAACCGCCAAGGGGTTTTGCGTTCTCTCCAGTTACACACACTGGCGCGCAAACTTATCCTATGGAGCGGTAGACGTCTCCTCTCTCTGAGAGCGACGCACGTACCGGGAGTGATGAACCTCGGGGCAGATCTACTGTCCAGAGGTACACCACTTTATGCAGACTGGACTCTACATCCAAGGATTGTGAGCCAGCTGTGGGTGCGTTACGGCAGAGCCGCGGTGGATCTGTTCGCATCGAAGGACAATGCTCAGTGTCAGCTGTTCTTTTCGATGCGTGATCTGAATGCACCGTTTGGCGTGGATGCACTCGCGCACGATTGGCCCCCGGGCCTTCTGTACGCCAGAGTGAGAGAGCAATGCCACACACTTATTCTGATAGCTCCACACTGGCCATCTATGTACTGGCTAGCGGAGATATATCAGCTGCTGTGCGGGCAGCCATGGCAGCTCCCACTACGCAGGGACATACTGTCCCAAGCGGGGGGGGCGATCTTTCACCCACACCCAGAGCGCTTGGCTCTATGGGCCTGGCCCGTGAGTGGTACAATCTGAATACAGTGTGACATGAAGCTGACCGTGGCAGCTGCAAAGCGAGCAAGTGGCACTCATGCGTTATCTGTACAGTCTTCAGGCACTCGGTTAGCCCCAGGGCAAACAGAGTGTGGTTGAAGCCCAACCCTGCCTTTATTTTAAGGCGGTTGGTTCAGGTACCATATTTGACATTGAGGCATCCTCCCCGCCACTGTATTCCTCCGGGGAACAGCGGCCGGATTTGCCATATCCAGCCCGTGCTTTACGCACGTACAGGGACAGATCAGGGGTGCTTCGTCATAATGACCAAGCCCCTTGTATCCTGGGCTATCCCTTATAAGGGCAAGCCTGTTACTAAGCAACGGCTCTCCCACTGTTTGTGGAAGCAATTGCTGTGGGGCCCATACGAGTCAGAGTTCGCAGGCACCCTCGGGTTCGCGAGTTCTTTTGACTCAGGGTCTGGCTGCATCCTGGGCTCTTTCCAGGATGTCTCCCATCCAAGACATTGGTGCAAGCGGCGAGCTGGTCCTCGCCACTCACTTTTGTCCACCTTTTAACAGTCTGGACGTTCTACTCCCAGTTTGACTCAAGCAGTGCTGGGCACCTGGTTGAGTCAGAGCCCTACCTGTTAAAGTTCTGGTCGGTTTGGTGATTTTCGAGATAAGCTCGTCTGGCAATACGGGAGCTACACTTTCCCATAGTGAGACATCGAACGGAGTGTTATGAATGAGAACTATGGGTTACTTACGTAACCCCAGTAGTCAGAGTAACATGAAGTGAGATGTCTCACCAGACGGCCCTCCTTGCTATGGTGAAGCGAGAAGAGGTGCTTATTTTGAATGACGCATGCGTCGTGGCGCAGGCTACTTATAGGGGGTGATTTCCCCTGACGTTGACGTCAAGATCACCAGCCAATCAGGATTGGCGTAATGAGATTGATGCTTCTGTTTGCTCCGCGATGAGGCGCATCCCATAGTGAGACATCGAACGGAGTGTTATGAATGAGAACTACTGGCATGAGTTCATTTGTGTCAAATAAATGACTTGAATAATTTGTCTTTCCCACTGTGACTGTTTTTCTGTTAATAGGTCACACACACAATCCTGATTATTTGACCATGATTCAAAGTTCAAGAAGGCTGTCAAAAGTGAATACTTTTACAATACTGCATACAGTTGGTTTATAAAAAAGCCTTGAAAACTTCACTGCCATCAAAAACAAAAGTGTTTGAACTGCATATACTTTATAACCATAAGAAGAGAAAGTGCCATTTGAGTTACAAAATGCTTGTCTTTGCACGTGTTTCCTCGGGGAGAGTTCACAACTGTCAGTGTGTGACCAGCTCAGGCCTGTGTCACTGCTGAAAGACATGAACACACACAACTTGTCTCTTACACAGGCCACACACGTCACACACTAACTAGAGTGCCAGCATGCATGACACACAAATGAACGGGCAAAACACTGGCATGTTTAGCACGCACACACACACACACACACACACACACACACACACACACACACACACACACACACACACACACACACACACACACACACACACACACACACACACACACACACACACACACACACACACACACACACACATACACACACACACACACACACACACACACACACACACACACACACACACACACACACACACACACACACACACACACACACACACACACTACGGGGGCAGGATAGGGCTGGCTCTGGTGACAGTCCTTGTCCCTGTGTCAGTGTCAGTCTCTCCAGAGGGACGAGACAGAGCGCCCAGTGGTGACACACAGCCTGTCATCACAAAGTGACACACACGACCCACTTTCATTTACAACAGGCCCTTCCACACTGTCAGCACTTCATCTATTGCGCTTATATATCTGGTTTTACCTCCTATGATTGCGTCTTGACAAACCTCATTGTCTTCTTCCCATATTTGGAAAAATCCTAAATAAAATAAATGGGTATAAGCTCAGCAATAAAGAAGCCATTACCTGTAAAGTGACACCAAGGCAATATATAGCCTGGTTATGCCATGAGTTCAATATGAGCTACTGTCACCTTTCAATGTGTAATCTTCATGTTCTAGTGTTAATCTCAAAATGCCGCTAAAACAAACTGCTGACACATTTTACTCCAAGTCTGCAAAATAGGCTTTATTCAGAACTGCATATTTTTATCTTTGCTATTTTCTTTTCCATTGACTACACCTCACAACAAGATATGCAAGAGCTCAGTAAACACAAGTGAAATTACATTTTCAGGTTGGTAATAGTCCAAACCTTTTCTCCCGCCAAAATGTGAAGGCCTTTGTCTCAGCTTGACATCAGATCAGATGTAAATGAAAGGACACTGTTGACGTAAGAAGAAGGAATAATTGTGGGGAAATTAATGAGCGTATAAAAACAGGGTCAATTCAAGTTGTGTGGAGTTTGATGGATGGAAGCTAAAGGACTGATAGTGTTAAATGCTTCGACAGACACATGGAGAGATGGGAACTCAGCACGGCCGTACAGACGGTCACAAATGAAGACAGGTAGGTTGATATACAGAGACAGATTTCTGACAGTTAGACAGGCAGGTCTAACTAGGCCTCACTGTAAATTGTGTCAATGTTAAACTCTGTCTCTTGCAAATGATGTACACATGCCACGTTGTGAAATTGCTAAAGGGAGTTGTGTGATTTCCATATAGTGCACCGCAAAGTTAAATTGTAGATGCACATGAAGTGCTAGAGTACCATCACTGGCAGCCCTAGGATATAATTCTTCATCTAAACTATTATTCAACCGTATCAAAGGTAATTCCACAGAAACCAGGCAGCATTACTTCTCTGCTAAAGGGTAATTCAAAATGCACAGTTTTAATTGAAGTACTGAGAGATGTGGTATTGTACAACAAGCTTCATTTATGTTATTTTTTGGTTGTAGAGCTTTAGCAATTTAACAAACTTTAATAAATGATGCCAGTGTTTTGTTGTTTTAAGCATATAACAACCAGACATTTGTGATTCTTAGGGGTAAAACCGCATCAACTTTAATGGGCAGATGATCTGAAACTGAAAAAATACCTGACTAGAATATTTAATACAAAAGTTGGATAGATAACTTGGAGGACCTTTAACCCTCCTGTTGTCTTCGGGTCAAATCTGACCGATTTACAACTTTCATCAATCATAACTTATTTGTTTTACATTCGATTGCATTAAGGCTTTATGATATTGTTCACAGTAGACATTTAAATATATACATTTGACACATTTCCCACTCTTATGTGCCCATCCCCCCACATGGATCACACCTGGCACACGCAATACATGTTCAGTGACTGTTCTTTGTATGTTTACTGCAGTTTTTTATGTATACCAGTAGTCTGATACAATATATTTACAGTTTGAAAGGGTGTTAAATGAAATGTGGTGATGATTAATGGTTTTTGTGTTAATGTAATAGCAGTTAAAACAGGACCGGTCAAATTTGACCACGAACACCAAAGTAAGGGGGAGAGGGAAACAAAGACAATAGAAGGGTTAAATCCATTAACCTCACACATACATTAATTTATCATCACAGCAGCGCTTCAAGAACCATTACTTCCTCATACTGAGAATGTTTAGCAGCAGCTCAGGGATGTACCAACATCGAACTCCTGGTTAGTAAATGCTCACTGAAAAGGCTCAGTGTAATGAATTTGCAAACAATTAAAGGTAGGGTAGGTAAGAATGGAGAAACCAGCTCGAGTGTGCTAGAATTTGAAAGTACGCAGCCGAAAAAAATACTTCCTTACAGAGCCCCTCCTCCAACACACACGAAGGCGCACATGACCAATGAGGGCACGAGATAAGTTTGTGCACAGATGGAAGGCTGACAGGCAGGTAGGCCTTCCAGTTATTTTCGGCGGGCCGGTGAATATCATTGGTCTAGCTTTTTACAGCGTTACAGCTTCCACAGATGACATTTATCTATGTATTGTCAAAGCATTGCTATCGGGATGATAAGAGCATTCCATGGAATATAACAAAAAGTGTTTCTGAAGTGAATTACCTACCACACCTTTAAGTAAGCAAACTCTCCCCCATCACAATTATACCGAAAATGCCAAGACGTGCCTTTAGTAGGTGCAACTGACAATGCATAAATAAATACATCTCTCCTAAAAATAGCAAACCGCTGGTACAGTACTGTCTGCCAGATGTGAAAGGGCCATTTAACTGGAACCAACAGATTGGTTGAATTTCCAACACTGTTATGAACAGATGACAAACAAAACATCAAATCTTGTAGTAAAGTGTAGGGCCACCATAAGACGAAAGGATTCCACAAGCACTTTTCTTCCAAGATATATTTGTTTTTGGTATCCGTCAAATCAACAAATAGGCTAAAGACCTGGTAACAGCAAAGGATATAGAGAATGATTGACATCAATTCCTTACTCTTCAAAACCATCTGCATTTGTTATTTATCCTTTTATACATCCTTCACCTGACTGCAATGTTTAGTTTATTGCCGTGGGCGAAGATGTTGCTTAATATTATGGCATTAGCATTATAACACTGAGCGGATTTCAGGGCTATTTGTGTTCTCTCTGTACTCTACAAAGCTGAATTACTGAAATGAATCAAACTTGTTGTACATTTTACAAATTCCTCCCAACCAATATTTCATATATTTTGTAAACAACCTGTGTATTACTTAAGTCAGTGATTCTGTAATGCATGATCATTGTTCCCTTTGATTTTGCCTCACGTCATATATTCTACATGTGAAGACACACATAAAAGCCACTTCCAGAAACACACACAGGATGAGCGATTTATAGCTTGGCATTGAAAATTCCCTTTGATCTTCATGTTAGCAGAAGTGGAGCTGTTTACTAGTCACTGAGTGAGCATAGAAAACATTATGCATGCACAGTATCTCAGTAATGCACATACAGATTAGTGAGTGAGTACAAATAATGTTTAGTAGGCTACATGAAAATCACTGTGAGACTATTTACTGTCATTCTGAATCCGCTCTGATAACCCATGAAACCTCAAATGACTACAGTCATTAACAGGACTTAAATGCTAACCTTCTGAATACTGCTTCCTGAAAGAGCGGTAGAAAATGAGTGGGTGTTGTTCAGATTGCAAGGGAGAAGATACAGGCAGAGGAATGAAGAGAAAAAAGAAAAAAAGCAATACCAAAAGAGGGTAAGAATGAAAGAGACAAAGTTATGCTTAACCAGTTGTATTTGCTGCTGCGGGTCTCACATCAAATTGAAACTACTATTTTTGGTTTTCTCATTTCAAGTGTGCAAACGTTTGGCTGTGTTTTCCTGTTATATGAGCCTATATCATTTGTTGTTACTTGTTCTGGGGCCATAAAAGCCCAAAATAGTTTATTGGCCATTTACTCATTGTAGGAGCCAATAGCTTCAGTTTAAGATGATGGATGATACTCAATAAATCAGGTAGCAATGGTGTCTCCTAAATCTCTGTTATCTACTTCCTCTTTCAGAATTCTTCCCAGATGGACTTCCTGTGTTGCCCTGGAGACCATTCATCACCGTGACAACCATGTACACACCACCTGCAGCTTTTGCTTGAGTCTATTATTACAAGTAGATATGCTGCTTGATGCACAGCAACCTGTGCACGGGTTACATATTCATGAGGAGGACAGGGTGAGACATTAAGCTGTCTTTGGCTCTGTTCTGCTGTAACAATGTAAATGTCCCCTCTGTGGGACTAATAAAGGTATTCTGATTCTGACATGAGAAGGGGGCTGCTCATCAAAACAAATGAAAATATTACCTATATTTCTCAAGTCAAACCAAATGAAAATATTACGTATAAGTCTGTATATCCTCATTTATTTATTTTTACTTTAACTATTTTACAGAGACTCACTTGCACAACTTAGTATAACTTTAGGCTTTACGCATCCTACACACGGTTCCGTTGGAAGCTTCAACGGAGACGCTTCCCATTCACTTTGAATGGGGTGACGTCACGCTTTCCCGAACTGCATTGTGGTTCCGTTGCTTCGCTTTGCCTGCGTTGCTCGCGCTGAAAGTTGAGAAAAGTTAAACTTTTCAAGGGTGCCAGCCAATCAAATCCCATTTATGCAAATATGCCAGCCAATCAAACCGCGTGTATGTAAAGATGCTAGGAGAGCCAGAGCGCGGGTCATTTCGTCATTTTCCCAAAAATGGAGGAGAATATGATCATTGCAGTAGGCAATCACTCGGTCTTATATGACCAGTCCCTATACACATACAGGGATACAAACAGAGGAACCAGTCATGGAGGGAGCAGGCTTTTTTGCTTTGTGTGTCCGGGGCGGGAGATTAATGTGATTGGTTGTTGGTCGCGTTAACCCCAATCACCAGACACGCCCACCGGCAAGCGTCAATGCGACGGAACCGTGTGTAGGTGGAGTCAATGATGTGTCAAGAGGACAAAGCAGTATTCAAAAAACAAAGTCGCGATTGAAAATGCCTTAGTCGGTACTAATAGCTGACTTGAGCTGAGCAACACAAATGGTTATTCAAAGCACAGTTACAGCTTTATAAAGGCTGGAAACGGGCAGCAGTGTTGGCAGAACAATGCAGCTAAATATAGGAAATCACACGGATGTTAAAGGATAAAAATAACTTAGACACTTAAGTACAAATAGTCTCACACACACTCACACATACACACACCAGTTGCTTTACTCATTAAAAGCAGTTTCCATGGCATTGAGAGCCGAGACATTGTTCCTGTTCATGAAAAATCAGGCAATTAAAGCAACAACTTGTTGCAAATTATCTGGAAATGACTCTACAGAAACAAAACCCTCAATAACAAATAAATCACTTTAAAATGGTCGCTCTAATTAATGTGTGTGTTTATATTCAAAAAACATAATTGATAAAAGAAAAATAACAAATTGGCCTACGGGGACATTTGGAATTATTTTCTAATCATAGAGGTTTATTGGAATACATCATTGCTGTGGGCTAAAGCAAGATACATGCCACAATATATACAGTACTGTAGTATTCAGATATACATGGAATCTACAGTGAATTAAAACAGTAGCATTGGCATGGAAGGAAGTCTTTTAATTCCTAAATGACACAGCAACAGTTTTACAGAGGTAAAATTGTTAAATTAAGAGGAGTTTCACTGCGGCTGTCAGCTTTTTACTCCTGTCATTCAAACCAACACACTCCACACAACACACTCCATAAACGTCCAGGAGCGACGCTTGGTCAGGTTCCCCGAGGCGTGCAGTTGTGACGCTCCTAGGCTCCTTCAGCTTCATAAAGGGACGCAAATAGCTTGATTGCAATGTATTCCCATCTGCGGCGGGATTTGACGCTCATGGAAGCACGGCATTCGTTTGTGTCGGCTGCCCTTAAAGGTAATGTTAGCGTCCATTCCCATTGGATAACGGAGAATTGTACACCCGGAAGTAAGTATTCCCCTTACTGTCGATTAATTTGACAGTGATATCTGCACTACTCATCGACTAAAAAACACCAGATTATCCTTGTTAATTGACCTTGTTGTGGTCAGTTAACATGTTGTGGTCAGTTAACATCTTGCCAAGGACAACAGTAAGGCAAGGCATTTCATTGGATGAGAGGCATACTATGAGAGCTGGTCAGAGGGATGCGTTCAAATGTAGTCAGTAATTTGAGGAACTGTCGAACGCAAATAAAGTTGAGCTCGAAAATCCTCCAGCATCATTGAAGTCTCCGGTTTGGGAACATTTTGGTTTCGCAGTTACGTACAAGGATGACGGACAAAGACAGGTGGACGAACCAAAGCTGTTTGTCGGCATTGTTCAACTAAAATTGGTTACGCGGCTGGCAATACATCAAACTTGCACACTCTTGAAAAGGCATCACCTGAACGTGAATATCACCGGTACCAAAATAAAAAAGACTGAAGTACAAACCCAACTCCCGCTAGCATTTAAGCCTCCACCACTCGCAGAGAGTTCAGACCGAGCCAAAGCTATTACAAACGCCAAGTATCCTTATGTTGCCATGTTAGCAAAGCGCTACCTGGTTCTATCTGCTACCTCTGTCCGTAGCGAGAGGGTGTTCTCCACAGCAGGGGACATTGTTAGTGCCAGCAGATCTGCCCTTTCGACAAGCAATGTGGACAAGTTAATCTTTCTATAAAAAAACATGAAAATACAATGACAAGCAAGTCATAATGTCAAACTGGCTGCTTAGGTACTAGTACAGTACAGTTCAAATACAGATTATTTAAGTTAATCGAAATGCTCACCTTAATGTTCATTTTATTATATTTTGTATTTATTTGAGTGACTATTCAGTTTAATAATAATTAAAAACCCAAAACTAATAGTTTATGTTTTGTGAGTACTAGTACAGTAAAGTTCAAATACAGATTATTTCAGTTCATCGAAATGCTGCACCTTAATGTTTATCTTATTATATTTTGTATTTATTTGAGTGAATACATTATTCACAGTTTAATAATAATAAAAAAATATATGTTTTGTTTTGTGAAAAAAAATTCTGCTGTACCGAAAACGTACCGAACCGAACCGTGACCAAAAAACCGAGGTACGTACCGAACCGAAATGTTTGTGAACCGTTACACCCCTAATTTACAAGTATTAAAAGTAAGCAGAGGACACCAAACCAACCTGTCTGTCCGCTGCATCTATGCACACACTATACCACACACACGGTGTAGGTGTGTGTGGAACAGTGTGTGCATAGATGCAGCGGACAGACACGCACATACAGCTCCTAAAACAGGCTACAGCCGTTGTGTATTTTATTGTGAAGCACTAAATGGTTTTAGAAAAATATCGACTCTTTGTTTGTAGATATCTACTAAACTAAAGCAAATAAAGAGAGTAGGCTTGTTATACTGAGTGATATATATTATACACACTGCTCTGCTTTCTGCACGGACCTCACAGCTGTTCTCACTGTAAACATCGCGTCGCGATGAAAGCAGTTAATAAAATAATATCCAGGGGATGCATGCAGAGCTGTCATTGGCTGAGATAAGTCCGGCCGTGCATCACGACTCTTTGAAACATCTCTGTTGCCGGAAATGCATCCGCGAAGGAGCCGTGGAGGACCGTGGAGGACCCATCAGTGTATCCTCGGTTATAGCTCCTCCAGAGAGCCTCCTCGACGCTCGGTCCTCGGTCCGAAGTGCATTTAGAGAAATGAGATGTCCTTCAACATGGCGCGCTAAAATTCATTTCCGGGTCACTACCGGAGGACCGAGGAGTCGAGGAGTCGAGGAGTCGAAGAGGGGGATTTGATGAAATGAGAAAGGGCCAGGGTTGAACGCATGTTGAGGGACACACCTTCTGTGCAAAATTACTGTTATTTAAAATATGTTTATGATTTAACAAATTGATTTTACTATTACAAGAGACATATATCAATAGAATAATACCACAAAAAGTAAATAAAATCCCTATTTTAAATGTTATATTTGACATGCAAGTTGGTCACCAAGAAGCGGGCACAAGAGAAAAATGCCATTTTAGGGGATGTTCGAGAGCTATTTGATAATTTAAATAATATTTTGAAACCACTTTTTCTACAATTTATATACATTTTGTCTCAAGACAATATGTTTAACACAACAAGTGCATGTTTTAGCATTTTGGGCATGGATTATTACATTTTTTATATGAGGGACATGAAATGTCCTCCAATTCTGGAATGACCCAAATATATACCATTTCAGAATCAAACAGAGCACTCTCATAATAACGTAACACTATCAAAGACTGGATATATATCCCCCCCCCCCTCTCCGGTCGCTACAATGAGGGAAATAAATTACGGGCCAAAAGTTTTATTTACAAGTATTAAAAGTAAGCAGAGGACACCAAACCAACTGAGACCTGTCTGTCCTCTGCATCTATGCACTGTACAACACACACACACACACACACACACACACACACACACACACACACACACACACACACACACACACACACACACACACACACACACACACACACACACACACACACTTTTGCATTTCAAAGTACACCGCTGAATGATGTGCAGAGTTTGACTCTTAAAGGCTGTTTCTTCTGCTCTGAAATGAAATATATTTGTTACATATTAATATAATTTTATATTATTTGATTTGATTTTGGATTGGTGAATGGGAGAAGTAGTAGATGGAAAACATATCAAACACTAATTATTCAAAGTATTTCATTTTATATACGGTAATACTAAGTAGGCATATATGATGATATAATGTTTGACATTATTGATATTAAAAAAGTGATTTGTTTTCCATGTCATTCGTGTGTTTTTCTTATCAGAAAGTGAAGTTATTTATTTGTAAGCTCCAAATCCAAATGTTTCCTTCAATGGCCTTTGTGCCCTGGCATGTGGCACCAAATTGCAGGATTGGCTCCAGGTCGCCCTTTTTATTTACTACAAGACAAATGTGCCTTTTTATTTCATACAGTTCAATTTGGATTGAGACAGGGAAATAATCTAAACCTCACGCGTGGCGTTTCACTGTCAAGGGGAGCATGTATGTAATTACATTGCAAATACTGAGCCCCACCACTGTATAGGTTAGCCCGCGCTGGCCCTACCATAGATTACCCAACAAAAATACTCTGGAGCCACCACTGATTATGTTTATTGTTGTTATTTGTAGGGCTTTGTCCTAATATTTATTTTTGATTTAAACTATGTTGAAAGATTAGTTTAATAGCATTTTTTTAATTTTGCTATGAAATTCTGAATGAAATTCTGAATGAAAGGTTGCGCGCAAGACTGGTTTTTCGCTGGGTTGAGTCGTGTGGGTTTTTGAGTGAGATGCGCCACAGCAGCCTGTCAGTTTACTCTTGCTAGGTTAGTTTGGCTATTATCATTTATATTTATCTGCAACAATGGATATCAGGAAGTGGTTCATGAAAGGAATATGGCAACTCATCGCCAGATGCAGGAATATTAGAAGACATCAGTTACGTTACCAACGAGCTAGCAAGCCAGCCAGGGACAAGGGAGGCTGGCAAACAATTATATTTTGAAGAGAAATTGACTTTCAGGCCGGCTCTCTCACAAACTCCTTGTGCGCAAGCAGACCGCTGCACATGCTCTCTGCCTCGCTCTCTGCCTCGCTCAATCTCTCTCTCTCTCCCTTTCTCTCCATCGCTCAACCTTACTCCACCTTTCCACCCTGTGTGCGCTCAAGTTTGCCTGCGTGCTTGCCCAAGTTGGCACAGCGTTACAAATGTGCCACAAAACCAACCAATGGATGTAGCCTATAATAAGACCACCAACAACTAAACCCCCCCCCCCCCCCTCCCCTTGACAAATCTCGATATTTCCCGGGAAATGTAAGCTTCTGGGTGGGCCCGCCCTGGTAAATCAAATGCCCGCCCAGAGACGTAGGTCTGCCGCCGGGTCTGATTGGATTAACCTATGGATTAACTTCAGCAGCGTTTTTATCGTTTCAATGCCATTGAAGACCACTTTTGACCAGACAACGACACAGGTAAGCCATGTTAGCGTTTTTAGCTACCTAGCGCCACATGTTTTGACACTCTGTTTTTGTTTATAAAGTCGCGAGTTCTTATCATATAGTAATAATGTATGTACCCATCGATTCTGTGTCATCTCACGATGCAAATCGATGTGTTGGATGTGCAGAAAGGATAAATAATAAGGTTTTATGAGTGAGTTTGAGTGCAGTAATCTGTTAGCATTTTTCCCTAGGCTCAGCGAGACCCCGGTACCGGGGTCTCTCGGGCTTAACAGGTTAATGGAGATGAATTGATGTCTGTCAGAGAGATAGGATTTAAACCAAGAGAGGGCAGGACCGGTTATGCCAATGGAAGACTGGAGGCGGTTGATGAGGATGGAATGGTTGATCATGTTAAATGTGGCTGTTAGGTCAAGGAGAATGAGAATTGAGAGGGAACCAGAGTCAGCAGAGAGCAGAATGTCCTTGACCTTGAGTAGAGCAGATTCTATGCTGTGGCGAGTACGGAAACCAGATTGAAAAGGTTCATGAAGGTTATAGCAGTCCAAATGGGATTTGAGCAGGGAGGCAACAGTTTGCTCCAGCATTTTTGATAGGAATGGGAGGTTAGAGATGGGCCGGTAGTTATTGAGGGAATCAGGGTTGAGACCAGGTGTTTTTAGTATAGGAGTGACATCAGCGAGTTTCAGAGCAGAGGGGACGAGATCCAGTGGACAGAGAGGAGTTAATGACTGTGGTGATCAGATGAGGCCTTCCCCTGCGAGATGGAGTTCATGACTTTATGAGCTGTTCATGAGAACTCATGAAACATTCATGAACAACTCATTATATGTTCACTTGTCATGTTCATGAACCAAAATTCTTAAAATGCTCATGAACCATTTTAAAGAGCAGTTCATGAAATGTTTATGAACATTGTTCATTCATATAAAGTTCCTGTTTTGCTCATGACAGACTTTTATGAGCAATTTATGAACTTTTCATGATCCAGCCAATCACAACATTATAATTAAAACCCCAAAAAGTGTGCATGAGTATTTCATGAACTTTTCATGACTCTGAGCATTTCATGAATTGTGGATGATTGTGGCAAGTTCATAATATTTTGGAATATTCATGAGCATTTTATGAACTTTTGATGATCAGTGTGATGTTTTTAAAGACCTCTTGAATATTCATCTACTATTTGAACATTTCTTTCTTTTTTAAAACTTTTAATCTTAAAACAAAACAATAGTGAATTTGAAACTGAACATTATCTGTATTTATTTTGGTGACATTCATATCATTTTATGGTTTATCTGTACTGTTTGAGAAGCAGTACGAGTAAGTAGCGCCAAGGTGGAACCTTTGGCAGGTGAGCGGTGACATCTGGGTTACCTTAGGGGGGACACTTCCGCCCCCTCCTCAGAAGCAATCCAGACGATCAACCGGATCCTGTGTATAATTATTGCTGCTCCACTTTTCTGTTTTCTACAGGTCAGTACATAATGAAAATGATCGATGTTAACTTGTGTGAATTAGATATGATGTTGGAGATGTTTAGGAGAGTGTGTCAGAAGGTTTTGAGCATGTTTGACATAGTAACGGTATTTTAAAAATACTAAACTGTCGGCAACAATAGATGCATTTTTCGCGGGCTTCAGCCGCACCTGGGTAAATGTGACCTGAGCGAAGGCTCGCAGGCAGGTTAGCTGCTGCGCACGGGTAATATGTTTTGTTTACCTGAGTGCAGTCTTGCAGGCACATTGCCTTGTTTTTTGTTTATTAACATTGACAGTGTATTTTTGTGATCTCCATAATATGTTATATTTGGTAAAGATAGATATATTGATAGAAAGTATTATTTGATAGCGTTATGTGTTTATAGATAACAACCTGTCCTTCACTGCAAACATAGCTGCTACAACCCGCTGCTGCAGATACACGCTTTACAACATCAGGAGGATGCGTCCCCAGCTGACCCAGAAAGCGACGCAGGTTCTGGTCCAGGCTCTCATCATCTCACGCCTAAACTACTGCAACTCCCTCCTGGCTGGTCTACCTGCATGTGCCATCCGACCTGCAGCTCATCCAGAATGCAGCGGCTCGTCTGGTCTTCAACCTTCCTAAATTCTCCCACACCACGCCGCTCCTCCGCTCCCTCCACTGGCTTCCGGTAACTGCTAGAATCCACTTCAAGACAATGGTACTTGCGTACCATGCTGCGAATGGATCTGGCCCTTCCTACATCCAGGACATGGTTAAACCGTACACCCCAGCATGTGCACTCCACTCTGCATCAACCAAACGGCTCGCTGCACCCTCGCTGCGAGGGGGACCCAAGTTCCCATCAGCAAAAACACGTGGGTTTGCTATCCTGGCTCCAAAATGGTGGAATGAGCTCCCCATTGACATCAGGACAGCAGATAGCTTACACACCTTCCGGCGCAGACTGAAAACTCATCTCTTTCGACTCCACTTCGAGCAATAGAACTATTAACAAAGCACTTATGGACTGGCTTACCTAAAGCCAGTTGAGTAGCACTTGAAATGTTTTTGCTCTATGAAACCTGATGTACTTATATCATTCTGTTTTCTTCAAGTTTGTATTTTGTTGGTCGAACGCACTTATTGTAAGTCGCTTTGGATAAAAGCGTCAGCTAAATGCAATGTAATGTAATAATTTACTTACTTGTACTTTGAATTTTGAATAAGAAGCATTCCAGACGATCAACCGGATCCTGTGTATAATTATTGCTGCTGCACTTTTCTGTTTTCTACAGAAATCATTTATTGTTGCTGTGGTACCCAAGCTTTTGGGACCCGTAACAAAAAATGTTGTGCAGCTGAGTGTCAAGAACTGCTTCAAATAGTGATAGGATTAATTGTAGTGCTCCACCTGTATACATGTATGTTTGTTTGTTTGTTAATTTGAGTAAAGTTCCATTGTGATTGACATAATTGTTGTTTTCTATGGTTGCCAATTGACCCACAGTCAATGGTTCATGAACAGTTCATGAACAGTTCATAGCCAGCCATTGAATTATATTCAGTGACTGGGTATGAACTGTTCATGAACGGTTCATGAAGTTGTTATGAACAGTTCTTGATATGTTCATGAACAATTCTTGATATGTTCTTGGTTGAAAACTGAATATCCCTACACACTCACTGAAAACTCCATTTCATGAATTGTTCATGAACCTGCCTAAAACCATATTCCATGAATTGTTCATGAACCATTCCAGCACAGGAGTTTCATGAGTAGTTCATGAACTGCCCTAGTGCCATTTAATGTTCATGTCACTTGCATGAACAGTTCATCAACTTTGTTATGAGCTGTTTATGAGCTGTTTATGAGCTGTTCATGAATATGGTTCACTAATATTTCATGAACTTTTCATGACAAGTTCATGAACAGTTCACTATCATCTCACTGGGGTTGCCAAGGGTGGAGGGCATGGTGTCCAGGATGGAAGATGAGGTATTCATGCCAGTGAAGTGACTTGGCATGTCCAGTGAGGTAATTTGTCTGAAGGCTGTAAAAGGGTGCCTGGAAGGAGGAGGGTAGGCAGGTTCCGGAAAAGGATGGGTGGTGGACGAGACGGAGGAATTGGCTATGTTGCTGTGTATTATTTTGCTTTAGCTTTGGAGGAATGAGAGGAATGATTCACACTTTGAGGTGGTGAAGGAGTTGGAGATATTATCCATGGGGTTGAGGAGCTTGTTAATAGTTGAAAAAAGGGTCTTTGGGTTATTGCTGCCAGATTGTATTACAGAGTAGTGGAAGGAGCGTGCATTGTTGAGGGCATCTTTGTACTGCTGTTGGTGCAGTCTATAAATGTCTTTGAGGATAGTGAGACCAGTTTGTTTAGCATGTCTTTCGAGCTGGCGACCTTTAGTTTTTTCTCCTTGTACACAAACTCGCTCGGATCTGTCATTAGCCCGCATGGTTTTTCATACCACTGCTATGCTGACGACACCCAATTAATTCTGTAATTTCCCCGCTCAGAGACCCAGGTCGTCGCACGCATCTCTGCTTGTCTAGCGGACATCTCTCAGTGGATGTCTGCTCACCACCTCAAGCTCAACCTTGACAAGACTGAACTGCTTTTCCTTCCGGGAAAAGATTGTCCCACTCTTGACCTAACAATCAACAGCGGCACCTCTGTTGTTTCCCCGACTCAGACTGCAAGGAATCTGGGTGTGATCCTATATAACAAACTGTCCTTCACTGCAAACATCGCTGCTACAACCCGCTGCTGCAGATACACGCTTTACAACATCAGGAGGATACGTCCCCACCTGACCCAGAAAGCGACGCAGGTTCTGGCCCTCGTCATCTCACGCCTAGACTACTGCAACTCCCTCCTGACTGGTCTACCTGCATGTGCCATCCGACCTCTGCAGCTCATCCAGAATGCAGCGGCTCGTCTGGTCTTCAACCTTCCTACATTTTCCCACACCACGTCGATCCTCCGCTTCCTTCCATGGCTTCCTGTAACTGCTAGAATCCACTTCAAGACAATGGTACTTGTGTACCATGCTGCGAATGGATCTGGCCCTTCCTACATCCAGGACATGGTTAAACCATGCACTCCGCTCTGCATCAGCCAAACGCCTCTCTGCGCCCGCACTGCGAGGGGGACCCAAGTTCCCATCAGCAAAAACACGTGGGTTTGCTATCCTGGATCCAAAATGGTGGAATGAGCTCCCCATTAAAATCAGGACAGCAGATAGCTTGCACATCTTCCGGGGGAGACTGAAAACTCATCTCTTTCGACAGAATTATTAACAAAGAATTGCTAACAAAGCACTTATGGCGCGTTTCCACTACAGCGCGGAGCCCCGTTTAAGAGGGCTGTGACGTCAGCTTCCGCTTTTGGTTGCGTTTCCACTTGGCCTAGTACCAGCTAGCGGGTCCTAATTCACAGTTTTTCTGGCCACATAAAATCGGGGTTCTAGGCCCAGGAACAACCAGGCTGTGACGTTCACTCTCGACGTTCCTACACTTTATTGCAGATGACAAGATCTAGCGGGAGCTCGACGGGACAACTCGCAATATGAAAGTATTTCAGGAGGTCTCTACACTGATGTGCGGTAACGGTTACTCGAGGACTGTCTTGCAGTGCAGGGAAGAACTGAAAAAGATGAAGAGTGAGTATCGCGTAGTGAAGGACAACAACAAGCCGATCGCTCCGCCTACACTGCGTTACTATAGATACTACCCCAGTTCCTAAACTGTAATGGAGACGCGCCATAAGTGAGCCAGTCCTAACGAGCGAGCCAGTCCTAACGAAGTGAGCCAGTCCTAACGAGTGAGGCTGTGTAGTGGAAACGCGCCATTATATACTAATAAAGGACTGGCTTATCTAAAGCCAGTTGAGTAGCACTTGCAATGTTTTAGCTCTATGAAACCTGATGTACTTATATGATTCTGTTTTCTTCAAGTTTGTATCTTGTTGGTCGAACGCACTTATTGTAAGTCGCTTTGGATAAAAGCGTCAGCTAAAAAAAATGTAATGTTTTGAGGCAACGGAGATGATCGGTGTACCAGGGGGCCGAGTGATTAAAAGAGACATACTTGTTTTTTATTGGAGTGAGTTGGTTGAGACAGGAGGAGAGAGCATTGTTCATATTAGACATGACCACAGCATGATATATTTTGTAGGATTGTCATGTTGTAACGAGAGAAGGTAGAAACCCTGTTCAAGTGTGGACCAATTTTTCTTCAAATAAACTGATCCCACCTTTTGGATTGGGACAACTTTAAAGACATCTGCGCTATCCTCTCTTGCTTGAAAGGTAAGAAATGCACACTGCCACACTGTCATTACTGATATCAAAATCCTTCGGGATCGCTTAAACAGATTTAGCGGGACGTCTGAATTGAAACAGCAGTTAATTGAACCTGGTTCTCCAGGAGTTAATAGAGGTGAGATCTTGCTGACGTTGGTGGATCTGAGCCAAACAGTAAACTTACATAGACTCAATAACTTCTGTTAGGTCAATTAGTAGGTCTGAGTAATTTGCCAGAATAAATTATCAGCCCTCCTGACTCTCAACAATGTTCACTGATGGCGGAGATCATCGTCGGGCATGGTGGAGTGGATATGTGCTTTAGCTGGAGTAGTTCCGAGATGGAGTATGACAGAGTCATGTCGGCCAGGAAGGATGCAGCTCACAACGAACCTCTTGAGAGGATTAATGTCAGACAGCAGGAAAGCACACATCATGGCAGGTGATCGGGGTGAGTAGCAAAGTTTCTGTTGACAATCAGTGATGTTGCAGGAGTCAGTGGAATGAAGGCTAGGAGACGAAGAGGGAGAACGGTCCGATGCTAGCGTTAGCATGTAGCCACCCGGTGACTGGAGGTTGGCTAGCTGTAGAGGTAGTGGTCACGGCTACTAGGGCTTTCCGCACCGGGACAGCTGAGAGACTGTTCGTGAAAATGTTTCCCACCGTAGCTGTTTTGTGCAGAGACGAGGGTGTCCAATGTTAGTGGCCAGCTGACGGCAGAGAGTTGACGAGATTGTTGGATTCGGTTGTAGACAATATTGACAGATGCTATATATAGCTAACCGATGTATAAAGAAAAAGCAGATAAAATATGTTCAAACACGAACTGAAAGTAGGATAGCGGTGGAGAAGCAGCGAACAAACCACGCCAGCGTCCTCTCCTACCGGCAGTTGGAACTGATGACTGGTCTTTTAGAATTGTAATATTGATGATAATTTGCTATGGAGTCTATTTACTTCTGGGGTGCCCAGGTAGCTCACCTATAGCATGCCACATATCCCGAGGCTGATCCTACTTAGATCAGAGCCTAACATTGGTGCATGACACCCCCCTCTCACCCCCCATCCTGTCAATACAAGGGCTGGGTGAACAATAACCTGGCGATGTGATATGACACATTTTTCAACACTATTCCAAAGCTGATGACGTCAGTAACACGTTGCCTTACACATTACATGACATGTCACTTGCTAGACGCTTTTATCCAAAGCGACTTACATACTCAATACTGTGGGCAATCCCCACAGGAGCAATTTGGGGTGAAGTGTCTTGCCCAGGGACACAACGACATGCTGACTGTCACGATCTTAGTTTTATGTCACGATTTGTGTTTTGTCTGTCTTGTCGTGGGTTTTATTTTGCAATTCTGTTCTCCCTGTGTTTTCCTTCCTGTGTCTGATTGTGTTCACCTGTTGCCCTTGTCTTTCTGTCTCCCCTGCCCAGCTGTGTCTTGTCCTGTGATTACCCTTTTTTGTATTCAGTCTCGTCTTCCCCTGTGCTCCATGTCGGTTCATTGTCTTTGCTGTCACTCTCCATGTTTGTCACGATCAGTTTTGTCTGGATGCTACCTTGTGATACCTGTTCATTTTATGTCATGTTGTTTCTGTTATCAGCTTTTTAAATAAAGCTCGCCTTTAGTTCCTTGACCTTTTTGTCTTTCTTATACTGCATTTGGGTCCTACCTTTTCCCCAATCCTGACACTGACTGCAATTGGGTTTGAACCTGTGCTCCCCTGATCCGAACACCAACACACACGGCCACTGCGCCACACATACAGTAGGTCATGCACCTGTGCTAACAATTACCAACCTTGTCTGGACAAGATGTGCGTAGGTGTGTGCGTAGGTGTGTGTTGGTGTGTGTGCGTGTGTGTGTGTGTGTGTGTGTGTGTGTGTGTGTGTGTGTGTGTGTGTGTGTGTGTGTGTGTGTGTGTGTGTGTGTATTGCTGAAATATAAATCAAAGTTACACACAAGGGCGGTTGCTATCTATCCAGTCGTTAATATGAAGTTTTACATTTCTATGGCGGCTACAATTTGACATCCAGATGACCTGTTTCTTCTAACTAGCAATTAGAAAAGCCGTTTTCTCTCTTTACATCGACACATCGCTCTGTAAGGTGCCCCCAGATGCTTAACTATCCAAACCTAAGTGGAGGAAGAATATAATTTCCATTTTACAACATCTGTCAACAGCTAAAGACATAAGTAGCAGATACTTCAAGGTCCAGCTAGATGGAAATATTATTATCACTCCTCTTTAGGCTTTTAAAAAAGAAAGAAGAGGAACAGATAGAATGTTTACAATTTAATTATTGTTTTATTTTTCAGCTTTAAATTATGATTTTGCAAGACGTCTCATGAAAAAAATACCCTTTTTGCAGTGTTAAGCAAAAATACACAAAGAATAAAACTGCATTTAATTAGAGTAAACAGAAAAGCTGGGCCTAATATTCACTGATTACAGCCGAAGACATGCAAATAGTTTGCTTCTTTTCTATGTCAACTATTGACTTTTTTTTATTTAATACTTTTTAATCAGCAGTGGCTGAGTAACCAGCTCAATATAAATGAAAACACAGCAACACAATACTGATATTATGAATAGTTTGTTAATTAAATGTAGTGAACCACATTTCTATGGGGACTAAATATAAAAAAATATGCAAGTCCAGCAGGCTCCTGGATTCCCCCATCTGAAGTTGTCTTTAGCAAAACTCATTGATAACACTGCATAGATGATGGACAACAACTACATATCAAATGTTAGCATCTTCTCACTTCTCTTCAGCGTTTGTCAGTTTGTAAAAAGTTAACTAACCACTGTACTTTCCCTTTAATCAGCAGGTGGACACTTTGTCAGAAAATATAACCTAATTGTGAGTGCCTAAATGTCTATTTGTTAGTGTAAATAAAAGTGTCAATACATTTCAAGGTTTAGTAGCAGCTTCCAAATAACTGTTTTGATATTTAGGTGGTGAGAGCTCTGCTGTTGATTATTTATAGATAATTTAATTTGTATTTGCCAATGTGGATCGTCACATCCTTTGTAGAGGAGTATGAACGGCCGTCTACTATGAATGTACAGTCAAACCCCTAGTCCATTATTGTATCTAAAAGGAAGTGACTGACAAGGTTATAATTCCATCAGAGAGGAAGAGAGAGACAAACGGAGAGAAAGGAACTGTGAAAAGCAGAAAAAGAAACAGACAGATGGATACTTCCCACACAGTGTATGCTCAGGAAACGTTGTGTGATTCTCTCACAGAAGTACCTAACCTTGGCATGACATCACCAGATGAAAGAGACAAATGGTGGGTGAGACATACTCTTACAAGATGGGTCTCATGAGTTGATTATAGTGTTTCCTATTTAACTCGGGGGCAATTATCCTTTATATTCTTTGCACCAATCATGGAAATGAGTCATATGACACAGACCACTGTGTTGCTTTCACTTGATACTTATGTATACAGCCATTCATCAATGTTTATGAATCACATACACACAATTGCAGTGACCCTCAGTTTAGCATATGTTATACTTAAAGGATTATTCAAAACAGGAGAAAAAGCAGTGCTTCACTCACCACTCTGCACCTCTGATGACACTCAACAGTGAAGTCCTCCTCGGAAGAAGGCAAACAAGAACTTTTTTATAGCCCGATGAGTGTGCAAGAATATTCAGTATGTGTTTCAATAGACTAATCTTCACTCCCTTTCACACCTCTTAATTAACAAAGGTGGGGACGGAGTACAATTAACTGGAAGGCAAGCATGAAATGAAAAGAAAATCAAAGGTACAACAATGCATTGCCACTGCTGGCTCTGCTCCCGTTTAAAATGTCTGATTGGAAAAATTCTTCCTCTATCAACCAGATCACTGTGGTACTGGAGAAAATAGGGGCCTAGCTAGGGAGTAAGGTTTATCCGTTACATTGGAAGCACAAATACTGACACAAATACTGACACAATTACACAGCCAGACATTGGAATCTCTCACGTATTAAAAGATCCACCCGTGTTGTCTTGGGCTGGAATGAAAACTTGCCGAAAAATAACTGAACTCAAGCTATGTGTTTCCACTTTCCACAAGGAGATACACACACACTTTTTTTGTGGACACCACTGCCTTTATTGAAGAGAAAGAGGGGATGACACAGAGACTGCTCAAGGCAGGACTTTGCACTGCACCTGTCAATTTCAACAAGCTAAGTATTTGAGACTCAACACACTAATCAATCAGCTGCTGATGAAACCAATCATGGCAGGGTTCTGTCACAAAAACGCTCTAATTTGCCATTTCTTAACCGTAAACACAACATGTCCGTAACCTTAACTCAGCTTGGTAATTGCCAAACACTAACTCAGTTCCTAAACATTAAACAGATCGTATTTGAAATGTACAGTTATTGTGGAAAGCAAGAATGGTTAGCAGGATAAAATAAATAATTGTCCATCCATCTTCTCCCGCTTATCCGTGGTCGGGTCGCGGGGGTAGCAGTTCCAGCAGAGAACCGCAAACTTTATTTTCCCTGGCCACATCAACCAGCTCTGACTGGGGGATCCCAAGGCGTTCCCAGGCCAGCGAAGAGATATAATCCCTCCACCTGGTCCTAGGTCTACCCCTTGGTCTCTTCCCAGCTGGACGCGCCCAGGTGGCATCCTAACTAGGTGCCCGAACCACCAATCAACTGGCTCCTTTCGACGCGAAGGAGAAGCGGCTCTACTCCGAGTCCCTCCCGGATGACCGAACTTCTCACCTTATCCCTAAGGGAGACACCAGCCACCCTGCGGAGAAAACCCATCTCGGCCACTTGTATCCGCGATCTCGTTCTTTCGGTCATGACCCATCCTTCATGACCATACTGTAGGTGAGGGTAGGAACGAAGATGGCCCGGTAGACAGAGAGCTTTGCCTTCTGGCTCAGCTCCCTTTTCGTCACAACGGTGCGGTAAAGCGACTGCAGTACCGCTCACGCTGCTCCGATTCTCCGGCCCATATCACGCTCCATTGTTCCCTCACTCGAGAACAAGACCCCGAGATTCTTTAACTCCTTCACTTGGGGTAAGGACTAGGGGTGTAACGGTATCCGTATTCGTCCCGTACCGTCACGGTTCGGACGTCACGGTTCGGACGTCACGGTTCGGCACATGCAGTCACACGGCGAATACGCCGTTTTTTTACGAGTGGGAAAAAAGTAATTCAGGGCAGTATCCACTACACTATATATAATCCAGGGGTCGGTATTGCGCCTAAAAGCTGTTTGCCAGCCGCCCTTAAACAACAAATGAAGAACAAGAAGAAACACAACAAGAAAACGAACAAAATACAAGAAGAAGAAAAGTTAGTATGGTGAGTTCAGATAACACACAGGAGCTAGAACCCACCTGCTTCTTTTAAATCAGCTGTGTGGGAACATTTCGGGTTCCCTGTGGACTACAATAACGATGAGGTGTGCGAGTGGTGGATCGGACGAGGACGGTGTGTAGGCGTTGTTCTACAGCGGTGCGGTATGCTCATAGCAACACACGCCAAACATGCTAAATCATATCAGAAGGCATCACCCAGATTTGCCAATCACCGGAGCCCGGCAAAAGACAACAGCTGTTCAACAGCTGATCCCCGCTGTTTTTAAGAAGCCAATAGACATGAGAGCCGAGAGACCAAAAATAAATAACGGAAGCTTTTGGCATATGTTTTTAAACGACTTTGCGCTCTTGAAACACTTTCTTATTATTTATGATGTAATATTTTCAAGACATCCTTTTTAGTTTTACAGCTTGATGAAACCTTTTTGTTTGACATCAGCCATTATAGATAATATGGCCATCTGAGTGTACTGTGTATGGTTTGTTTTTAACTGTTTAATACAGTTAATTATTCAAAATGTCAGAGTTCTTTATTTTAAACTGAAACTTGCACTACTGTTCAAACATAAATAACAACAAACCTGGAATTATGCATTTGGGACTTTTTTTTGCTTTTTTGTTGTTGTACCGAACCGTACCGAACCGTGACCTCCAAACCGAGGTACGAACCGAACCGTGACTTCTGTGAACCGTTACACCCCTAGTAAGGACTCATTCCCTACTTGGAGTGGACAGTCCATCGGTTTCCTGCTGAGAACCATGGCCTCAGATTTGGAGGTGCTGATCCTCATCCCAGCCGCTTCACACTCGGTTGCGAACCGATCCAGTGAGTGCTGAAGGTCGCAGACCGATGAAGCCATTAGAACCACATCATCTGCAAAAAGCAGTGGTGCAATCCTTAGTCCACTGAACTGCAGATCCCCTCCCCCACGACTACGCCTCGAAATCCGATCCATGTATATTACAAACAGGATTGGTGACAAAGCGCAGCCCTGGGGGAGGCCAACCCTCACCGGAAATGGGTCCGACTTACTGCAGAGGACCCGGACACAGCTCTCGCTTTGGGAGTACAGAGATTGGATGGCCCTGAGTAGAGACCCCCTCACCCCATACTCCCGCAGCACCTGCCACAGTAACTCCATGGGACCTCGGTCATACGCCTTCTCCAAGTCTACAAAACACATGTAGACCGGATAAGCGTACTCCCAGGCCCCCTCCAGGATCCTTGCGAGAGTAAAAAGCTGATCCGTCGTTCCACGACCAGGACGGAATCCGCATTGTTCCTCCTCAATCTGAGGTTCGACAATCGGCCTGACCCTCCTTTCGTGTACCTTATGGCGCGTTTCCACTGCAGGCCTCGCTCGGCCTCACTCGGTTTGGTTAGGCCTTATTAGGATCGGCTCACTTTAATGCTGCGCTTCCATTACAGTTTAGGAACTGGGGCAGTTACTATAGTAACGCAGTGTAGGCAGAGCCGTGACGTCATCTTCAATGAGAGCCCCAGAAAAACAACACCGCCGTTAGCTCTTAGCACTCACAGCTCACAGCTCCTCATATCTGTTCAGAAACTAGACAAAAGTTAAACAAGTACAAACCACAGACTGCCTGTGTCATGGCGAATACAGTCGCTGGTTTATTTATGTCTGTATAGGCCGTTGTTGTGAGTGTGGACGGTCGGAGCATATATAACGTTAGCTTAGCCAAGCTCTATCTAGAAAACACGCATTTTAAAAGGGTTTTTCGCCTGCCGTCTGTCTGCAGACTTGTCAAAGCATTAATTCATGGTTTTTACTAACCGGTATCAGTATGTTGTTACTTCGGCATCATTTTGAAACGTGTATTACAATTAAATCACGGTCAAATATGTTCATCTTGTTGTAGTTGTAGCCCCCTTGCCAGCGATTCTCTCTCTAGTTTAGCATACTCAGCCCGACTCAGCCTGGTTGTTCCTGGCCCTAGAACCACGATTTAGTCGGGCCAGAAAAAAGGTGAAAAAGTAGCCCCGGGCCAAAACTAGGCCAAGTGGAAACGCAACCAAAAACGGGCCCCGCACGGCTCGGCACGCTTAAAGCGAGCTACCCGCTGCAGTGGAAACGCGCCATTAGTGTAAACTTTCCCGGGGAGGCTGAGTAGTGTGATGCCTCTGTAATTGGCACACACCCTCTGATCCCCCTTTTTATAAAGGGGAACCACCACCCCGGTCTGCCACTCCTTCGGTACTGTTTCCGACTTCCACGCAATGTTGATGAGACGTGTCAACCATGACAGTCCCTCAACACCCAGAGCCTTCAGCATTTCTGGGCGGATCTCATCCACCCCCGGGGCTTTGCCACTGTGGAGTTGTTTGACGACCTCAGTGACCTCCCCCAGGGAGATTGGTGTTGATCCCCCGTCATACTCCAGCTCTGCCTCTAACATAGAGGGCGGAGTTGTCGGGTTCAGGAGTTCCTCAAAGTGTTCCTTCCAACGCCCTAACGGCCCGTCCACACAGCGGCGTGCGTTGAAGCTTCCAACGCTTCTGCCCATTCACTTTGAATGGGGTGACGTCACTTTTAGCCGAACTGCATTTTGGGAAGCGACGTGGAGCGTTGCTGGCGTTGCTCGCTTCAAAAGTTGAGCAATTTTCAACTTTTGATGCCTCGACGGAGGTGTCAGCCAATCGAATCATATGCCAGTACAAGCTCTAGCCAATCAAACCGCGTGCTTGTGTGTCTGGGGCGGGAGATTCATGTGATTGGTTGTTGGTCGAGTGTCAGACACGCCCGCCGGCAAGCGCTGTGTGGACGGGCCGTAACACTCCATCAGTTGAGGTCAACAACGTCCCATCCTTACTGTACACAGCTTGGATGGTTCCCTGCTTCCCCCTCCTGAGGTGTCGAACAGTTTTCCAGAACAACTTTGGTGCCGCCCGAAAGTCTTTCTCCATGTCTTCTCCGAACTTCTCCCACACCCGCTGCTTTGCCTCGGCCACGGAAGAGGCTGCTGCCCTTCGGGCCTGTCGGTACCTTGCAACTGCCTCGGGAGTCCACCGGGATAACAAATCCCTGAAGGCCTCCTTCTTCAGTCGGACGGCTTCCCTGACCACCGGTGTCCACCAGGAGGTTCGAGGGTTACCGCCCCTTGAGGCACCTAGAACCTTGAGACCACAGCTCAGCACAGGTTCAATGTTCCCAACCTCCACAGGAATGCCCGAGAAGCTCAGCTGGAGGTGTGAGTTGAAGGCCTCCTGAACTTGGGCCTCCTCCAGACGTTCCCAGTTCACCCGAACTACACGTTTGGGCTTACCAGGTCTATCCAGAGGCTTCCCCCGCCACTCGACCCAACTCACCACCAGATGGTGATCAGTTGACAACTCTGCCCCTCTCTTTACCCGAGTGTCCAAAACATACAGCCTCAGATCCGATAACGAAATCGATCATGGACCTTCTGCCTAGGGTGCTCTGGTACCACATACACTTATGAGCATCCTTATGTTCGAACATGGTGTTTGTTATGGCCAATTCATGACTAGCACAGAAGTCCAGTAACAAACCACCACTCCGGTTCAGATCAGGGGGGCCGTTCCTCCCAATCACGCCCCTCCAAATGTCTCCATTACATTACATTACATTACATTGCATTTAGCTGACGCTTTTATCCAAAGCGACTTACAATAAGTACATTCGACCAGGAAGACACAACCTTGAAGAAAACAGAATCATATAAGAACATCAGGTTTCAAAGAGCCAATCGTTTCAAGTGCTACTCAACTGGCTTTAGATAAGCCAGTCCTTTATTAGTATATATGTGCTCTGTTAGCAGTTCTTTGTTAGTCATTCTATCGCTCGAAGTGGAGTCAAAAGAGATCAGTTTTCAGTCTGCGCCGGAAGGTGTGTAAGCTTTCTGCGGTCCTGATTTCAATGGGGAGCTCATTCCACCATTTTGGAGCCAGGATAGCAAACCCACGTGTTTTTGCTGATGGGAACTTGGGTCCCCCTCGCAGCGAGGGTGCAGCGAGCCGTTTAGCTGATGCAGAGCGTAGAGCACGTGCTGGGGTGTACGGTTTAACCATGTCCTGGATGTAGGAAGGGCCAGATCCATTCGCAGCATGGTACGCAAGTACCAGTGTCTTGAAGTGGATTCTAGCAGTTACCGGAAGCCAGTGGAGGGAGCGGAGGAGCGGCGTGGTGTGGGAACATTTTGGAAGGTTGAAGACCAGACGAGCCGCTGCATTCTGGATGAGCTGCAGAGGTCGGATGGCACATGCAGGTAGACCAGCCAGGAGGGAGTTGCAGTAGTCTAGGCGTGAGGTGACGAGAGCCTGGACCAGAACCTGCGTCGATTTCTGGGTCAGCTGGGGACGTATCTTCCTGATGTTGAAAAGCGTGTATCTGCAGCAGCGGGTTGTAGCAGCGATGTTTGCAGTAAACGACAGGTTGTTATCTAGGATCACACCCAGATTCCTTGCAGTCTCCATCATTGCCCACATGTGCATTGAAGTCTCCCAGCAAGATTAAAGAGTCCCCTTCAGGAGCCCCATACAGGACTCTTTCCAGGGTCTCCAAGAAGGCTGTATACTATGAACTGCTGTTGGGTGCATAAGCACACACAACAGTCAGAGTTTTCCCCCCCATAACCCGCAGGCGTAGGGAGGCGACCCTCTCGTCCACTGGGGTAAACTCCAACAACGAAGCACCCAACCGGGGACTTGTGAGTGTCCCCACACCCGCCCGGCGCCTCACACCTTGAGCAACTCCGGAGAAGAATAGAGTCCAATCCCTATCCAGAAATAAGGTTCCAGAGCCGACGCTGTGCGTAGAGGTTTGCCCAACCAGATCCAACTGGTAACGCTCCATCTCCCGCACAAGCTCTGGCTCCTTCCCCCCCCAGAGAGGTGACGTTCCACGTCCCCAAAGCCAGCTTCTGTCGCCCTGCTCTGGTCTGTCGAGACCCTCCGCTTTCACTGCCACCCTTCTGGCAGTGCACCTGTTTCCCGTAGGTGGTGGGCCCACAGGACGGAGAAGCGGAGGTGTTGCCCACGTTGCCTTTTCGGGCTGGGCCCGGCCGGGCTCCGTGGCAAGCCCGGCCACCAGACGCTCGCCGACGAGTCCTCCTTCTGGACCTAAACGTATTTTGCATTTGAAGCATTGTTTAGTGTAGTTCTTGACTGACGATAAAGTTGCTTCACCAGAAGATGGCCATGGCTTCAGAATGTTTGAGTAAACGAGGAGGAAATTCAGCCGACTGGATGTGAGTCAATTTCCCACATATCTGTATAAGCAGGAACATATCTGGTAGGTATTGCAATTAGTAATGTTGTGGCTATGTATAACAATATAGGTTCAACTAGGACATCATATACATGCAGCATGGCAAGACCTACTGTAGCTACACAAAAAAAAGCAATAGAGGGCAGTTATTTCAGCTGAGCATGTCAAACTGCCTGTCAGCCATTGGCCTTCAGTGGGATTATGCTCTCTGTCCTCACTCAATGACAGAAGATGCAAATATACTATAACACAGAGCCAAGCTAGAGACCACCCTGGAGACACACACAAACTCAGTGTGTGTGTTTGAGAGAGCAAGAACAAGAGTGGAGAATAGTAAAAAGTTTAAAGTGAAAGACACACTGAGGTCAGGAGGTGGTGAAGAGAGGGAGAAATAGGCTGTACAAAGAGAAGAAGTATTTATGTCTGAATTCATTTTTTGCGTGTATGAATAAGTGCATCCTAACAAATCAACTGGTATTAAGCTAATCTGAGAGATGTTGACTTATCAATTAATTTCACCGGGTTAATATACCCCAAATCCCACCAAAACATGTTGTATTGAATCAGATTGATACTTTTCTGCAAAACATTTAAACAAGTAACGTAATATACTGTATCATAGCATAACTATGAAAAAAAAAAGTTTCTTAAAATATTTTGTTTCAATGCTACTTTGAATGAAGCTCAATTCTAATTATTTTATTTATTTAAACATCAATTTATTTGTTATTGATATTTAGCGACAGCCTTTAACCTCATAATCACTAGGTTCCAATCTAAAAATGGGTTTAATTTAAAGGGGACCTATCATGCAAAATGCACTTTAGTACGTCTTTTATACATGAATATGTGTCCCCCGTGTGTCAGGGACCTCACCAAGTGTCAGAAAACACAACCCTCTCTCTTTTCCTCCATACCCAAATCTCTAAAACGGGGCTGCAACTGATCTGATACAGACTGATCCAGATTTGAAATATCTCTGACGTCAGAAACGAGGAGCTCCGCCTATATGGGCAACTCTCCACCTATCAGGAAGAGACAGCCACGGCCATTGCCGTTCGAAAGCGCTGGAGACGCTGTAGTACATATGCCAGGCCTGTGAGAAGTCTTCTTCGCTGCTTTTGTGGCAGACTACAAAAGCAGCGAAGAAGACTTCTCACAGAATCAGCCCTTGCAAAAACAGGGCTAAAAAAGTGCAAATAGAGCGAAATGAGGCATGACTAAAATGCATGATCTGTTTGGTATTTTGAAAAAAAAAATGTTTTACATAGGTATGGCCCTACAATATATTATTCAAATATAGCATGATAGGTCCACTTTAAATTATTTTAAATTAATTTTAAATGTTCTAATCCTCTCTTGGAATACTTCCGAATAATTTGAGAAATGGTTGTGTTTATGTTGTGACAAAAACATGGTTATAGCAAAGATCATGTTTTTTAAGATTTAATATGTAAAGTCCTCAGACTTACAACAGGCTATCTTCTATAAAACAGTGATGCACAATGCACAGGGGCTACATGTGTACTACACAATTACAGCAAATGTAACCACAGAAACACATTAAAGCACAAGAGGGCATCACACACGCACATGCAGACATTTATACAACAATGCATTAGGGGCCACAGTTGCATTTACAGCCTACACCAAGAAGGTTACTAATTTCTCTAATTCCCCCCCTCGACTCCTATCCTCATGTCTTAGTGCCGCCCACAGGAAATGCGAGCGGAGGAGTCGAGGAGGGGAACCGAGGAGAGAGGAGGGGAAGCAGCAGGCGGTTAGAGAAATTAGAAATCCTCTGTCTGATGGACAGGACTGTGTTCATGAGGATTTATAACCTATATATATACTGTATCTATATCTACGCCGGGATCCGGAGTCGAGGCAGATCCTCTTGCTGTAGTCCTGTGTCTTGGATCCTTCGGGATTAAGTCGTGGACTTTCGGTCGTGGCTGAACCTGTCTCTGCGGTCCTGCCTTGGGTCTTGTAATGCTGCTTCCCTGATGGCTTCCACAGGATTGTAGCTGACATCCTCATGGATTCATCTTCTTATTACAGACACATGCATTTTCTAACATTCGGTCATATGCTGTAAAATGTATTATCTCTTCGATTTACACACGGCATCTATTGCACGTCTGTCCGTCCTGGGAGAGGGATCCTGTTAAGCTCCTCGTAAAGAGACACAACAACTTGAACCCGCTATGCAAGAACACTGGGACGGAGACTTAGGTGAAGTGTCAAAAAGACTGGATTTAATAAGTCCACAAAAACCCAGGCAGGGGACAAAGCAAACTCTGAACAGAGGGGAGAACGTGGAGCAGGGCTGAGACGGAGGTTGGGCTGGACGTGGCAGGCAGGACGGAATGGAATGTGGAGTTTCTGGAACAGGCAAAAAACAGAACAGGATTAGCATACGAAAAAATCCAACAGGAAGAGTATACAAAAGGACTAGAAAATCTAGTCAGCCGGAACTGGAGTTTACCACTGTGAGTATACGAAGAACTGGCGAAGTCTGATGATCGAACCGGAGTTTTAAGCAGCAGCAGGTGAGTGGTGGTAATCAGTGATGATGAGAAACAGGAGCGGAGGTGAGTTGGTGGAAAACGGAAAGTAGGTCAACCACGCCCAGCCAGGAAGACAGACAAACAGATAGACAAACAAGCAGAAAAAAGGAGAAGGAGATACCGCAATTCCTCACAGTACCCCCCCCCTCAATGGGAGCCACCTGGCGACCACCAGGCTTGTTTGGATGAGCCCTGTGAAAGGCCCTCACCATGATTGGGTCCAGGACACCGGAACGAGGAACCCAGCATCGCTCCTCGAGGCCATAACCCTCCCAGTCCACCAGATACTGGAAACCCCTGCCCCGATGTCTGACGTCCAAAAGACGGTGCACTGTATAAGCAGGGTGATTGTCGATAATACGGGCGGGAGGAGGGAGTAAGGCCGGAGGGCTCAATTCACTGGTGTGAACCGGCTTCATCTGAGACACGTGGAAAGTGGGATGAATTCTCAGTGCTCTGGGAAGCTTCAACCGGACTGCGGAAGGGTTAATGATCCTTAGGATGGGAAAAGGACCAATGAAGCGTGGGGAAAGCTTCTTGGACTCAGAGATGAGAGGAATGTTGCGGGAGGACAACCAGACTGACTGGCCTGTGACGTATGGAGGAGCTGCCTTTCTGTGACGGTTGGCTGATCGCTGGTTCCGTGCAGAAGTCTGGAGAAGGGTAGATCGTGTATCTCTCCAGATCTTCTGACAGCGACGCACATGCTGCTGGACTGAGGGAACTGCTAAGTCTCGCTCCTCTTCGGGGAACAGCGGCGGCTGGTACCCTAATGAAGCCTCAAAGGGGAGAGACCAGTAGCGGAGGAGGTGAGTGCGTTGTGGGAGTACTCAACCCAGGAGAGATGAGAGGTCCAAGTAGAGGGGTTTCGGTCGGTGATGCAGCGGAGAGCTGACTCCAGGTCCTGATTTGTTCGTTCTGTTTGGCCGTTTGATTGGGGGTGATATCCAGAAGTCAGGCTGACTGAGGCTCCCAGGGATTGACAAAACTCCTTCCAAACTCGAGAGGTGAACTGGGGACCGCGGTCTGAGACAATGTCGGAAGGGATACCATGTAACCGGAAAACATGTTCTGTGAGGAGTTGGAAGGTCTCCAGGGCTGACGGGAGTTTTGGAAGAGCAACGAAGTGAGCCGACTTGGAAAACCGGTCTACTACAGTGAGGATTGTGGTGTTGCCCTAGGAGGGGGGCAGGCCGGTAACAAAATCCAGTGCGATGTGTGACCAGGGACGACTAGGGATAGGTAGGGGCTGGAGCAACCCTGCAGGAGACTGGTGGGAGGACTTACTCCTAGCACACGTGGGACAGGCAGAAACATACTCCAGAGTGTCCCTGGTGATCGTTGGCCACCAGAAATGTCTCTTCAGGAAAGAAAGAGTGCGGTTTACTTCGGGATGGATTGGGAACCGGGAATTGTGGACCCACTGTAGAACCTTGGAGCGGGCAGCATCAGGAACAAACCGATGGTTCGGAGGACCATTGCCTGAGTCTGGTTGCTCTCTCAATGCCTCCAGGATGGTGTTATTAATCTCCCAAGAGAGGGCGCCTACTACACAACTCTTGGGAAGGATTGAAGCATCTGGAGGCTCGGGAGAGTCAGGAGAGTATAGCCTAGACAGAGCATCAGGCTTTACATTCCTGGAGCCAGGGCGGAAGGTGAGGCAAAAGTCGAAGCGACAGACGAACAGAGCCCACCTGGCCTGTCGGGAGTTCAGTCGCTTCGCCGACTGGATGTAGGAGAGATTCTTGTGGTCCGTCCAGACCAGGAAAGGCTGCTTGCTGCCTTCGAGACAGTGTCTCCACTCCTCTAGTGCCAACTTAACAGCCAGAAGCTCCCTGTTACCAACATCATAATTGCGCTCCGCAGGAGAGAGGCGACGTGAAAAAAAAGCACAGGGATGGAGGATGTTATCAGGACCAGCCGTCTGAGACAAAACTGCTCCTACTCCAGTGTCAGACGCGTCCACCTCCACAACAAACTGCTTCTCTGTGTCTGGCTGAATAAGGATGGGAGCTGAGGTGAACAAGGACTTGAGTTTGATGAAAGCTCTGTTAGCCTCTGGAGTCCATCAGCACGTGATGTTGACGGAGGTGAGTCTGGAGAGAGGTGCAGCTACCTTATTGAAGTTCCGGATGAAGCGACGGTAAAAGTTGGCAAATCCCAGAAACCTCTGGAGCTCCGTCCTTGTAGTTGGGACTGGCCACTCCACCACTGCCTTGATCTTTCCAGGGTCTGCCTCCACCTTGCCCTGGCTGATGATATAGCCCAGGAAGCTGATCCGGTTCTGGTGGAACTCACACTTCTCCGCCTTAACATAGAGCTTGTTCTCTAGCAGTCTCTGTAGGACCCTGCGGACATGGTTCTCGTGTTCCTCCTGATTCCTGGAGAAAATCAGGATGTCGTCTAGGTAAACAAAGACAAAGCGATTAAGGAAGTCACGCAAGACATCATTGACCATAGCCTGGAAAACTGCTGGGGCGTTAGTAAGACCAAAAGGCATGACCAGATATTCAAAATGGCCCAATGGAGTGTTAAACGCTGTCTTCCATTCATCCCCCTGGCGGATGCGGATCAGATGATAGGCGTTTCGAAGGTCAAGCTTGGTGAACAGGGTTGCCTCTTGGAGAGGTTCAAAAGCTGAGGTGAGAAGGGGTAATGGGTACTTGTTCTTGACCGTGATATTGTTTAACCCCCGAAAGTCTATGCAAGGTCGTAGCGACTTATCCTTCTTGCCTACAAAGAAGAACCCGGCACCCACAGGAGAAGAGGAGGGACGAATAATACCAGCAGCCACAGAGTCCGTGATATAAATCTCCATAGCCTCCCTCTCAGGACGGGACAGATTGTAGAGGCGGCTGGAGGGTAGAGGAGCTCCAGGGAGCAGATCAATTGGGCAGTCGTAGGGTCGGTGGGGAGGAAGAGAGAGAGCCCTCTCTTTGCTGAAGACCCAACGCAGGTCGTGGTAAGTAGCAGGAACACCAGTCAAATCTACAGATGCATCAGAGCAGACAACAGGATTTGGGGAAACAGAAGTTGAAGGTATGGCAGAACACAGGCAGTTAGCGAGACAGTGCTGATCCCATTCAATAATCCTTCCCTTAGCCCAATCAATGTGTGGGTTGTGAGTACGTAGCCACGGGTAACCCAAAACCAGAGGTGTGGAAGGAGAGGATATTACCTTTAACTGGATAAGTTCACGGTGGTTTCCGGAGGTGATTAAAGTCACAAGAGGTGACTGTGCTGTGACTGAGGAAATTATTTGTCCATTTAGAGCATAGGCTGTTAACGGTTCCTCTAGCGGCTCCATGCAGAGTCCCAGCTGTTCAGCTAGCTCCTGGTCCAAAAAGCTATCCTCAGCACCAGAATCATTAAGAGCCTGGAGAGGCAATGCCATAGAACTAACACAGAGCTTGGCAGGAATTAGAAAACGAGTCAAGGATGGGGTTAGAGATGATTGCTGTGGACTCGTCAGGAACCCCAATCTCACTGACGAGCCTCCCAGTTTGGCCGTACTGGGAAGTTGGGAATGATATGCCCAGTCTTTCCACAATACAGGCATTGGCCTGCACCTATCCGGCGCTGACGCTCCTCCGGAGAAAGTCTAGCACGACCCAGTTGCATGGGCTCCTCCTGAGAAGAGTTACGCACGCTGGACGACAGGGGGAAAGAGGAAGGTCTAGACACCGAGTGAGCAGAGTAGGAGGAAAAACTGGGCTTACTGAGTGAGGCTGGTGAATCCCTCCGTGGCCGCTCAGCTCGGCGCTCCCGCAGACGACCGTCCAAACGAGACACTAAGGAAATCAGCTCTGAGAGATCCGCTGGAACGTCTCGTGCTGCCAATTCGTCCCGAAGCTGGTCTCTTAATCCTCTCAAAAACACCACCTTGAGAGCCGCCTCGTCCCATCGAGCCTCTGCAGCGAGCCTCTGCAGCGAGTGTGTGAAACTCAATGGAGAAATCAGCCACTGTCCGGCTTCCTTGTTGCAGGCTAAGCAGCTTATTCTCGGCGGAGCCAGAGGAATTGGGATGATCAAAAACAGCTGAGAACCGATCAGAGAAGCTCTCAAAACGTAGAGTGTCAAAATCCACCGAAGAGTTTAAAGCCTCTGCCCAGGTTAAAGCTCTCCTGCGGAGCAAACCCAAAACAAAATTGATCCTCGTTGCTTCAGCAGCAAATGCAACAGGACGCTGGCGAAAAACCTTGTTACATTGAAACAAAAAACCTCTGCATTTCTCCACTTCTCCGTGAAATGGCTCAGGATCGGTGATAGGAAAATCCTGGCGAGGAGAGGGCAAAAGAGCTGGACTGGGAGTGGCCTGAGATGCTACCGTCGAGGTAGTGAGAGCGGAGATCTGGCACGCCAACACGGAGACATGAAGAGCCATGGACCGGTTACTATCAACCAACGCTCGGATGAGCTTTTCGTGTTCACCCAGGAGGGAGCCCTGACTTGACAGGGCATGAAGGATTGGGGTAGAATCCGCTCCGGATCCTGCGGGGTTCATTTTTGGCCAGTTCTTCTGTTAAGCTCCTCGTAAAGAGACACAAAAACTTGAACCCGCTATGCAAGAACACTGGGACGGAGACTTAGGTGAAGTGTCAAAAAGACTGGATTTAATAAGTCCACAAAAACCCAGGCAGGGGACAAAGCAAACTCTGAACAGAGTGGGGAGAACGTGGAGCAGGGCTGAGATGGAGGTTGGGCTGGACGTGGCAGGCAGGACAGAATGGAATGTGGAGTTTCTGGAACAGGCAAAAAACAGAACAGGATTAGCATATGAAAAAATTCAACAGGAAGAGTATACAAAAGGACTAGAAAATCTAGTCAGCCGGAACTGGAGTTTACCACTGTGAGTATACGAATAACTGGCGAAGTCTGATGATCGAACCGGAGTTTTAAGCAGCAGCAGGTGAGTGGTGGTAATCAGTGATGATGAGAAACAGGAGCGGAGGTGAGTTGGCGGAAAACGGAAAGTAGGTCAACCACGCCCAGCCAGGAAGACAGACAAACAGATAGACAAACAAACAGAAAAAAGGAGAAGGAGATACCGCAATTCCTCACAGATCCCTCCTCTGTTGCTCTCCCTGAGGTTTCTCCCATTTTTTTCCCTTAAACTGTGGGTTTTCTCTGGAAGTTTTTCCTTGTACTGAAATCCTCTCACATTCACTACTGAACACCTCACACACAAACTACTGAAAACATCTGGCCTTGCACACACACTACTGAAATCCTCTCACATTCACTACTGAACACCTCACACACACAATACTGAAAACATCTGGCCTTGCACACACACTACTGAAATCCTCTCACATTCACTACTGAACACCTCACACACACAATACTGAAAACATCTGGCCTTGCACACACTACTGAAATCCTCTCACATTCACTACTGAACACCTCACACACACACACTACTGAAAATTAAGCCTCACACACATACTACTGAAATCCTCTCACATTCACTACTGAACACCTCACACACACAATACTGAAAATTAACCTCACACACACACTCCTGAAAAACCTTTTACTGAAAGGTTCTCAGTAGGGAATGTGCATGTGTTTCACCTATGTGTGTGTGAGGGGATTCTTGCTGTAACGGAAGTCATTCTAATGTAACGGATGTCATTCTAATGTAACGGAAGTCAGTGGTCTCTTTGCTAGCCCCGTTAGCTTCATTAGCTCCAGGCTGCTACTCCGAAGTGTTTGTTGTGTTGATGCCTGGTGGAGTATTCTTCATTGAAATATCGCACTTATCGTATGGCTCTGCGGTTCAAACAGACCGTCCATGAATGCAGTTTATTCGGTAAGTGAAATTCAAGCACTTTATTTCGTACTTGTCTTTTTATTCAGCTAACAAGCGAGACGAAGCTGTGCTAACGATGCTATCCGTAGCATACAAGTTAAAACATAAAAGAGAAGTGTAAAACATTAAGAAGGATTATACTGTAAAACATCAGGCTTCTCGGTGAGGTTGGTAAAATAAGGTCATGCTTGTACATTAGTTAGCTTGCTAGTTAGGTAACTGTATGCATTGTTATTGTTAATTTAAAATAGCTATGCTCGACGATGCAGACAGCTAGCGTCACATTAGTGTTGAAGAGCAGAGTACTGTGTGAGATTAACCTCACTATAAGATCTGTGTATCTGAAAAATATGAATCTCACATTTCCAGTTGGTTCCAGAAATAACGTTAACGTAGATATTGCAATATGGTTTGTTGAGCTGGAGTTGATTATTGAAGCTTACTGGTTAACGTTCATCATATTAAACGAACGAACCCAAACGTTGTTGTTTTTATTAATATTATTACCAATACTTACTTAGCATTTTATTATCATTATACTGGAGAAACGAACTTATTGTGGCAGCAGAACGTGAACATGTAACTTAATGCCTGCATTTGAGGGCGAAAAATAGCTCAGTCAATGCTTTAGGGACAAGGAAATGATTTGTTTAAATATTAGATATGACGTTATGTGCTTCTGTGACAATGAAGCTTATTCATTGCATTACATTTGTTGAAGATGTTTGTCTTTTACCCTTACGTGTGTGTTACAAATGAATGTGAATATGGCATAGGACAAATATTTAAATTGACTGTCTCATGAAAAACGATTCTAAAATAAAAAGGACCACAACTATACAATAATACACAATCCAACTGATAAGATACAGTAAGGGCTTTGATATCCAGCACTTTCTTTAAGGATAACAAAAAGATTATCACATGACATTTGCATGTAAAAAAGTCTGTGACCAACACATTGTTACTTTACATATATATCTGTTTGTTTAAAGTTTCCAGGTGATGTAGACAGACCAGAGGATGCTGACCACGAGAGACAGACCTATTCCTAACATCAGTGAACTTCAGCATGGACTCAAAGGTACAAGGAATCGAGAAACGTTCTGTTTTAAATAGATAAAGTAACAACTATAATCAGCTTTCACATTTCAATGTATTTAAGGCAATTATTATTTTACATTGTCTCTACATATTGTCTGTAAAAGACGTGGTAAAAGTGGTTCTTGCAGTGAGACAACCGAGCAGTTGAATATTATTTAATAAGATATTTTAATGTTGATTAACTGCAGACTGTTCATTCATAATCTGATTATCTTTGTAGTACAAAGTGATGAATTAAAAAAACACATTAACATTTAAAAAATACATTATTTCTACAGCCGCTAAATAAACAAACGTTTCATAAATAACACATTTGCTCTGCAATAATGTCATATGTTTCTTGTCATTTCTGTTAGGAAAGGACATACCTGAAGGACACAACTGCCTCACCGTTTTCTCAGAGGGGCAAGAAGAAAATGAAAAGCTGATTTCAGATTAAAGACCAATACAGGACATTCACTAAGAAACTACACTTTTATTGTGAACACAAAGTCAAACAGGACCATCATTTGTTTGTGGCAGCTGAGCCCAGTATGGGCTCACAGATGCAGTTAGGTGGTTTCTTCATCAGACCTGGGCCCTTTCTCATTTCATCAAATCCCCCTCCTCGACTCCTCGGTCCTCCGGTAGTGACCCGGAAATGAATTTCAGCGCGCCATGTTGAAGGACATCTCATTTCTCTAAATGCACTTCGAGGACCGAGGATCGAGCGTCGAGGAGGCTCTCTGGAGGAGCTCTAACCGAGGAGAGAGGAGAGAGGAGAGAGGAGGCTCTCTGGAGGAGCTCTAACCGAGGATACACTGATGGGTCCTCCACGGCTCCTTCGTGGATGCATTTCCGGGAACAGAGATGTGACGCACGGCCGGACTTATCTCAGCCAATGACAGCTCTGCATGCATCCCCTGGATATTATTTTATTAACTGCTTTCATCGCGACGCGATGTTTACAGTGAGAACAGCTGTGAGTATAATATATATCACTCAGTATAACAGGCCTACTCTTTTTATTTGCTTTAGTTTAGTAGATATCTACAAAGAGTCAATATTTTAATTTCTAAAACCATTTAGTGCTTCACATAATAAAATACACAACGGCTGTAGCCTGTTTTAGGAAGTGAGTGTGTGTGTGTGTGTGTGTGTGTGTGTGTGTGTGTGTGTGTGTGTGTGTGTGTGTGTGTGTGTGTGTGTGTGTGTGTGTGTGTGTGTGTGCGTGGATGCAGCGGACAGACAGGTCTCAGTTGGTTTGGTGTCCTCTGCTTACTTTTAATACTTGTAAATAAAACTTGTGGCCCGTAATTTATTTCCTCATTGTAGCGACCAGAGAGAGGGGGGGGGATATATCCAGTCTCTGATAGTGTTACGTTATTATTATGAGAGTGCTCTGTTTGATTCTGAAATTGTATATATAAATATATATATATATATATGTGTGTGTGTGTGTCCCCGCATCTGCAGCCTGTTATTGTCTCATTATACCGCACTGTGAATGAATCAAAGTAGATATAGAAGTGGTCTTGAACACATGTGTCCCTCAGACAGAGGGCTGCTGCCTCCTGTCATCATTAATGGACGTCTCTTTAAAATGACCGCTCAGAGGAGAGGAGTTCTCATTTCTCTAACCGCCTGCTGCTTCCCCTCCTCTCTCCTCGGTTCCCCTCCTCGGCTCCTTCGCTCGCATCTCCTGTGGGCGGAACTAAGTATCGAGGATAGTAGTCGAGGAGGGGAGTCGAGGAGGGGAGTTCGAGAAATGAGAAAGGGCCCTGGTCCTCCTCCATCAGGCCACGTCCTCATCCCAGAGAAAAACCTCTCCACCTTGTCCAGCCAAACCCACAGACAGGACATCCGTCACGCTGAGGTTTCTCCCAAAGTCTCTGCACGCTGTCTCAATTGATCCACACTGTGAATATGAGGGGGAAATGTGTGTCGTAAATGCTTTAGACAATAAGAAATATGAAGTTAACTGTAAGGAATGGCTCATTCTTTTTTAAATAGACAAAACTATTACTGTATTTCAATATCTCATGTCTGAAAGTTTAATTTAAAAGAAGAAGAGGCCCCAAAAATAAAGATTGGTATATCAATAAATGTAGTTGATTTTGTCTTTTTAATTGTTTAAAGTAGATAGAACTGGTACTTAAGAGTTTGAATACAGTCTGGTTGTGGAGGAGGCACACAGGTAAGAGCATATAGCTACCATCACATGTAACTAAGCTTGACTTGAATTTATTAAAAGTATAATTAAGTAACGGCAACAAATCAATAACAAATCGTGCACAAATGTGAATCTTTGCTGGGTCCATTGTTGAATTGACCACATATTGTATGTTTTAGAAACCTTAAGGCATTTATAGATGTGTATGCAAGTAATATCCCAAAACTCAATAAATACCGTAGATTATTATTGAAAGTTATGCTGAATAGTTTCATGTTCACTTACCTTAAGCAACGTAAAACGTGCAGACCAGGGGGAATACAAAAACTTGTATTTCTCTTTTTTGGTTTGCAAGGGTGTCACCTTCCGCGGAGCCCATTTTCTGTAGTATTATCCTAACAAAGAGAAAACAAGAGGGAACAACCCTTATTTCGGTTTTTTAAAAAGTGACTATCAGCTTGCATTCAACCGACAAAAATACGACACAGGATATTGTCTAATTGCTGGTTGTCTTGTGTTTTTATGGGATTTGGATAACGGATTTATTCTATAAAATATTTTGAATGGTTTTCACTTAATACTGTTATAAAGTCGGCTGCGGACAGCCGGGCTGTAGTAAATAGTGCAGCAGATCTACACAGCTAGCTCGCTAGTTAGCATTATTAACGTCAGCTATTTATGTACATTTTCAAGTTCTGCTTGAAAGCAAGTTCCTGCAAACTGTTCAAACAAACGCTTCAACTTGTACCATTTATAATCTGTATGTTTGAATATGGATCTTAAATCGGCGTGACGTTGAAGCAGCTGCAGTTCCTTTAAGCATAACGTTAGCATTTTGCTTCTGGCAACTAGATTTATGATTTGAAAATTATAAAAGTAGGGTAGACATGTGGATATTATCCGGCTGAACAAAACGTGACCCGTGTCTCAACCACAGACCTTATTTCCAGCTAGTTTCAAACCATATTGCAATATCTACGTCAACGTTATTTCTGGAACCAACTGGAAATGTGAGATTCATATTTTTCAGATACACAGATCTTATAGTGACGTTAATCTCATACAGTACTCTGCTCTTCAACACTAATGTGACGCTAGCTGTCTGCATCGTCGAGCATAGCTATTTTAAATTAACAATAACAATGCATACAGTTACCTAACTAGCAAGCTAACTATTGTACAAGCATGACCTTATTTTACCAACCTCACCGAGAAGCCTTATGTTTTACAGTATAATCCTTCTTAATGTTTTACACTTCTCTTTTATGTTTTAACTTGTATGCTACGGATAGCATCGTTAGCACAGATGTAGCTTCGTCTCGCTTGTTAGCTGAATAAAAAGACAAGTACGAAATAAAGTGCTTGAATTTCACTTACCGAATAAACTGCATTCATGGACGGTCTGTTTGAACCGCAGAGCCATACGATAAGTGCGATATTTCAATGAAGAATAATCCACCAGGCACCAACACAACAAACACTTCGGAGTAGCAGCCTGGAGCTAATGAAGCTAACGGGGCTAGCAAAGAGACCACTGACTTCCGTTACATTAGAATGACATCCGTTACATTAGAATGACTTCCGTTACAGCAAGAATCCCCTCACACACACATAGGTGAAACACATGCACATTCCCTACTGAGAACCTTTCAGTAAAATGTTTTTCAGGAGTGTGTGTGTGAGGTTAATTTTCAGTATTGTGTGTGTGAAGTGTTCAGTAGTGAATGTGAGAGGATTTCAGTAGTGTGTGTGTGAGGCTTAATTTTCAGTAGTGTGTGTGTGAGGTGTTCAGTAGTGAATGTGAGAGGATTTCAGTAGTGTGTGCAAGGCCAGATGTTTTCAGTAGTGTGTGTGTGAGGTGTTCAGTAGTGAATGTGAGAGGATTTCAGTAGTGTGTGTGCAAGGCCAGATGTTTTCAGTAGTGTGTGTGTGAGGTGTTCATTAGTGAATGTGAGAGGATTTCAGTAGTGTGTGTGCAAGGCCAGATGTTTTCAGTAGTGTGTGTGTGAGGTGAGTTTGAATTTTGGCCTACACGGCCCTTCATAAGCAACACACACACACACACACACACACACACACACACACACACACACACACACGCACGCACGCACGCACGCACGCACGCACGCACACACACACACACACACACACACACACACACACACACACACACACACAGTATATGACTATTTCTGTTCTGTTTGCTTGTGATTGTGCCCACCTCTGTGTGAGTCCCGTTCTTAAAATGTCATTGTGATAACTTGCGTGTGTGTGACACATTTTTGTATTACCGCATTCTTGTGTGTTTTCTCGAGATCAAGTGTGAGCGGTTTCTGAGCACGCAATGTGTTTTTGGGATGAGACACCAATTTATCGCACTGAATCGCACCCCCTGATGGTGTCCGACCTCGAGCACAAAGAATAGAGAGAAAGGAGAGAGGCAGGCGGGTAATTTGAGCCTCATGGGCACCTCTCCGTGGGCGGTCCCCATGCCTGCACCCTGGCTGATAACGAAGGATGAAAAGAATAGAGGGAATTTTGGAGAAAGGCAGGGGGCGAAAAGAGAGGGACAGACAACCACATACGTGTGGTGGCGGCAATACCAGACAACAACATTCAGCCATTACCGCTTATTCTCACACTGCACCTGCACTTTTTCCTACTGTATAAACTATTTATTTGTCTATGTGCTTGATTATGCAAGACCGTTTTGGATAGGTTCAAGGTTATACAACTCATCTTTCACACCATTAAAGGTCCCCTAGTATACTGTTTTTCATAAATATATTATAGGTCTCAGATAAAACATGTCTCTGAAGTGTTTGGCGTGAAATACCAAACAGATCATCCATTGTAGCATTCCATAATCCCCTCTGTTTCAGGCCAGTTTCAAAAGTGCTGATTGTGTGTCTGTAGCTTTAGATGAAAATAAGGAATCACTCCCCACACCAGAGTTCCCGTTAGCCGGTAATTACCGGACTATGACCAGTCAAATATGCTGAAGACCGGCAAATCTAAATCTCTCCGGTCAAAGTGTCCGGTAAACATAATTTCACTTTAGCGCAATACCGCATCAGTTGCGCAACTTGCGCCACTTATGTGACTGACAAAAGAGTATGTGACAGACAAGAATAGTCAATTCTAATGTCTAACACTTAATATGGAGAAAGAGATGTCCTGTATGGGTTGATTGTGCGTTGATCTGTTGGTAATGCCTCGGGGCATGTAAACAAATGCATAATGCAGCGCTATACTATATATATATTCGTGCCAAGAGCAAGGACTGTCTTCGGTAAGACAGCTTTTATGTGCGCAGCTCCACTTGCTTGGAACAATCTTCAGCAAGAATTGAAACTGAGCAATCTCATTCCTCTGCATGTTTTTAAAGCTAGGGTAAATGAAATGCTTGCTGATACAATGGGCACTTGTAAATGTCTATAACTATGTATCCTGTAAATATAATGTGTAATGTCCTTTATTGTTTTATGTTTCATGTGGAACCTATATGCTGCAGGTCTCCCTTGAAAAAGAGATCTATGATCTCAATGGGACCAATCTGAATAAATAAAGGTTTGAAATGAAATTAAATGAATACTTTGCGGCCTCACCCGGTTGCATAGCGACGCTTATTGTTTAGGTGTCTTTTAATAAGCAGGTAGTCAGTGGCGACTGGTGGAAAATATTTTTGGTGGGGCTGTTGATATAGTGAGTAAACATTTCTTTTTTGGGAGAAATGACCCCTTAAATTAGGACTTCTGGTGATGTAATGGCGCGTTTCCACTGCAGCGCGGAGCTTGCTTTAAGCGTGCCGAGCCGTGCGGGGCCCGTTTTTGGTTGCGTTTCCACTTGGCCTAGTACCGGCTAGCGGGTCCTAATTCACAGTTTTTCTGGCCCCATAAAATCGTGGTTCTAGGGCCAGGAACAACCAGGCTGAGTCGGGCTGAGTATGCTAAACTAGAGAGAGAATCGCTGGCAAGGGGGCTACAACTACAACAAGATGAACATATTTTACCTTGATTTAAATGTAATACACGTTTCAAAATGATGCCGAAGTAACAACATACTGATACCGGTTAGTAAAAACCATGAATTAACGCTTTGACAAGTCTGCAGACAGGCGGCAGGCGAAAAACCCTTTTAAAATGCGTGTTTTCTAAATGGAGCTTGGCAAGCTAACGTTATATATCATCCGACCGTCTACACTCACAACGGCCTATACAGACATAAATAAACCAGCGACTGTATTCTCCATGACACAGACAGTCTGTGGTTTGTACTTGTTTAACTTTTGTATAGTTTCTGAACAGATCATATCTGTCCCCGGCTGTTTGAAGAGCAAGCATGGGAAACAAAAGACAGCATTTACCTGTTTGCATCCAGCTAGCCATGCCATTCTGGTGTACCAGCTACGTGAGAAGCCTCGTTGATACGTTTTGTCTTTTTCACGAGCTTGCTGCAATATATACAAATCGGGTTGGTCCGGTCCAAGGTCTTTAAGCAACAGTTTATCTCCCAAACTTCTCCTTTCGAAAGGATTGGAGATTAGCTCTTGAACGGAATTGGGCGGGGACCGAGGTCCGGAGACTCCACCTGCACATGAAGCCATCCTCATCAACTACTGCCGTACTGCGTCACCCCACCGGATACGAGTCACTAGTGTCCAAACTACTCACAGACTGGTTATCATCAGATTTGACGACGCTGATTGGCTGAAATTATGTTTCGGCATCATAGTTTACAGATAGCAACAGTCAGCTGCTAGTGGCTGCTGCTGCAGTGGTTGAGGGCTCCTTTCTTACCGCCCAGACGAGAGAGGGTAATGACCATAGACTGTATAAAATAAAGGTAATGACTAGGGCTGTCAAGTTAACACGTTAATAACGCGTTAACGCAAAAAAATAATTAACGCCACTAATTATTTTAGAGCGATTAACGCATGTGTATTTTTTTTCCTCGGCCGCCCCGTAGTTTCAGAGCGCATCGAGTTTAAAATACCATCTACAAGCTGATGCTGACAGCCCCACTCCTGCCGCCCGCTTGTGGCAGACCACACTTCCACGCTCACCGGCAGGCACCGACTGGCCATCGGGAGGACCGGGAGGGTGTGTGTATGTGTGGCCCGAGCGAGAGAGAGACCTTACGTGCATTGTTGTTGTTAGCATCTGGTGCTAGCTAGCTGCACTAATGGATATAAGGAGCTGTTTAAATGAAAACAGAGGAGCGCTCTATCCACACAACTGCGCCGAGCACTTGACTTTATGCAGGCAGCCAGATAGTGGGACATTGTACGAAAAGTCAGCACACTCAGCACGGATAGTGCAACATGATTGCAGCGTCCAGGCAGCTCCCGTTCGAGCATATGCCTTGAGTTGCACATAGCTCCAACGATCCATCTCACACACACACACACACACACACACACACACACACACACACACACACACACACACACACACACACACACACACACACACACACACACACACACACACACACACACACACACACACACACCATTTGTATTGTATTATGGTATGAGAGAGGTTCCAGGTTGAATTGAGGCGAATATTTGTAATGTTCAGAGGTTGTTGTGTTTAATATTCATGTGGATATTTGTCATTGTTCAAATGATAATAAACATTAGCATAAAGCATATTTGTCCACTCATATGTTGATAAGAGTCTTAAAAACTTGAAAAATATTCCTCTAAGGTACATTTAGAACAGATAAAAAAATGTGCGATTAATTTGCGATTAATCGCGATTAACTATGGACAATCATGCGATTAATCGCGATTAAATATTTTAATCGACTGACAGCCCTAGTAATGACACATGGGCAAGGCCAGGCAGGAAATATGTGACTTATCAGTAACTTTAGACATCGTCGTAACACAATTTTAAACGAGATTTTATTGTAGATTATACATTTTACTGATACCAACCAATTATATAATATTTACCTTCTTTATTAAAAATAAAATAAAAACATATTTTTTTAAATATATATATTTTTTTATTTTGTATGTGGGAAGAGGTGGGGCGGCGCCCCTAGCGCCCCTATGGGCCGGCCGCCACTGCAGGTAGTCATATCATTAGCTAGAACTAGCTAGATCTGATCGATATGGACATAAACGCGAGTAAAGTCTAATCTGACGGGAGAGAGAGATCAGCTGCTGCTGACGAGTCGACACGCAGCTCTGCATAATCACCTGCAGCGGTGAGCGGAACAAAACACACTTCAGGTTAGAATATCACACGTAGCTATTTTAATTACCTCTCAAACTACCTAAACTAGTTATAGATATGTTTAGTTTTACTGTCGGGTCACTCATTACTGATCCGTGAGCTGCATGATACTGACGGGCTGTCAGGAGAGGGAGAGAGCGCTCCGTTTATTATTCCCGTGTTATTGTAAATTACTGTACACTTTTGAATAGTTAATCTACTATAATTAGTTTGTTTAATATCGAATCATATCAATTAGTTTTAAAGCTCAATAAATAACAAAGAAGACCTTTGACCGGCACTTTTCAAATTTTGGCCGGAAAATGTAAACTTTAACGGACATGTTGACAGGCGAAAAAATATTCTAATGGGAACTCTGCCCCACGCCCCTCTGCAATATATTTGGTTAAAAATAATACAATGGTGCTCTAGGAGGAGATTCAGGTGATAAGGTGGGGGCGGTGTTACCTTGGTTGGTTATTGGCTAATGGTTACACAAGCCAAAAAATCCTTATGGCATCATAAAGTGGCCAAAATCACAGGTTTTTATATAAATGGATCAGGACAAAAGGTTAACTATGTTTTTAGATCAGGAAATGCATCCAGGCTCAAACAAACGATTTTCAATCATCATCCTCACGATCATTTAATGTATCATATGTTCGCGAGTTGAAATTAATGCACTAAATGTAATCCACGTGAGTTTACAACAACAAAAATAATCGCTTTGTTTTTATATCACATCCGACCGGAGGAAAATGCAGCGGCTCTTACTACCGATCATCCTAATCCCACGGGCAAACAATAATATGTACAGTGTTAATAGTTTACTGTATTATTAGTGTCTAATATTACTGGGGGATTTCGGAATGGTACTGGATTTTGATTTATTGTATCGGCTTCATATCGCAATATATTCCCGAAGTCTGAAATGCAAAAATGTCCCACATTAGGGCAATTCACCCTACATTTAATCATTCAAACAAAATCATATTTCGTTTCTTTTTAACGAAATAAATGTGGTTTAATCCACATAATTTACTGTGTTAATTGTTTACTGTAGTATTGTGCACATTACTTTTCGCTGCTTGTTGCACCTGGTTAGAAGTTAAACTGCATTTGGTTGTCTCAGTAGGCCTACCTGCAATATGTGCAATAACAATAAAGTTGAATCTAATCTTGAGCAGGAACAAATGTATTTAGGCTACATAGTACATATCTGACATAAACGATTAAACACATTTGTGCATTCTTTAAACCAGGTCAAGCCGAGTCCGGAGGTGGCGGCACATTAAAGTGTGCACCTGATTGTTTAACTTGAAGGTGCCTGATGACATTTAATCATTCAAACAAAATCATATTTCGTTTATTTTTAACGAAATAAATGTGGTTTAATCCACATAATTTAGGCCTACTGTGTTAATTGTTTACTGTAGTATTGTTTAACTTGAAGGTGCCTGATGCAGAGTCCTGCACGGGTCTGATTTTCAAGACCCGCTCCCGCCCCGCGACGTGCAATACCGAACCCGCCCGCTACCCGCACATGTTGCCAATTAGTTCCGCAACCCGACCCGACCCGTCGGCACAAGATCCGCAACCCGACCCGAACCCGCATAGCCTAGCCTATATATAAGTAGTGAAAACGTGCAATTATTAACACATGCAGTGGCATATTTGTCTCAAAAAGCGTGGGATGTTGGTTATTTTCTCCATCTAGGATGACACCAAAAGCCTCCCAGACGTTGGATTTCGCTCTTGAGGAAGTGTTATTGAAAATGCTGTATTCTCCACTAGAGAGCTTCACCTCAGCCATTTCGAATGTGGCGCGCACAGCAGCAGATTGATGCGCTGCAGAGGTTATGATTATGCACGGTCCCGCGGGGGAGAAGTCTGAGGATTTAAACATTAAACTAAATTATTATTATTTTAATATATTTATTATGCAATACCCGCGACCCGACCCGCATCATCTTTGTTTTACCCAGAACCGAACCCGGAAAAAAGCGTTTGAAAAAATACCACCCGTGAATCACCTTTTTTGCGGGTCACCCGATGCAGGACTCTGGCCTGATGTGAACATTTCCAGAAGAACTCTAGCTTGAATGGCCTTTGTATGTATACAGTAGGCCTACAGTATAGGCCAACCATGTACACCTTCCTTTTTTCCCGTCCAAAGTTTGAATTGGATAAAGGTAATGGTTATCGATGGTGCTTTTATAGCCCAAAGGGGTACAGTATGAATACACTAGATATATACAGCAGCCCAGCCTGTGAGCAGTATGAACACCAATGAGCGCTCAGCTCGAGATACCAGCGAGTCGAGAGAGAGAATGATATCTGCATTTTCTCTTTTGGTTTGATTAGGACACATCCTGGGGATTGTGTTTACAAACATTGACCAGACCGTTCACCAGCCCCCACCCCCCATGTCGCCTATGCTGTCCTGTGTTGCGAACTCTTTGTTTAAAACGAATTGGCCATCGGAATGTGTGGAGGAATTCTCCCAAGGGTCACATTCCACAGCTCCCCCCCCCCCCCCCCACTCCTGTGATCTCCCATCCCCAGTCTGTAGGTTTTTGTTTGGATATTATATATTATATTTACAGCCCTTAAGATACACTTTTGTGTTTAACAGCTGACCACCATGACATACTTCGTTTTAGTAGATTTCGCATGAGAGCAAAATATATAAATATGAGCATTAAATTATATGAATATGAGAACAAAATGCATGAATGTGTGAGTGACAATATATGAATGTGTGCATTGAAATATGATAATATGAGAGCAACATGTATGAATGTGTGATTGTAAATATATACGTGTGTGAGAGTGAAAATGTATGTATGTAAAAGGAGAATATATGTGTGTAAGAGTGAAAATGTATGTATGTAAAAGGAGAATATATGTGTGTAAGAGTGAAAATGTATGTATGTAAAAGGAGAATATATGTGTGTAAGAGTGAAAATATGCTGCATTTTGAATGTCCGATAGTCCACCATTTCCACCGGAAATATCAAACATTTAATAAAAGTGAAAAACAATGAACAAGACTTAACGTATTCATCATAATAAATTGTATTTATTTCGTTTGGATGTAGGTGATCTTCTACTATATGAACATTTTGGACCCAAAATCACAAAAAAAACGTAAAAACAGATTTTGAAAATGATATTATTTTTCATATAGGTAACACAAACATACACAACGAAACCATTTAAAAGCTGGAAATATATACATGGGATGTCACTATGATAATGTGAAAGTTTGATTGAGGTAGCATGGGATTTCATTCTGATAAGGCAAAAGTGTTATTATAAATAGAATACAAATATATATATATATACACATTATGTACAAAAATCAGTTTTTTCTGTCTTTATCTGTGCCACGCTTCAAAGCGGTTTCTGTCAATTACGACACAGAGGGCAACATCACAGGTTCCTCCTCCTCCATGTCAAAGAACAAGCTTAAAGCTTGACTCACATTCAGAGTTCTCTTCATCATAGTTGAATCTTCAAAACTCTAAATCTATCTAACTATATCTAAATTCTCAATGTTTGTCACTTTACTTCAATCACAGTCTCCCGCCGCCTCTCTTTGTCTCTCGCTGCCTGTCTTCGTATATCTTTGTCTCTCTCCATTTCCCGCCGTCTCTCTTCGGTTCCCGCCGTCCCTCTTCGTCTCTTTTCGTCTCGTTTCGTATCACTCCGTTTACCTGATTACCTCACCCCCTCCCTGGTAAATACATCCTGTTGAGCAGAATCTACAATTAAAATATGTGCTTCCATTATTCATACTTCTGAAATATATCTGTATTAACTTTATATCATCGTATGTCCGTGTTTATTGGATATTTTTGCATGAAACAAAGACTAGCATATAGTTTCAAGCCAGTACTTTCGATAGAAATACATATACATCCTGTTGAGCAGGATCTACAGTTTCCAGTATTTTCCGTTTCGTAAAATGATCAAATACGGTGAAGATATTAAAATATGTGCTTCCATTATTCATACTTCTGAAATATATCTGTATTAACTTTATATCATTGTATGTCCGTGTTTATTGGGTCTTTTTGCATGAAACAAAGACTGGCATATAGTTTCAAGCCAGTACTTTCGACAGAAATACACATATACATCCTGTTGAGCAGGATGTACAGTTTCCAGTATTTTCCATTTCGTAAAATGATCAAATACGGCGAAGACATTTTTCATACTTTTGAAATGTATTAACTTTATATCATCGTATCTCCGTGTTTACTGGGTCTTTTTGCATGAAACAAAGACTGGGATATAGTTTTAAGCCAGTACTTGTGACAGAAACACACGGCAATGTTGTCCGGACTGTTGTTTTTATGCGGCACCGGCTTGAACAGGTCATGTGATCTGATCACGCCGGCGTGACGGTCGACTCCAAAGGGTTAATATTAAATACATATAAGTATTTTTACAACTTGTATTTAGAAATACTCTGTTGTAATTATTGATGCATACATGTGTTCATCCATTCAATGTGGCATCTGCTATAATAGTAATAGTTGATTTACTTCAATCTACTGTACTGTGTAAAAACACCCCAACAATATTACAAGAAATATACTGCATAAAGCAAACTATATACTTTATTTGATCTAAAATATTGATGTTTCTACAACACCCAGTTGTCTTTGTGTATTTTGTGAATGAAGCGCCATCTCATGGTTAAATCCTGTAATTGAACAAATGGGGAAATTGGGCAACGCCCTCTAGCAATTTGGCAACACCCCCAGCCACTGGCATCCGCTGGGCTTTTGACTGGGACACACCCATTTGAGTCTGATCTGGAGTGCTACATCTGTATAAGACATGAAAAAGTGGATTTTGCATAATAGGTGACCTTTAAGGAACTCGGAAAAATGATAAGCATTGAAAGTAATATTAATCTGCTGGCAAAGTCCAGCTGAAGGATTTTACTAAAAAATATATTTTTCCAGAAGCTGATAAAAAAAAAGGTGCATCATCCACATGGCCATTGCACACATTGCTTTAATTGTTACACAATTAAAGCAATGTGTGCAATGGCCATGTGGATGATGCACCTTTTTTTTTTTTACAATATCGGACCGACAGTCGCACATATAGGCTATAATGTCCGAATAGAGAATCTACCTACACCTGAAGAATGCTTATTGTACATTTATCCATGTTGAGAGTGAATGACACACAGCACAGGCACAATCTCGCAGCGGGGAGCACTGACGCTGATAGTGGATCAATAAGTAGGTGGACAGTGCGTGGTGCTGAAATAGCCAACATGCGGTTTGTGGTTTGAAAAAAATAACACCAGCTCACTAAGTCATTCAAACCTAATGTTTAATTACGTGAACAGTAACAAAGTTCAGTCAAAACATTGACAACAAAATCGGAGAAGCCGCTTGATCATGGAGGGCGAGGGGTGGTGGTGCATATGCTGTTTGTTTTGAAAGAAAAGTTTTGACTCATCGGACATCTATGAGAGACAATCCCTAATGTCCGAGTGCAAGTGAATGCAGCACAAGACCTTGTAACCCCCCCCCCGACCCTGGCGCGAGCATGGCAATGTGATTGTCATTTGAACGGGACGGCGCAAAACGAGAAGCATTCGGTCTACAATGACAGAGAAGAGACTGTCAAGTTTGGTTGTACTCAGCATTGATTCAAAATGCACTAAAGCTTTGGATCTTAATAAGCTAGGAGCAGTGGCGGGCTGGGCATCTGTAGTAATCAGCAGCGAACCGCTTCAACTGTGTATTTCGGTTTATTCGTGGCATTCATTTTGTTATTCTACAGTATTGTTGTTTTATAGTTATTTGTTAATGTATACAACCCAATTTGTGTTCTTTGAAATTGAAAAGGATATTGCATTGTGTTTGTTACTTTCGTTGCAGTTGTATATGTCTTAAGTGTAATACTAATTTGGCTTGGCTTTCTATTTTGTATGGACATGCTTTAATTTTAAAGGAGTGTTAGCGCTGTTGACAGGAAGTTGTTGTTGCTATGGAAACAACGTGACGGAGATTAACGGAGAAAAGTAATATCTACATATAAAGACGGAGAAAGTAAACGATAAAGTGTATGGTTAAGTGTTAGCACCCCCCGAAGAGGCACAAGCTCTTACATTGATATTGGAGACTTCAATAAATTCAATAAAAAACGAATATCCGAATAACAAAATTGAAACCCTTATAGCAGTGGTTCCCAACCTGGGGGGCGCGACCCCCTTGGGGGGTCGCCAAAGATCGCAGGGGGGGCGCCAGGCCTCAGATGATTTGAGGTCTAATATCATATTTAGAATAAAAAAAATGTACATATCATTTTTTTTTACATATCATTTTTTTTACATATTGTAATGCAATACATGATTGTCGCTAAAAGCCTTGTCTCCACATTACAATAAAATATAGAAATTAATTGATTAATTAAAATTAAAATTAAAAAAATTCATCTGATACTCCTCCGATTCGCGCCAACATTGACGTTACTGTGTCAGCTTTCATAATAATAACAGTTTGCTGCGCTTGCTAGCTAGCGACCGACTTCATAAGGTGAATATTTTTGTCTAAAAATGTCTGAAAAACGTAAAGGAGATGACAGCTCATCTGCAATCAAAAAGAAAATGAGGACCTACCTAGAGAGCTATCTTAACTTCGGTTTCATGGAGGGAACGGACAAAACCCGCCCAGAGTGTGTGATATGCAGAGAGAAGCTAGCCAACGAAAGCATGAAATGAAACCCAGAAAAATGAAGAGACACCAACAGACCATCCATGTTGCCATCAAAACAAAAGCACGCAACACACTGGACGTTCACAACGACTTTAGACTGGCTGTCACTCACATTACACCGGACATTCCATCCCTGGCTGCGGGCGTGCAAGCCCAAGGTTCACATTAATGAACCTACTTGAACCTCGTCTTCTCTCTGCTACCTGTTCCATGGCAGACAAGCATTTGATTTACCTGCTTAATATGCCAGTTTTTCATTTTTGTTTTATACAGGCCTATGCCACCATATTACCATTTTTTTATTAGACATAGTCTATTCTTTTGAAGTGTCCTGTTCTTCGACATTTGAAATAAATATGATGCATACATTTGCAAGTAAGTAGCTAATAAAAGCATACAAAGACAGAAGTGTATCATTTTTTCTTTAATAGAAATGTTTCTTCTGCGCGTAAAGTGTTTCAGTTGGATTATTTGTCACAGTTGCTCCGATCAAATCGGTCTCCTCCATTTTGTAGATTATTTACGACTTTTGAATCCTCATAAACACATCGCCAAAATCCGGGTTACTTTGAGCATGTGTTTTAAACAGTTGAATCCCTTTGTGAATTGTTTCCACTTGCGCCGTCCTTTAATTTCTTCATACAGCAGGAATCCAGATGAATGAATCCTGAGTCCAATAACCATCAAAGTCTCTCCAATAGTGCTCCTTGATTACGCTTTCATCTCCTTTAACAACACACATCATTCATCCAGTTTGTGACAGCAGTTGTAGCATTTTTGAGACTTTTAAACTTTAATTACCGCTGTTGCCGTGTGTGTGTGTGTGTGTGTGTGTGTGTGTGTGTGTGTGTGTGTGTGTGTGTGTGTGCGTGTGTGTGTGTGTGTGTGTGTGTGTATGCGTGCGTGTGTGTGTGGCTCCTGCATATTAGTCAGGTCAACAGGAAGGCATTACATATTCATGAAATTACCAAATTATGAAAATGGAACATGAGTCAATACCGGGATGAAAGACAGCCAGTCTTCCATGGCTTCAAAGCTCTCATCTGAAACTAGTTATAATCTGAACGCATGGCGGGGCTCTGTGTGAGCGTGTGTGTGTGTGTGTGTGTGTGTGTGTGTGTGTGTGTGTGTGTGTGTGTGTGTGTGTGTGTGTGTGTGTTTCACACTGGATGTGAGAAAAGAGGGCAGACAGAGAGAGAGAGATAAGGGCTGACCTTCAGTGAATCACGTCCCTCTCTGGACAGACTTGTAGAGAAGCATCATGTTTGGCAACGGTTGTTACAGAGGGAAAAAAAAAAGAAGACAGAAAAGAAGTGCAGGAAAAAGAAGGCAGAGACCTGGAGTGTTATGCACAGAGTAGAGGCACGAAACAATAGGAACGGAGTTAAAGGAAGATAATAGTAAAGGAAACAGAAATGCATTACATGAGGAGATAAAGTAAGAATAGGATATTTTGGCTGGGTGGGGGCTCAACTATCTAAGAACATCCCCGGAATTGGCAACACTAAGGGTTGGCACACTCTCCAGTGAGGGCCCTCAAAATGTGTGTATAAAGTTCTGCATAGTGAATCAACATGAAAGTTCAGCAAATAAGCATCATAATAGCTTTTTGGCCCCAAAAACAGAAATGATTTAGTCATTAAAAGCGGCCTTCATTACCATATATCAGCCAGCAACTCAACCAGCACTATCGCAAACTACAGAACTAACCACTTCCCTTTGTGGTGGTTATTTAGGCTTTTTTTTCAGATTTGTTTTCAGTGAAAAGTTTTGGAGATTTTTGTCTGGAGCTCCTTAGAGAATAGACAGTGATCTTTGACAGAATGACAGCTGTAGACAGACAGACGACATAATAATGGGATTGCCATAGAAATGAGTAGAGGATATTTTCTATGAAGTGAAACGTCTCGCACAATAAGCAAATATATGTGACAAAGAATGACAATAATAGCTGAACAGGAGTAGTGGTGATGGTTTGTGTGTTTATGAATACGTATTGACTTGTACCTCTATGTATGTATTTGTGAGTTTACAGCCAGCAAGGTCAAACAAACATTTTCTGAGGTCTCATAGTGAATACATTTTCAAAGACATTTCAGATACAAAGCAAAGTCACTGCTTTTAAAGATCTTGAGAGGTTCCTGAAAACGTCCTCTTCTAAAAATCAGGCTGCTGGCTTTTGTTGGTCAATTCGCTAAGTTTACTTTAGATTTGTAAAGGTCAAAGTATAAATATATCTGGAAACATTGCACATAAGATGAATCATGCCAGCCAGGTACAGAGTCGTCAATAAGTTATGAAAGATTTGGGGTTTTTTCAACAGATGTATTTCCACTGTGACAGAGTTTTCATATAAACAGGTATTTCACATTTCTCTGCAGTTTAGTTTTACCCATGGGTAAAACTAAATACTAAATACCTGAATTTAACTTCTGTCAGACAGCCATATGCCATACATTTTTGCATACATTCACAGTAAATATTTATTCAGTATGATAGCTGTCTAACAGAAGTTAAATCCATTTCTCACTTATTCTGACAATGTACTTAACCCCAAATAAAAGAACCCAATAAAAAGAGTTGTTAAATAATAGTGAAGGCACGTTGTAATAACAATAACTCATCTCTCTCGAGTTTTATTTTTGAGCTTTGCTAAAAGCCACTGTGTCAAGTGTCCATCTTGGGTTGCCGTCCGGAGTTGTCCAATATGGCGGACCATCTCGCACATGCGCAGTACCGATCGGGCAGGGGGACGGATCGGGTAGTGACAACTGCGTTCGTTGACCGCTTGCGTCACTTCCGCCGAGAGGCTGTCCCAATTTAAAAAAAATACAAGAACGTAACGGCCCATCCACACGTAGTGGCGCATTCGATTACTGTTTGGGCTGTCTGCCGTGGGCTGCATTCCACTCCAAATAGCCGGGCGGCCCCAGAATCCAAACGCCAGCTGTTTTATGGATTCTTATTTAATTTCCAAGAATATCTCAGTACTGGGTTATTTCCAATTTCAAAATAAACATATGTATTAAACAAATATAAATAAGAAGTAAGTATATTATAGTATATTCAAGAATGAAAAAATATAAAAAAACATGATTTTAACACTGCCATGTTGTAATTTTAACTGTATTGTATTGTTTTATGTATTACAGTTTGTCTGTGTTCAAACCACAGTAATTGTTAAGATCTGTCTGTGTTGGTGTTTTGTCTTGTCTAGATCTGTCTGTGGTTTTCTGTCTGCGTTGTGTTTTGTCTTGTTTAGATCTGTCTGTGGTTCCCTGTCGTTAGTTTCCCTGGTGTGTCTGATTACCCGATTGTGTTCACCTGTGGCCCCTGTGTTTTCTCCTCCCTCCTCACCTGTGTCTTGTTTGTGTGATTAGTCTTGTGTGTATTTAAGTTCTGGTTTTTCTGTCTGTCTTTGTCGGTTCGTCTTGTGTGTTGACGTGGTCTTTGGTGAGTGTCCTGTTCTGTCTTTGTGTATATATAGCCTTGGAATAAAGGAATTCTGTTTACTCTGGTCTGCATTTGGGTCCTGCTTCCTGCACACCGTAACAGTAATCTGTAAATTATACAATGAAATATCATTATTTTAACATATCCTTAATGTGAATTTAACAGTTTTGTTTGGTTCAGTACGTTACAAAATATTTCTGTAAATTAAACACTGCTTCATTGTTTCTCTATTTACAGTTTTTTGATGTCGTGATTTTACAGCTTTTCCCTGTTCATTTCACGGACTTTTTTTACAGTGTAGTTCAGAATGAAGGTGTTTCTGTCATTCAGCAGTGAATACCACCCCATAGAGTCACCTCGCTGCACAGTCTATGGTTATAAATCAAACGTGACGCTCTTTAAATAGGGAAATTAATTATTTACACTTCAAGCCAAAATACCTTGAAAAGGAAGGAAAAAATACTGACACATAATAAGTCATTTCTAGGCCTGAGAGGCTGGCCACTCTATTACCATAGTCTAGATTTATAATGCTCTCATAAGCGTGGAGCCGGTGATGGAGAGACTTTGATCAGGAAGTACTCTGCTCGCTCCTTTATTGCACCTGCTGTCAGACCCACTGACTGAGGGGATGTTGCCAGTGTACGCTGCAGGCATAACGGCATTACCTCATCTCTTGAACAGGAAGTGTTGCAAATATACAAGACATTTTTTGCAACATCCCAAGGCTCAGATGTTTAACAACATTTAAAGCTGGCAAAAAAACATGTTACCTAGCAACAACGGGGAGAGAGAAAAAACTGAAGAAAGTATATCAGTGACTAAACCACTTCCATCAAAAGGTGTTGACGATGTGTGAGCACTGTGTCTCTTTAGAAATAGAAACCAGATACAGTGGGGCAAAAAAGTATTTAGTCAGCCACCAATTGTGCAAGTTCTCCCACTTAAAAAGATGAGAGGCCTGTAATTCTCATCCTAGGTATACCTCAACTACGAGAGACAAAATGAGAAAAAAAAAATCGAGAAAATCACATTGTCTGATTTTTAACGAATTTATTTGCAAATTATGGTGGAAAATAAGTATTTGGTCAATAACAAAAGTTCATCTCAATACCTTGTTATATACCCTTTGTTGGCAATGACAGAGGTCAAATGTTTTCTGTAAGTCTTCACAAGGTTTTCACACACTGTTGCTGGTATTTTGGCCCATTCCTCCATGCAGATCTCCTCTAGAGCAGTGATGTTTTGGGGCTGTCGCTGGGCAACACGGACTTTCAACTCCCTCCAAAGATTTTCGATGGGGTTGAGATCTGGAGACTGGCTAGGCCACTCCAGGACCTTGAAATGCGTCTTACGAAGCCACTCCTTCGTTGCCTGGGCGGTGTGTTTGGGATCATTGTCATGCTGAAAGACCCAGCCTCACGATACATGGCCCCATTCATTCTTTCCTTTACACGGATCAGTCGTCCTGGTCCCTTTGCAGAAAAACAGCCTCAAAGCATGATGTTTCCACCCCCATGTTTCACAGTAGGTATGGTGTTCTTTGGATGCAACTCAGCATTCTTTCTCCTCCAAACACATCTAGTTGAGTTTTTACCAAAAAGTTCTATTTTGGTTTCATCTGACCATATGACATTCTCCCAATCCTCTTCTGGATCATCTAAATGCTCTCTAGCAAACTTCAGACATGTACTGGCTTAAGCAGGGGGACACGTCTGGCACTGTAGGCTTTGAGTCCCTGGCGGCGTAGTGTGTTACTGATGGTAGCCTTTGTTACTTTGGTCCCAGCTCTCTGCAGGTCATTGACTAGGTCCCCCTGTGTGGTTCTGGGATTTTTGCTCACCGTTCTTGTGATCATTTTGACCCCACGGGGTGCCCTCTATCAAATCAAAAAACATACGCAAGGGCAGAACATCGGGGGGGATCTTGGTGTGGTATAAAGGAGATCTTTGCCGTCAGATCTCAGTAGTAAAACAAGGTAAATCCCACATTTGGCAAAGGTTAGATCAAACCCTGGGCATAACTGACAGGAATCTATACGTGTGTGCTATTTATATTCCCCCAGTAGATTCTCCTTATTTTGAAGAAGACATTTTTGAAACTCTCCATTCAGATATCGCCTATTTTCAGGCCCAGGGAAATGTGCTTCTAACTGGAGATCTGAACGGACGAACAGGAATTGAACCTGATGTCATAGACCCACAGGGCAGCCACCATGTATTTGGTGAACCCCCCCTGTTTACCACACCAACCGTCAGCCATCGGAACAGCCTTGACTCTGAAATCAATCAGAATGGTAAAGAGATAGTGCATCTCTGTCGGGCCTTAGGCCTGTACATAGTGAACGGGAGGTTCAGAGGGGACTCTTTAGGGAGATTCACATACTCCTCAGCTCTAGGGTCTAGTGTAGTAGACTATGCAATCACTGACATGGACCCCTCCACTATCAGTGCATTCACTGTCAGACAGCAATCCCCCTTTTCAGACCACAACCAAATCAATGTGTTCTTTAAACTCTCAGGTCCAATGAGTGACACAACAAGGGAACCCAGTAAGCTGTACACATTACATCCTACTTACAGATGGGCCCCAGACAGTGGAGACAAATTCACCATGGCCTTGAACTCACCTGATCTGATAAATGACATGTCACTATTTGACCAAAATCAATATGGTCCTACCAAAGATGGTGTAAACATGGCCATTGATTATATCAATATGATATTTCACAAGGCAGCTATTAAAGCTGACCTTATAAAGCAAAAACGGAAGCCTGTTAAAAGGCAAAACGCTGACAAATGGTTTGACCAAGAATGCAAGACCATCAGAAAAGACCTGAGAAAAATAGCAAATGAAAAACATCGGCAACCAAACAACCCAGCCTTACGCATTAGATACAATGACGTCTTAAACAAATATAAATGTACAATAAGGAACAAAAAACAAAATTATACCCACATGAAACTTGAGGATATTGAGAAAGCCATTGATCAAAATCAATTCTGGGATCTGTGGAACAACTTCAACACAAAACAACCACAAGCATTACCCATCCAAAACGGTGACATCTGGAGAGAACATTTTGAAAGTTTGTACAAAGACATACCAATAAATCTAATAAATTCAAATCAGTGTATTACAAAAGAGAAACTCCAAACATTAGAAGAAACTATTAAAGACAACCAAAACCCTCTTGATTTCCCAATGACTTGGGAATAATTGACCACACAGACACAATCTCTCCGGCCAAGGAAAGCTTGTGGCCCAGACAACATTAAAAACGAAATGCTCCGATGCAGCACCCCAGAGATGCAGGGTACAGTGTTAAAGCTGTTCAATATCGTATTGCAGTCAGGATGTTTTCCTGACATCTGGTGCAAAGGGCTCATTTCCCCCATTCATAAGAGTGGAGACAAATCAGACCCTAATAACTACCGTGGCATCTGTGTCAGCAGCTGTCTGGGGAAATTATTCTGTAGCATTCTAAATAAAAGAATACAAGATTTCCTTAACCAACAATCCATCTTGAGTAAAAATCAAATTGGCTTCCTTCCAAAACACCGCACCACCGACCATGTGTATACCCTTCACACTTTAGTTAACAAACATGTACACCAAACACAACATGGTAAAATATTCACTTGTTTCATTGATTTCAAAAAAGCTTTCGACTCTATTTGGCACGAAGGGCTCTATTATAGACTTCTACATTGTGGTATAGGGGGCAAAATGTACGATCTGGTTAAATCAATGTATTTAGAGAATAAATGTGCTGTTAAAATTGGAGACAAACAAACTGAATTCTTCACCCAGAGAAGAGGCGTTCGTCAGGGTTGCAATTTAAGTCCCACTTTATTTAATATATATATATATGAACTTGCTGTTCAGTTGGATCACTGTGCTGCTCCTGGCCTCTCCCTCCTAGATAGAGAGGTGAAGTGTCTGCTTTATGCTGATGACCTTGTTCTGCTGTCTCCTACTGAACAAGGACTCCAACAGCAGCTGGACATAGTAGACCAGTACTGTAAGGACTGGGCCCTGGCAGTCAATATGAAGAAAACTAATGTCATGGTTTTCCAAAAACGCCCCAGATGTCAGGAGAACAAATACCAGTTTACCATAAACAATCATATCATCGAACATAGTATGAGTTACACCTACCTCGGTTTAACCATAACAGCATCGGGAAGTTTCAACATGGCAGTGAATGCACTCAAAGAAAAAGCCAGAAGAGCTCTAAATGCAATTAAGAGAACATTTTATAATGTCCAAATTCCAGTTAAAATCTGGCTCAAAATCTTTGATAGTGTGATCCAGCCCATTGCGCTGTACGGTAGTGAAGTATGGGGTCCACTCAGTCACCAGAGCTATGCCCGCTGGGACAAACATCCAACAGAGTCTTTACATGCAGAATTCTGCAGATACATTTTACATGTTCAGAGAAAAACACCAACAAATGCATGTAGAGCAGAATTAGGCAGATACCCACTGATCATCAACACTCAAAAGAGAGCACTAACATTCTTTAACCACCTTAGATCCAGCCCCCGAGACACCCTCCACTCCAAAGCCCTCCAGAGCCAAGAGCTGACCCCAGAAAAGAGTCCCCTATGGCAGCTGGCTCTGAGGCTAGCTGCCCCCTCTCAGAGCCACTCTGACCAGTCTCTCAGCAGCACTACTCTCCAAACACCAATCGCAGTCAAACGCATTATAGCACAATTAAAGACAACTATTTACAACATTGGGAAGACGAGACGAGAAGCCAAAGCAGATTAGAATGTTACCTGGCTCTAAACAGAGAGTACGAGCTTGCAGAATATCTCTCTACTGTCAGAGACAGAAAGCAGAGACAGATCCTAACCAAGTACAGGCTCAGTGACCACAGACTGGCAATCGAAACAGGAAGACTCAAAAGATCCTGGCAACCAATAGAGAACAGAATATGTGGTCACTGTACGACAGGTGAGACCGAGACAGAGATGCACTTCCTCCTGAAGTGCCAAACAACAGGAGCGTTTACTGGAACAAGTTGAACTCTGTAATCCCAGGTTTCAAGGAGGTTGATGACCTCTCAAGACTGAGAGTACTCCTAGGAGAAGGAGACAAGGCACACCTTGCTGCCCAATATGTATACACATGCCACAACCTGAGGGACAGTGAATGACACACACACACACACACACACACACACACACACACACACACACACACACACACACACACACACACACACACACACACACACACACACACACACACACACACACACACACACACACACACACACACACACGTGTTGAAATGTAATTATATCACTGTATATATATCATCAATAATATGTAAACATTTGAAATGTATGTTAATGTTGTTAATTATTTTGTATTGTGATGCTTTGGCAACATTGTTTAATTTAACTTTCATGCCAATAAAGCCCCTTTGAATTGAATTGAGAGAGAGAGAGAGAGATCTGTTTTCCAGCCTGACTCTATTTCATTTATTGTTTTGGTTGTGTGTGATTTAATTAATGTATTATAATTTAATTAATTAGTTTTTATTTATTATATATAATTTATATATGTTAATATGATTTCACATTTCATTTGCAATGTTGAATGTTCAATAAAGTTATGTTCGAAAGGATGTACTTGAGTTATTATTATATATTATCATTATGTCAGTGGTCTAAAAATGGTCTTACAACGGTGCCGACAATGTTATCGTTTATCCATAGACTGTATATATAAATGGACGTAGGGTCCGTGACGTCACCCATAGGATTCTGCAGAGTTGCCGTGAAGCCCTTAGTAGGTGGAGTCGGCCACTAGCGGCTCGACAGTGACGTCAGAGTCTAACTCCCGCCTGCTCCAAATAAGGGCAAAGAGGCGGTGCTGAGGCGGAGCCGATGCGGGACCTGCTGCCAACGAACGTGACGTTCCAGACCTAGCTCAGGCTAAGAAGCTAAGCTAACATGCTCTCAGTATTAAGCTAACAACCTATGCTAACAACACAGTCTATGCTAACAACCCAGCGTGCGGTCACTGCTCCTCGTTCCCGGCATATTCTGAAGGTAAGGTAACTTTACAAAACTTGTCCTTTTGATTTATCGTTTATCGCAATAATTTCCAGAAAAATGTATTAAAAATGTATTAATTATCGTGACAGGCCTACCCGCCAGAGAAAAAGCATTTGAGCTCCATACTGTTTCAGAGATAATCTTTGATGTGGTTAAGAACAGGATGGCGTTTTATCACAGCAGAATTGAACTTTATCTCCGGTAGAATTCTGATCAGGCATTAGCTCCGCCTCCTCTTTTTATTTATTCAAGCTAAGGACCCAAATTCCACGTTTCTCGAGAAGTCCCTCACTAAGTGCGCAGTACCTCAAGATGGGCGGGAGCTCAACATGGGCGGAGCCTCAACGCCCCTCCTTCTCAACCTTTGAGGCACGTGACGAGCTTCACAGATGACGCGTTGCATCCTGTTTCCGGGGTAGCAGTTCTGTTCTGTTAATCATAACGTCAGAGTAAAATGGAGGTAAGTAATCCCTGAATAAATTAACTATTTGTTTTTGCTGCGGTTTAAAATGTGTTGATTTTAAGTGTCACTTATTTGCTGTCAAATGTGCGCTGTCGCTACTAGGACGTGCATGATCTAGTGATGCAGAAACTAAGTACATTTAATAACTATTAATTATAACTACAAACTATAGGTTACTTACGTAACCCCAGGACTCAGAGTAATATGAAGTGAGATGTCTCACTATGGGATGCGCCTCATCGCGGAGCAAACAGAAGCATCAATCTCATTACGCCAATCCCGATTGGCTGGTGATCTTGACGTCAACGTCAGGGGAAATCACCCCCTATAAGTAGCTTGCGCCACGACGCATGCGTCATTCAAAATAAGCACCTCTTCTCGCTTCACCGTAACAAGGAGGGCCGTCTGGTGAGACATCATTCTGAATTTATATCTTTTTAGATATCTGTTCAGAACCCTCAAATCCAGTATTGGCCGGATTCCGTTCCCTCCTCGTTTGGGGACGAGGAAGTACTTGGAATAAAAACCACTCTGACTCTGCTCGGCAGGTACAACAGATATAGCTCTCTTTTCTAGAAGTGAGAGGATCTCTCTCTCTAGAATATGGGCTGACTCTCCCCGGGCTTGTGAATACAAAATGCCCGAGAAACGAGGGGGGGTGACAGCGAATTGGAGTCTGTAACCCCGTGTTACTGTCTTGAAAACCCAAGCAGATGTTGTGAGCATCTTCCACTGTGTGCTCCTTAGAGCCAGCGGAGATGTCACATCTCTTGCCCTCTGAGACTCTGTTTGTTGTGTCATGGGGCCCTCTAGTGTCTGAACACGGTGGTACCCCATTTCAACAGTCCCCACCGTTACTGCGCACGCACGTGGCGGTGGCTTCACGGACCCGTCAATAATCCGTCCTTTGAGAGATGCCGTAGCTGCTCTCGAAAGGGAAAGGATTGACGGGTGTTTTGTGCGGACTTGAGGATGGCGTTGAGGCATCTCTCGAGGCAGCGGGAACACAATTCGAGCCGGAGAAGGAACTTCCAGCTCTGTCACAGAGGGGAGAAGGAGGGGCTGTCATGCCGCTCGCTTCTTCCTCCTTGATTGCTGGCCGAAATTCTGGGTTGTCTGCGCCTGGGCTGCAGCCGGAACCGGAGATTTTCTAGACCAACTCGCCCTCGTCTCCTGCCTGGGCTGGGGACTCGGGGAGGGCTGCGACCTCTGCTGATCTGGTACTCTAGATCCAGCAGGGTTCGGAGCAGCTTGGGCGAAGGGTCGCTGTTGCGGAGGCAGCGGCTGGACCCTTCGAGGGAGACAGAGGTGGAGGGCCTCGTCTTCCTTCTTTTTCGACTCGCACCTCCTCTGCATGGAAGCGAGAGCGGAGCCGAAAATTCCCTCGGCATATCCAGCACATCTTCTTTTTCCCGGTCCGGGAGGTTGGTGAGGTTGAGCCATCTAGCTCTTTCCTGCACCACCATGATCCCCATCACTTTGCCCGTGGCCTGGACGGTGCAGCGTTGGACACGGAGACAAATGTCTGTGACCGCGGCTATCTCGTCCAGAGTGGCCGGTCCGGAATCGCTCGACAGATCCTCACAGAGCTCCGCTTGGTACGCGGTTAGCATCGAGGAAACGTTCAGAGCTCTGGCGGACAATGCTGCAGCTTTGTAGGCCCGTTCCGTCATGGTCGACTGGAATCGGTCTATTTTTGCTGGCAGTGTGGGGTTCCTGCTCGGTGACGGGCCCATCCTCGGTAGGAGGTGGGCTGCCACCAGCGGTTCCATAGGCGGTATGTGGAGCAGGCCGAGCCTCTCCATACCGTCACAGTCAAGGGAGGAGGCACCCTGGATTGGGGCCTTGTTGCTAAAGGGCCGGTCTCTCCACGAGACCGACACCTCATCCAACATCTCTGGGAAGACCGGGAGGAGTTGCCTCTTTGTCCTCGTTGTTTGGAAAAACAGTTTTCCCTCGTAACGGGACCTGGAGGTCTCCTTGGCCACTTCAGGCCATGGGATGTCTAGTCTGGCCGCAGCACGTTGACACACGGCTTGTAGGTCCATACTGAGACAGGGCGAAGCTGGTGTGCTATCGCCCGAGAGAGCAGCCATCGCTCCAGGCTTTGCAGCCTGAGCTGGTGACATGAAGACGTCGTCTTCTTGCTCGTCCGAATCAGACAGGAGGAACTCAGAGGCATCCTCTTCGTCCTCCATGTAATTTAATTCCAGGACATCCTCCGCGGGTGAAACCATGGTGAGGTCCAGTCGGGAGCCCCAGCTTGGTATAGCGTGGGGTCCCGTTCCCGCGTCCTTTGCCGCCACCGGGACCCGGCCTGATATGGCGTGGTAAAACGGTTCCGCGGCTGCCGCGGTTGATGAGCCCCAGGCCGTGAAGGCGAGGGACTCAGTCTCTGCGGCGGACGCCCCCGTGTCTTGGTTGCCAGCCGGCCAACCAGTGGACATGAGGGGATCCTGTCCCGATAGGCTAGCTTGCCGTGCTAACCATCGGCGAAGGCTCTTTATGGTGAGGTGGGCACAATGCCCGCACGAGCCGGGGTCGTCGATAGCCTCCTGGGCGTGTTCCAGCCAGAGGCAGGACGAGCAGACCTGGTGTGAGTCTGTGCCTGCTATCTTCAACCCGCAGTCGCAGAACCGAGCCTTCGAGTCCCTGACTCCTCTGGTGTGAGGGAGAGAGGCGTCCATGGAGAGGACCCGCTCTTAACAGGTATGTCGAAACAAAGTGTCCCAAACTGTCCTTTATCCGGAGAAAAAAGGTAGTGTGGGTCCTTTCCTCTCAAAGAATATTACCTGGTGTGACAATATTCTTTAAATCCTTTTATCCTCCGGGGAAGAAAAAAGAATAAAAAACCTCCTCGCTACCGTGGTGTCGGCAGTGAGGGAAAAAAAGCACAAGCTAGCAACTGGTGTGTTGCTAACTTGCAAGTCAAAATCTTACCTTACTTCCAGAGGAAGAATTCGGCGAGGTTGACTATGGTACTTCTTCTGAGAGAGAATAGGGTAGCCGGCTAACGCCCGTCGACCGAAAATTAGCTTTGGGTTCAGTCTGTGGACTGTTAACCTAGCCCGGCTACCGTTCGAGATGTGCTCTGAAGCGAGAAGAGGTGTTTGAATGACGCATGCGTCGTGGCGCAAGCTACTTATAGGGGGTGATTTCCCCTGACGTTGACGTCAAGATCACCAGCCAATCGGGATTGGCGTAATGAGATTGATGCTTCTGTTTGCTCCGCGATGAGGCGCATCCCATAGTGAGACATCGAACGGAGTGTTATGAATGAGAACTACATTTGTGTTGCTTCAAAATAGTAGGATTGCTGTATAAGCAAAGTCCTGAAAACTTTAGGAAAGTTTTAATATTATTTTTGCACTACTTGAGAAATATTAATAACTATACTAACCTATATTTCAATTCGATTTTTACAAAATAAATGTATATGCAGCTTATTTTATTCCTGCCTATTGCCTAACTATTTTGTTTGTGTTTATTTTCTTTGACCAGAAACACATCACACACTGATGAACGGGATGTTCTCAGAAGGATAGAGCTTGTGCCAGAGCTGGCGGGGCGCATAAACAGTCAATGTGCGGAACAACTGTTCTCAGGAATGAGGAAAAACAATTACTTTTTGAACATAACAACACCCTTAACACACATATTTCTGCAAATAAATATACTACACCACTACAATGTAACAACAAACAACAAAGCTAAAGAGCAATACAGATCATCTGAAAAGTATCATCCCAGCAGTTATGGAAATACAGCTTGATGTCAATGGGAGGATATCATTAGGTGAAGCATTTCTTAGAATCATTATGTTCTTGTTCTTTTATGTGGTTATCTGGAGAACTAATATTATTTAATTTCAACAGCTCCTCCTTCACAAGTTGGGATGGCCACTGCATTTTCAGATCACCACAGAGATGGTCAGGAGCAACAGGAGTGTAAGTTATCTGCTTGATATTGACAACTTTTATTCATACAAGTTGTACTGTATAAAGACATACATTTTGTGTTGTTAATTTGTTATCAAGTGAATGATGCCAAGGACCAGGGAGACTTTACACCAATGTATACTTGTAAAAGCGCCTCGATGACCTCGAGGCGTGAAGATGGACGGTGTGGCGCAGTGCGCTGTGCAATGATCATCAGATCAAGGGGTGAAACCCGCCGCTGCTGCGTCTGTAAAGCCGGTGGGTCCTTGGGCAAGACCCTTCACCTGAACTTGCTCCTGTGGGTATTGTCCACAGTATCTGACCATTGCATGTATGATGTGCAATGTGTGTATATGTAAAGCGCTTTGAGTCATTGATAATGCGCTATAATAAATGTAAGGAATTATTATTATTATTATTTACTAGTATCAACACAGTTATGGCAAGCAAAGGTTGCTGGGGACAGGAGCTTCAGGAGGTTCAGAACAAACAAGTAAAGTGAACTAGTCAGCAGTTCAAAATATTGTATGTATGCTAAATATTACTTAAAATGCCGGCTTCCTTTAGCTGGCACAGGTTCTGGACAAGACCCAAAGTCCAAACACACATCTAGCCTTTGTGAGCAAGATGGCTCTCACGCGGTCAGATTTTTGGAGTTTGGGTTTGGCTAATGACATGGATGGGATGGTAATCAGAGTGATCACGCTCTTTGTTTCTTGTACTCTTTCTAACTGATTTTGTATTAATTGTTGTCATGTTTCATGTACTCTGTATTTTACTGACTGTGTGTTTGTATTCTGCCAGATCCTGAACAGCTGTCTTACAGTTATTGAGAAGGTATTGAAGCTGTTCTAAAATATGTAAATATATGTATAAAACATACTATATTATATCAAACAATTATAAGATATTACATTATGAAACTACATCTGTTACAGAGAGTAGATGGCGTGTTTGCTGCCAACAGCCATGTTATAGCTGCCTGGTTTCCACCATCTTCCACCATCAATCCGATGCAACACCTGCCGGTATTTTGATCATGATTATCCATGTTGCTGCTCCATATTCTTGTACCAACTCATTACTGAAGTCACATCAACACAACAGTTTTTTTGCTTTTCCAGGAAAATGCAGCAAATCTCCAACGGCTTCCAGTGTGGGAACCTGGTCACTCTGTGTAAGTACATGTACATGCAGTTCAGTCTTTGCTGTTGTTTGTTTACTGTACAATGCAGTTTGCCATGCTGCAAATAGTGTTTCTATCTTTAAATTCAACGCTTCATTTAGTTGTATACAGATCCTACAACTTTATAATATAACGTTTGTATGTCAAAGTATACCTGTTGATATTGGAACATGTGATATTAACAGATACTGAGGCCACAAGCTAGGGAGATTTTCTAGATCCCCTCCGTGGCACTGGCTGGAGAGATGATAGTCGCACCAAACCATTCAGGTTTTTTGGCGCACAGTTACATCACATCCGGACAGTGGTAGTTCTGTTTTAGACCACTTGTCTATCTTTTTTGAATCTATGGCTCTGTTTTATTTGAACTAACATGGGATGCATTGTATTAAATAAAAGGCATTGAACAGAACCATAGATGCTACTTGACAGCGGGGCTGTTCTGTTTTACCCCTTAATGACTTTTTTTTTGGAAGTTCAAGTTTGTTCCTGTTCCAACAGTGTTAAAATATTTTCTGCATGATTTTCGAGTACTTATAAAGTTGAATTAAATTGTACTTATTCTTAACTTTCACATGCATTGTGTTCACAGAAACCTTGCTCAGATCTTGTGCCCTGGGCCTTGGGCAAGTCTTGGTGTGGATGATGTCCAGGTTAGATTTGTTACAATTATTCTACTGAAGAGTATGATGTAATTGTCATTTTTTACACTTTTCACACTACAGGGCCTACCAAGACAAGGGTTCTCGAACAACTGTGGGGTGTTTGTTTTGATGGTAAGATACTGGATATACAGTAAACATATAGTAGTCCTATTTTTCTGTTTATAATAATGTATACAAAAATGTATACTGCTTTCAGCATACTATGCACTCCATTATTGCTCATAGTTTGAGACATGCTGTGATTTTATATATCCAAAACAACATTCACGGAGGAATATTATTTGTCAATGAACACCATAGCATCACAACAACCTAACATAATATACTATTTCTTTATTTACAGTACGCATTTTACATTGTGGCAAGAGCCCAATTTGATTTCAATGAGGATTAAATAAGGGTAATAAGGGTTTCATATTTCAGTTTTTCATTGATATCACTTCTGGATACAAGACTTTTCAGGACATGTGTTGTTGACTCATCTGGTTGTGTGCTTTTTATATTCCAAGACAAACATGCAGCAAATTAGGCACTGGTGGTGCCTAGTTCTCCTCAAAAACTTTCCCATGCCGCATGTTTCTTTAATTTTACAATTTAGATTTGCATTCTTGAGACTATTTGTTACACTGTAACCTGACTATATCATTTTTAATGAATGTTTTTAATGTTTGTCTTTCATTCACTAAGGTCTGAACAAGAGAGGTCGCAAGACTGCAAGAGGCGACGGGAGGAAAAGGCAATGCAGGTAGAAGTTGTTGAATCACAAATGATAAAGTCTTGAACCAGTTTGAGTGTTAAACATTTAACCTCTCCTTGTCAAATATATTTTAGGATGAAGAGGTTGTGAGGTTCCACAAAAGAAGCAGGCCATCATTTGAGATGGGGTCATGAATGACCGCTGCTGGGGGGGAGCTGTTACAATCAGCTGTATTAGGTTCACTAATGCCTCAAAATGTATTAGTTGTCACGATCTGTCTGTGTATTATTTTGTCCTGTCTTGTCTGTTGCTTTCTGTGTTCAATAAAATTGAAAGTCCTGAATTCAAAGTGTTTCTTAAGTAAAAGAGTATAAGTATTATCAGCTAAATGTACTCGAAGTATCAAAAGTAGAAGTACATACGGAATGGCTCTGTTCACAGTATTATATTACCATTGATATTATCCTGTCAATTCTATCAATTTGTCAATACGATGGCACTTTTTTAATATATTTTTTTAAATACTGGTATGAAATAATGTGATATGATTTCATTTATATCACATGTTTTTCAGTAAAAAGTGAGTAAATATACAATATTGCCTCTGAAATTTAAATTAAATTAAAATTAAAAAGGTGTACGTAAAAAAACAAATGAAGGCCCTTTCTTGAAGTCATAATTGATGCAATTAACATGCAAATAGACATTAAAATATGCTTTGAAGGCTGTTAATGTGTTTAATTTGAGTTTTACATTTTTAAATGCCGTTGCCATGGCGACAGATCACTCGCCATCATCACAGACCTCAAGGTATCATTATATTACCGGTATCATTATATATATATATTAATAATATAAGATATAATATGTTAAAATAGTTAATACTCTGACGCTATGAACATAACAGAACATAACTACTACCCCGGAAACAGGATGCAACGCATCATCTGTGAAGCTCGTCACGTGCCTCAAAGGTTGAGAAGGAGGGGCCGTCAGTCACGTGCCTCAAAGGTTGAGAAGCAGGGGCCGTCAGTCACGTGCCTCAAAGGTTGGGAAGGAGGGGCCGTCAGTCACGTGCCTCAAAGGTTGAGAAGGAGGGGTGTTGAGGCTCCGCCCATGTTGAGCTCCCGCCCATCTTGAGGTACTGCGCACTGCAGTGAGGGGTACTACCGTTTCTCTAACGGCCCGTCCACACTACAGCTTCAAAAAAAGCTTGGAGCTGGGCGTGTGGGAATCCCGACCAACAACCAATCACATGAATCTCCCGCCCATGACACACAAGCAGCGGTTTGATTGGCTAGAGCTTGTACTGGCATATGATTTGATTGGCTGACGCTTCCACCGAAAGCTTCAGAAGCTTCAAAAGTTGAACATTGCTCAACTTTTGCAGCCTGAAACTCCAGGAAAGCTCCGCTCTGCTTCCCACAATGCAGTTAGGTGAAAAGTGATGTCACCCCATTCAAAGTGAATGGGCAGACGTGTTGGAAACCGTTTTTGAAGCTGTCGAAGCTGTAGTGTGGACGGGCTGTAACAGGGCTGCAAAAGAGGGGTATGAGCAGTATGAGGCATGGCTACAATGGGTGAACTGTTTGGTATTTTAAGCAAAGAACTTCACAGACATGTTTTGTATAGGTATGGCCCTACAATATATTTTTTCAATATAGCATAATAGGTCCACTTTAATTTTAATCAGAATCAGAACATTTTTTAAATTTTTTTTTAAATAATGGGAGACAGGGTTCGGTCCGAATTGATTAGCAGTTCGGTCGGGAGTTTGAGAAGCCCTGATATAGAGCTTTACCTAGCTTATTTGAGTTTTGCTCTGGAAGCTTATATGTGAAGAATATGAAAATCAAATGTGTTTTGGTGTTTTATAATTGTTGATAGAGGGTGTGAGTTTTTCCAAGCTTAATAATGTTGTTCATAAACGTAATATTCAACATCCTTCTTGTGTTTCGAAAGGTAGCATGCATCCCTGATTAATATGAGGTCCTGTTGCTTTTAGTGGCTTATAGATATTGTCAAAGGCCAGATTGCATTCAGTGTGTCAAATAGCTCCTCTAGCTGATTTGACACCAGTGGTTACAGAAAATTCACTATTGAAGGTAGTCGAATCCATTGGACACAAGTTTTGTTATGACATTTGACACACAACACGTCAGAAACATGCTGAACACCACCATCAAATATTAAACTCTCATAATGCCTTGGCAAGTCTCAAATGTACCAAATAATTGGAAGTCACTGCATCTTACTAAGGAATGTCTGCGTAACCTTAAATTCATCATGTTGTAAAAAGGAGGTGTGCAGTTAGAGCTCAATTTTTCTGCAGAGTTTAGCCTCTGCAGTCATTTCAAAAATGATCAGGGCCACGGCCTTCACACTTTTCTTGTGTCAATTCATATTTATTTTATTATTTTTGTATGACTTCAAAAGCTAGTTTTTCTTTAATTTAATAAATGGGCCAAGGTGGAGGTCCTGCCAATATGACGCTAAGTAATCTAATGACAACAGCATGGGTATTTGCTACAAGGCTACTCTAAGAACACAGTTGCTCTGTAGGCACACCAGGGTCTACAAGCGCCAGATTTATTCATCTATTACCTGCTCCCACCTGGAGCTCCGATCCTTTGAGACGTTCAAACATCCGGGCAGGTTTCCAGACTGGGACACAAAATATTATTCAAAAAACTTACATTCCATATGATTTCATTCATGAAGAAGCTGTCTTTTCTGTCCCTGCCACTGATTAATGCCCGAGGCTGAGGAGGTAACGTTTTTACTATATATACCGCTAGTTATCTTGTGTATTTCCCAAAGGGATCAATAAACTTTATCTTTACATATAGTAATACATAATCCATTATTTGTTATCTAATGTTGTATTATTCATCTGAATAGGAATCTTAAAGGTGACTTAAAGGTCCCCTATAATAATGTTTTTCATCAACATATAATAGGTCTCAGATATATACAAAACATGTCTCTGAAGTGTTTGGCTCAAAATACCAAACAGATCATGCATTGTAGCATCCCATAATCCCCTCTGTTTCAGCCCTGTTTCAAAAGTGCTGATTCTCTGTCTGTTACTTGAAAATAAGGAGCCACTCCCAACGCCCCTCTGAGAGATATTTGGTTAAAAAGAACACAATGGTGCTCTAGGAGGAGATTCAGGTGATAAGGTGTTACCTTGGTTGGTTATTGGGTAATGGAAAAAACAAAATTATGACATAAAGTGGCCAAAATCTGATCAGATCATTTCAATGATATATAAATATATCAGGACAAAAAGTGAGCGAATATTTTTACCTGAAACTTTCAGAATCTCTTTACACATGTTTATGTATAAAAGACGTGTGAACAAGTGGATTTTGCATAATGACCTTTAAGCTGTCAGACAAATGTGAAATGTTACAATTAATGAAATGTTACAATTACAGATGTATATTGTACCATATCAAATACGTATCTATGTCATAATTATCCCAACATAATTATCGGTCTTGCATTTCTATTTCAAAAACCATTGGATAGTATCAAAATGTAGTGTGAAGACAAAACTATAGGTTACTTACGTAACCGCAGGACTCAGAGTAACATGAAGTGAGATGTCTCACTATGGGATGCGCCTCAACGCGTATGCAAACAGAAGCATCAATCTCATTACGCCAATCCTGATTGGCTGGTGATCTTGACGTCAACGTCAGGGAATCCACCCACCCTTTAAGTAGCTTGCGCTACGACGCAGCGTCATTCAAAATAAGCACCTCTTATCGCTTCACCTTAGCAAGAAAGGCCGTCTGGTGAGACATCTCACTTCATGTTACTCTGAGCCTTGGGGTTACGTAAGTAACCTATAGTTCTCATTCATAACACTCCGTTCGATGTCTCACTATGGGATATTGAAACTCCCGTATTGCTAGACATGCTTATCTCGAAAATCACCAAAAACAACCAGAACTGAACAGGCAGAACTCTGTCTCAACACGGGACCCAGCACTGCGCGGGCCACACTTGGAGCAGAGACATCCAGCCTGTAAAAGCGGACAAAAGTGAGCGACGAGGACCAGCTCGCTGCTGCACAGATGTCTTGGATGGAAACACCCTTAAACAAAGCCCAGGATGTAGCCAGTTCACGAGTAGAATGAGCACGCAGGCCCGTTGGTGCCTGCAAACCCTGACTCGTATAAGCCAGAGCAATCACTTCCACAATCCAGTGGGAGAGCCGTTGCCTGGTAACGGGCTTGCCCTTCTGAGGGTTAGCCCAGGATATAAAGAGTTGGTCATTACAACAAAACTCTTTTGACCTGTCCATATAGATGCGTAAAGCACGAACTGGACACAGCAAATTTGGCCGCTGTTCCTCAGAGGAACACAGTGGCGGAGGAAATGCCTCATTGTCAATTGGGGTACATGAGCCAACCACTTTAGGTATAAAGGCAGGGTTGGGCTTCAGCAACACTCTCGTTTGCCCCGGGGCAAACTGAGTGCACGAAGGATGTACAGAGAGCGCATGAATGTCACTGACTCGCTTGGCAGATGCCAGAGCCAGTAACAGCACTGTATTCAGTGACAGGTGTTTCATGTCAGCTTCTTCCAGGGGTTCAAATGGAGGTCGAGTGAGCCCATCTAAAACCACTGCCAAGTCCCATAAGGGCACCAATGACCTGGAAACAGGGAGGAGCCTGGGAACCCCTTTCATAAAACGGCAGACCAAAGGATGTTGGCTAGCCGTCTTTCCCTCAAAGCCCACATGGCATGCAGCAATATCAGCCAGGTACACTTTAATCATAGAGAAAGCTCTGTGTTTATCAATTAAGTCCTGTAGAAATGATAAAATCACCCCGACAGGACATTGAAAAGAGATGTGTCCTTTTTGAAGGCACCACTCCTCAAACACCCTCCACTTACAGTCATAGAGAGACCTGGTGGAGGAAGCTCTTGCACTCTGAATAGTGTTTATCACCTTCTGAGGGAGACCCACTGTATTCAGATTGTACCACTCACAGGCGCTCTGGGTGTGGGTGAAAGATCGCCCCCCCCCGCCTGAGACAGTATGTCCCTGCATAGTGGGAGCTGCCATGGCTGCCCGCACAGCAGTTGATATATCTCCGCCAGCCAGTACATTGCAGGCCAGTGCGGAGCTATCAGGATAAGTGTGTGGCGTTGTTCTCTCACTCTGGCCAAAGTTGGGGGTATCAGAGCCAGGGGTGGGAACGCGTACAGAAGGACCGGAGGCCAAACGTGCGCGAGAGCATCCACGCCTAACGGTGCGTTTAAATCGAGCATTGAAAAGAACAGCTGACATTGAGCATTTTCTTTTGATGTGAACAGATCTACCGCGGCTCGGCCGTAACGCACCCACAGCTGACTCACAATCATTGGACGTAGAGTCCAGTCTGCATATAGTGGTGCACCTCTGGACAGCAGATCCGCCCCGAGGTTCATCACTCCTGGTACGTGCGTCGCTCTCAGAGAGAGGAGACGTCCGCAGCTCCATAAGATCAGTTTGCGTGCCAGCATGTGAACTGGAGAGAACGCAAACCCCCTTGGCGGTTTATATACGATATTGTGGTCGTGTTGTCTGTCCTCATGAGGACATGATGTCCTCTGAGAAAAGGCAGAAAGCGTTTCAGGGTGAGGAACACCGCTAAAAGCTCCAGATAATTTATGTGTGACCGTTGGAGGTCTCTGCTCCAGAGACCCCTCACAGGTCGACCTTCGTATATACCCCCCCAGCCCGTCAGACATGCATCTGTGGTGACCACCTTCCGCGATAGGACAGCACCCATAGGTATGCCCCGTACTAGAAAAGTCGGGTGTAGCCAGTGGCGCAGAGACATTACGCATTTCATAGTGACCATCACTCTCCGCGCGTCATGACACGGGGTCCAATCTGAGGGCAGCTACCCAGCGCTGAAACTCCCTCATGTGTAAGCGTCCCAGTCGTACCACCGAATGGCTGACGCCATGAGCCCCAGCAACCGCAGACATGATCTGAAGAGAACATATTTGCGTGGCTGGAAATGAGCTGACAAGCGGGCTGTAAAGGGCACCGAATTCAGGCGTAGGCCCAGGAAGAGTACAGTCTGGGCTGGAGACAATATGCTCTTTTCTGTATTTATTACAAAACCCAGGTCGAGCAGGTGTTTTACGAGGACATTCGTCTGCGTAATAGCCTCTTGCTCCGACTGTGCGAGAAGAAACGACAGTGGAAAATGATTTATTTTGAAACAACAATGATGACATGTGTTTGTGTGACTTAAACAGGCAGCGGAACATGCTGTCTTTGATGTTAAGTCCATTTCCGCAGACATGATCTGAAGAGAACATATTTGCGTGGCTGGAAATGAGCGAGGCAAGCCCTGAAGGCTTTCACTCTCTCTGCTGACAAGCGGGCTGTAAAGGGCACCGAATTCAGGCGTAGGCCCAGGAAGAGTACAGTCTGGGCTGGAGACAACATGCTCTTTTCTGTATTTATTACAAAACCCAGGTCGAGCAGGTGTTTTACGAGGACATTCGTCTGCGTAATAGCCTCTTGCTCCGACTGTGCGAGAAGAAACGACAGTGGAAAATGATTTATTTTGAAACAACAATGATGACATGTGTTTGTGTGACTTAAACAGGCAGCGGAACACGCTGTCTTTGATGTTAAGTCCATTTCCCTGATGGCGCGAACTTGAGGATGACGTTTTGGCATCACTCGAGGCGGCGGGAAGATGGGGGCATGGCGGCACCCCGAAAACACATGAGCATCCAACACTGGAACGTGCTCTGGAGCTGGGGAACAGGGAACTTCCAGCTCCTTCATCGAGGAGAGGAGAGGAGGCTGTCAGGCCGCCCGCTTCTTCTTCCTCGCCTGGTGGCTGAAAACCTGGGTCGGCTGCGCCTGAGCGGCCGCTGCCGGGACCGGAAATGTTCTTGGCCAGCTCCCTCTTACCTCGTGCCTGGGCTGGGGACCCGGGACGGGCTGCGGTCTCTGCTGCTTCGGTATTTTTAACCGGGCAGGACGTGAGACAGCTTGGGTGAAGGCCTGCCGCGGGACCATTGGAGGTGGCGGCTGGACGCTTCGGGGGAGACAGAGCTGGAGAGCCTCGTCTCCCTTCCTTTTTGACTCGCACCTCAGCTGCATTGAAGCTAGAGCGGAGCCAAATATGCCCTCGGGAACAATAGGCATGTCCAGAACATCCTCTTTTTCCCGGTCTGGAAGGTTGGTCAGGTTGAGTAACAGGTATGTTACTAGCTTGAAGAAAAAAATCAAACCTTACCGTTATTTCGACCGAACGGCGAGGCAGATTCCAATATTAACTGGTGTGTTAATATTGCTCAATCTTCTTGCAAAGCAAAAAAGTAACCGGCAAGCGCCCGTCGACTGAATGTTAGCTTGGGTTCAGTCTGTGGACCGTTAAGCTAGCCCGGTTACTGATAATTCGAGATGTGCTCTGAAGCGAGAAGAGGTGTTTGAATGACGCTCCGTCGTAGCGCAAGCTACTTAAAGGGTGGGTGGATTCCCTGACGTTGACGTCAAGATCACCAGCCAATCAGGATTGGCGTAATGAGATTGATGCTTCTGTTTGCATACGCGTTGAGGCGCATCCCATAGTGAGACATCGAACGGAGTGTTATGAATGAGAACGCAGGATCAGATACTGCTGAAAACCCCATACATTATCAAAACTAAAGATCATTTTAAGTCACACATTCACACAAGTGTAATTGTACCAACCTTGGTATTATTATTATTGTTTTATTCATGTTGATTGTTCTGACTAGGCCCCTGCGAGATGGAGTTCATGACTTTATGAGCTGTTCATGAGCACTCATGAAACATTCATGAACAACTCATTATATGTTCACTTGTCATGTTCATGAACCAAAATTCTTAAAATGCTCATGAACCATTTTAAAGAGCAGTTCATGAAATGTTTATGAACATTGTTCATTCATATAAAGTTCCTGTTTTGCTCATGACAGACTTTTATGAGCAATTTATGAACTTTTCATGATCCAGCCAATCACAACATTATAATTAAAACCCCAACAAGTGTGCATGAGTATTTCATGAACTTTTCATGACTATGAGCATTTCATGAATTGTGGATGATTGTGGCAAGTTCATAATATTTTGGAATATTCATGAGCATTTTATGAACTTTTGATGATCAGTGTGATGTTTTTAAAGACCTCTTGAATATTCATCTACTATTTGAACATTTCTTTCTTTTTTAAAACTTTTAATCTTAAAACAAAACAATAGTGAATTTGAAACTGAACATTATCTGTATTTATTTTGGTGACATTCATATCATTTTATGGTTTATCTGTACTGTTTGAGAAGCAGTACGAGTAAGTAGCGCCAAGGTGGAACCTTTGGCAGGTGAGCGGTGACATCTGGGTTACCTTAGGGGGGACACTTCCGCCCCCTCCTCAGAAGCAATCCAGACGATCAACCGGATCCTGTGTATAATTATTGCTGCTCCACTTTTCTGTTTTCTACAGGTCAGTACATAATGAAAATGATCGATGTTAACTTGTGTAAATTAGATATGATGTTGGAGATGTTTAGGAGAGTGTGTCAGAAGGTTGTGAGCATGTTTGACATAGTAACGGTATTTTAAAAATACTAAACTGTCGGCAACAATAGATGCCATTTTCGCGGGCTTCAGCCGCACCTGGGTAAATGTGACCTGAGCGAAGGCTCGCAGGCAGGTTAGCTGCTGCGCACGGGTAATATGTTTTGTTTACCTGAGTGCAGTCTTGCAGGCACATTGCCTTGTCTTTTGTTTATTAACATTGACAGTGTATTTTTGTGATCTCCATAATATGTTATATTTGGTAAAGATAGATATATTGATAGAAAGTATTATTTGATAGCGTTATGTGTTTATAGATAACAACCTGTCCTTCACTGCAAACATAGCTGCTACAACCCGCTGCTGCAGATACACGCTTTACAACATCAGGAGGATGCGTCCCCAGCTGACCCAGAAAGCGACGCAGGTTCTGGTCCAGGCTCTCATCATCTCACGCCTAAACTACTGCAACTCCCTCCTGGCTGGTCTACCTGCATGTGCCATCCGACCTGCAGCTCATCCAGAATGCAGCGGCTCGTCTGGTCTTCAACCTTCCTAAATTCTCCCACACCACGCCGCTCCTCCGCTCCCTCCACTGGCTTCCGGTAACTGCTAGAATCCACTTCAAGACAATGGTACTTGCGTACCATGCTGCGAATGGATCTGGCCCTTCCTACATCCAGGACATGGTTAATCGTACACCCCAGCACGTGCACTCCGCTCTGCATCAACCAAACGGCTCGCTGCACCCTCACTGCGAAGGGGACCCAAGTTCCCATCAGCAAAAACACGTGGGTTTGCTATCCTGGCTCCAAAATGGTGGAATGAGCTCCCCACTGACATCAGGACAGCAGAAAGCTTACACACCTTCCGGCGCAGACTGAAAACTCATCTCTTTCGACTCCACTTCGAGCAATAGAACTATTAACAAAGCACTTATGGACTGGCTTACCTAAAGCCAGTTGAGTAGCACTTGAAATGTTTTTGCTCTATGAAACCTGATGTACTTATATGATTCTGTTTTCTTCAAGTTTGTATTTTGTTGGTCGAACGCACTTATTGTAAGTCGCTTTGGATAAAAGCGTCAGCTAAATGCAATGTAATGTAATAATTTATATTGACTATGTTGAATTTCTCCTTGAGATACAGTAATTGACTGTGACAGACGGATAACTTAAATGGAGAAATGTGATGTTTGTAAAGTTCAGCTATTTGAATGTAACTGTGTACTTTGAATTTTGAATAAGAAGCATTCCAGACGATCAACCGGATCCTGTGTATAATTATTGCTGCTGCACTTTTCTGTTTTCTACAGAAATCATTTATTGTTGCTGTGGTACCCAAGCTTTTGGGACCCGTAACAAAAAATGTTGTGCAGCTGAGTGTCAAGAACTGCTTCAAATAGTGATAGGATTAATTGTAGTGCTCCACCTGTATACATGTATGTTTGTTTGTTTGTTTGTTTGTTAATTTGAGTAAAGTTCCATTGTGATTGACATAATTGTTGTTTTCTATGGTTGCCAATTGACCCACAG